>NC_080038.1:150636984-150995808 GCF_030020395.1 Manis pentadactyla
CAGTTGGAAACACTGTGTGGAAGCCCACACCTTGCTGGGGCTCCAATGTAGCCCCCCTCTATATTCCTTCCAAACCCTGATCAGGCTCGGACTACCGATACCAGGCCAGGCCACCACATACTGAGGCTGCCCTCTTCATCCTGCCTGGGCTCTGGACCCTGCTTCAGTCATCACAGCATCCCTACACAACCTCCACAGCCACCTACCTCACTCAGACCTCCTTAGGAGCTCTACAACAACACATTTCCAGAAGAGAAGGGGGGAAAGAACAAGGGCAAGACAAAAAGTTCAAATGCACACATTTTTTTTTTAATCAGAAGATAGAGTTGACAGAGATGGAAGCAAGACTCATGTGTTTTTATTTAATGTTGATTTTTTGACCAAGTAAATCCTTAAATATTTAAAACAAGAGTTCCTAAAATTGAAAGTAAGTGCACTTACATCCCTAATTGGTAACAGATCAAGAAAATAATTGTTGCAATGCTTTAAGGCAAATACTTAACCTGCTTAGTGGGATGTGTTCTCAGGATAAAAGAAATGTAAAGTTTAACTCAGGAGTTAAAAGCAATAATACTGATATTGTTATTTTAGAACTAATATATGTATTAAAAGATTCAGAAATATATATGTTAATATTAGCAAATGTTTTCTGTGTAAGAGAAAAGCAATGTAAGTATAACAATTTAAGTTAAAGTAGAACTTCAGTATTGTTACATTTGTATAGGAAATTTCAATATGAACAATAATTTAAAAATATATACCTTTGTATTTTCCCTATTTTTGACCATTGAAGAGCCTAGAAGCATTGATGACCCAGTGGCAGTGAGCACCCTCAGCAGCCAGAGTTTTGTCTTTAACTAGTTTCCCCATGAAAGGAAACAGGTCTCTTTAGAGATGTGGCTGGTTCTGGGTCTGGGAGAGGGAGTGCATTTGGTGAGCTGGGGACACCTTCCTGTGCCAGGAAAATAGGCAGTTTGAAGGGGCTCTTATTGGCCAAAGATGGGAAATTGCAACTTCAAAATGAATGAAATCCACTGACTGTATGCAAACCTGTAAGTCTATAAAATGATACTCAGAAAAGAGAAAAACAAAGATAAAACAGGCAAAAATATTAGAGGTCTACTCCTTACTATTAAAGGGACAATCCAAATACATAACTATTTACCTTGCCTTTCCAGAAGAAGCAGTTGATTAGATGAATCTCACCCTCGCTCTTTCTCTCTGACAAAGATGGCCAACTAATAAACATAAAAGGAATAATAAAAATAGAGAAATCAACATTTTGCAACCCCTGGTGAAGTCACTGATGGAGGCAAGAATCATCAATGGATGATTAAGCCATTAATTAGGTGATACATTTATGGAGAGCTGGATCCCCTAGTACTGCTCAATACTGACTCCACAGATTATTTTATGGTTTAAAAAAAGAAATAGAACTTTATGAAGGAGAGATGAGGCTGTCTTTACTACTGATAAAGAGTCAGTTAGATGTACCTCATGAGGTAAAGTAATATCATACAGCATCAATGATGATGTCTTGCCTGAAATGTTTAACCTGAATGTAATTCAGCCTCTATATCCACATTCCAGTTACAGAGAATTCATGGGTAAGTGAAATAAGGTAAATGCCACCAAAAATTCAGAAGCTGGACAAATTCAGAAACTAGGCCATTCTGAGGGACATCTGGCCTTGTCTCTTCACCAAGTTAATGTCATGCTAGAGAAAGGGGCAGGGGAGCACCATTCTAGATTATAAGTGACTTAAGAGATGTGGCAACCAAATACAGTGGAGAGTGGATCCTGGTAGGACAAAAACGGGGGTAACATACAATTTTTGGAGCTTTTGGAAAATTTTGAATATGGATCAGTTATTAGATGATGATAATAGAAAACTACCATTACTTATGTTAGCTATACAATGGTATTGATTTTAAGAAGGAAAATGTTCTGATTTTCATGATGTCCATTTAACTTATTTAAAATATTTTGGCTAAAAAAATTGATGATGTAAACATGGCAAAACTGATAATAACTATTAATCTAGGTAATGGATATATAGGCAGTCATTATACTCTATTTTCCTGTGTGTTTGGAAATATTTATGATAAAAAGTTAAAAGCAATTCTGATTCCTAGGCTCCAACCCAGACCCTCCAAATGAAACTAAATCCTTGCTGGCATCCCTATTTTACCACATATCCCATCTCAATGAAGGAATGAGTGAATTCATGACTTTTTCATCTGTTGTAATCTTTCTAAAAAAATGTTTATCAAGTCCCTACTAGAAGCCAGGAACTTTTCTAGGTGCTGAAGATTCGACTCTGAATGAAACATACACAAAGGATCATAAACCTGTGGAGCTTGGAACCCTGCCTTGTATACAGTAAGCCTCTTTAAAGCCAACCTAATTTTTAAACTGTTAAATGTAACACAAACTCAGAACACTGCCTAAAACAGATGGACAGATTAATGAATTGTTAGGCAGTCATACCCCCACCTCCCACAGGACCCAGAGTCCTGCCCGTCAGCCAGGGATCTCCCAGGTCCCTGCTCACCTCCTCACCCTCCACAAGAGCAGGACTCAGAATGCCACCTTGAGGAGCAGAGGCAGAGTTCAGAGCCCAGCTCCCAACATTTCTCTGAGCATTAACTTGCCCCACAAAAGGAAAATCCAACATTTTCCCTTTTGTTCCAAAGGACCTATTTGCAAACTTTCACAGAACATCACAACTCAGACATGTGTATTACACATGTGACTCTCACTTTATAATATCAAGAAATGCAGCAGCTCCAGGCAAGCATTTTCCTGATTCACAGCTAATTTCAAGAACATAAAGTCATAAAAGGTGTAAACACATAATTCTATGATGGTGGGATGAAGAAATTAAGTGATACTTAGAATAAACTCAGTGTCAGCCTCAAATGAGTAATGGTCGAGGAGGCTGCTTGCTGTCATGTGGAGTGATGTTAAGAGGTGACCTGAGGTGTTGCTTGTTACTTAGGCTAGTTGAATGAATAGAGAAATAACTTTTCTCCATTTTTAATTCTTTTAGAAAACAGACAACTTTAATCTTCTCCGCATATTTTATGACTTTTTCCCCTCTTCTGATCTCTAGGTTTTTCAGACCCAGAGATGAAATATTGTAAAAATGGACAATGTGTCCCCTGCCTGACTGTTCTCAGAATGCCCAAAACTTGGAAACAATGCAAGGACTGAAAACTAAAGAGACTGCATTTCATGCGACATTCTCAAAGCTCTAACACTAGGTGATTGTAAATGCACAGTGAAACACCACGTAGGCGGCTGCGTGAGCATTAAGTAAATAATAGGCACACAGTGCAGCTTGGGGCATATCCCAGCAGAGGGAGAGTTCAGGGGCAGCTGATGAGAGTGGGCAGGTCTCCCCTTTCAGCAACTCCATTTCCTGCCTATGTGGCCTGGGGCCCATGTGGAGCAGTAGCCTTAGCCCCTTGTGAGCAAATGGGGACGATGCCGATGCCTCCCAGGAATGCTGTGAGGACTGATGGCAACTCCCATACACCTGGCGTCCCCAAGGCCACTCTGCCTCCATCCACTACCTCACACTTCCTCGAGGTTTCTTTCCCCTTGCTACTCAGGAGCAACTAGAAAATGTAGGAAACACACGTCTTTTTAAAGTGGGTGCTTTTGCCATTTCTACCCTCACCCTGGACAGGAGTCCCATGATTGCATCCTGAGACATCTTTTAATGGTTGTAATCACTTCCAACCTCTGTAATCTCTCTAAACCTCAATTTCCTCATGTACAAAATGAGGATGGAGACGCCCATACAATGGGTCGGAGTGAAAAGTAAATGAGTTAGGGCATTTTTGTTCTGTTAGTGTTGAGTCTGCAATGTTTCCCCAGGTCTGCTGCGCAGACAGGACCCACGTCAACCCTCCTGGCATGAACACAGCCAAGATCGCGGGCCTTGGGTTGCAGCAGTGGGGCTGAAGGGTGACAGACGTGGCCTCGAGCACATGAAGCAAACTCCTGCCGCAGCCCGGGATCCCCACAGTGAGACCTGTAAAATGTCAGAGACGATCATGGGCGATCGCTCTATGCTTCTCTCCACCTCTCCCTGCCTTTCCCGGGTGGTTAAGTCTCCCGATACGGCCTCAGCATCTTCCTTGGGGTTTGGAGCTTGACACTCTATAAGTTTTAATGAGGAATAAGAGCCAAATTTGGCTCTTTTTGTTTTCTCTTGTTAAAATACTTGTATTTGTTTGCTCACTGGATGAAAAATAGAAGTGTCTCATGTCAGTATTGGGCTGGACATTAAATAAAAGTTTGACAGTATGGAGTGTCGGCAGTGGAGCAATGGGATTTACCCTTGGCTCTGGGGTTCAGTGTATAGTCTTCCTGGCCACTGAGTCACTGGGGGGTGGCATCCTCACCAGGAGCTAGAGGCACAGGCCATTTCTTTCTGGAATCTTCTTAAAGGGCCTGTGGTATCACAAGTGTGTTCTTTACTTTCATGTTTTTAATTTTTTTCATTTAAAAGAATTCCATGTTTTCATAATGTTTTTTAAAAAATTGGAAAGCCATATAAGATGAATATGTCATTTTCGGAGTAGCTATTTATTGTGGATCTGACTTTTGTCAAACTTTTTTACTTCAGTATTTGATAGATTTTTAGGACTATAAAACAATGGTTTCTTCTATAGGAAGCTATTAAAATGTTAAGGCATTAAAATTTCTATCACTCTTTTCTCTCCTCTTTTATAGGTATAGATGTAATTTAATGGAGTGTATTAGTCCATCTAAAGGCAGACCTAGAAGTATTAATTCTATGCAGGTTGCCCAGTAAAGGTGGCAATATTGATTGTTTCTTTTAGTAATTGTTGATAGGAATATCTCATAATCATTAATATTTTTAAAACCAGGCCTACATGATATAGAGTCATGTTACTAGCCCTATATCAATGGTCTGCTCAGAAGAGAATTTTGAAATGTAAGATCAAGTGGGTAGATATAAATGTGATATCAAGAAGTATATACCAGGAGGAGGGATTGGAAGATGGCCTCGTGAGTAGAGCAGCGGAAATCTCCTCTCAAAACCACATATATCTATGAAAATATAACAAAGACAACCCTTCCTAGAATAAAGAACAGAGGACACAGGACAATATCCAGACCACATCCGCACCTGAGAGAACCTAGCACGTCATGAAGGGGGTAAGATACAGGCTCCGGCTTGGCGGGAGCCGTGCACCCATCACCCCAGTTCCCAGCGGGATAAGGATAGGCAGAGAGGGAGGGAGACGGAGCCCAGGATTGCCGAACACCTAGCCCCAGCCATTCTTCCCAGAGTGCAGACACAGTGTGTACTCAGGGGACCCTGGATACAAGGAAAACAAGGCAGCAAGAACAGTGAGCGGGCAACAGAGGCCTGGCTCTGGAGGACACCAGAAAAGCGAGCGCTCATTTTTTTTTTTCTGCTTTGTTTTGGTGAGCGCATTTTGGAAGTCTAAAAGGGATAGGGACCCCAGTACTAGGGAAACTGGGCAGCAAGAACAGTGAGCGGGCACCAGAGGCCTGGTGCCGGAGAACACCAGAAAAGCGAGCGACCATTTTTTTTTTTTTTTTGCTGTTTTATTTGGCGAGTGCTTTTTGGAAGTCTTAAAGGGATAGGGACCCCAATCCTAGGGAAACATGGCAGCAAGACCGGTGAGCAGATGCCTGAGGCTGGCGCCCAAGAATAAAGAAAAATGAGCGGCCACCTTTTATTTTTTCTTTTTTTCTTTTTTATTTGTGGTCATTGTTTTGTTTTGGCGGGTACTTTTTGGAAGTGTTAAGGTGGCAGGGTGGGATACTTAATCCAGAGGTAGGGAATCCAGGGATCTCTGGGCACCCTAACCAATGGGCTGCAGGGAGCAGGGAGGCACCTTATGGAGATAAATAGCCTGCCAGTAGCCCCCCTCAAACGCGACTCAACCACTTTGGAGCAGGTGCCCGAGCCAGGCCGTGCCCACAGCAAAAGCTGAGATGAAATCCTTAGCAGAAGGGCAGGAAGCAGAAACCGTGTCTGCACGTAGCTGCCCAGCACAAGCCACTAGAAGTCACTGTTCTCCCAGGAGAGGAGGGCCACAAACCAACAAGAAGGGAAGTCTTTCCAGCCGTCACTCATCCCAGCTCTGCAAACTATTCCTATCACCATGAAACGACAAAGCTACAGGCAGAGAGAGATCACAGAGGCAACACCAGAGAAGGAGACAGACCTAACCAGACGTCCTGACAAAGAATTCAAAATATAATCATAAAAATGCTGTCAGAGATGCAGAGAAATATGCAATAGATATGGGATGAAGTCCAGAGGGTGATCACAGATGCCAGAAAGGAGATCACAGAAATGAAAAAACTCTGGAAGGGTTTATAAGCAGAATGGATAGGATGCAAGAGGCCATTGATGGAATTGAAACCAGAGAAGAGGAATGCATAGAAGCTGACATAGAGAGAGATAAAAAGATCTCCAGGAATGAAACAATATTAAGAGGACTGTGTGAACAATCCAAGAGGAACAATATCCGTATTATAGGGGTTCCAGAAGAAGAAGAGAGAGGTAAAGACATGGAAAGTATTGTAGAAGAAATAATTGCTGAAAACTTCCCAAAACTGGGGGAGGAAATAATTGAAGTGAACATGGAAATACACAGAACCCACAACAGAAAGGATCCAAGGAGGACAACACCAATACACATAATAATTAAATTGGCAAAGATCAAGGACAAGGAAAGAGTTTTAAAGGCAGCTAGAGAGAAAAAGGTCACCTATAAAGAAAAACCCACTAGGCTAACATCAGACTTCTCGACAGAAACTCTACAGGCCAGAAGAGAATTGCATGATATATTTAATACAATGAAACAGAAGGGCCATGAACCAAGGATACTGTATTTAGCATGACTATCATTCAAATATGACAGTGGATTAAACAATTCCCAGACAAACAAAAGCTGAGGGAATTTGCTTCCCACAAACCACCTGTACAGAACATCTTACACGGACTTCTCTAGATAGGAGCACTCCAAGAAAGACCACAGCACAAAACATCCAACGTATGAAGAATCGAGGAGGAGGAATAAGAAGGGAGCGAAGAAAAGAATCTGCAAAAAATGTATATAACAGCTCAATAAGCAAGCTAAGTTAGGCAGTAAGATACTAAAGAGGCTAAACTTGAACCTTTGGTAACCACGAATTTAAATCCTGCAATGGCCATAAGTATATATCTTTCAATAGTCAACCTAAATGATAAAGGTCTGAATGCACCAATCAAAAGACACAGAGTAATAGAATGGATAAAAAAGCAAGACCCATCTATATGCTGCTTACAAGAAACTCACCTCGAACCCAAAGACATGTAGAGACTAAAAGTCATGGGATAGAAAAACATATTTCAACGAAACAGTGAGAAGAAAGCAGCGGTTGCAGTACTAATATCATACAAAATAGACTTCAAAACAAAGAAAGTAACAAGAGATAAAGAAGGACACTACATAATGATAAAGGGCTCAGTCCAACAAGAGGATATAACCATTCTAAATATATATGCACCAAACACAGGAGCACTAGCATATGTGAAACAAATGCTAACAGAACTAAAGGGGGAAATAGACTGCAATGCATTCATTCTAGGAGACTTCAACACACCACTCACCCCAAAGGATAGATCCACCGGGCAGAAAATAACTAAGGACACGGAAGCACTGAACAACACAGTAGAGCAGATGGACCTAATAGACATCTGTCGAACTGTACATCCAAAATCAACAGGATATACATTCTTCTCAAGTGAACATGGAACATTCTCCAGAATAGACCGCATACTAGGCCACAAAAAGAGCTGCAGAAAATTCCAAATGATCGAAATCCTAATAACCACCTTTTCAGACCACAAAGGCATAAAACTAGAAATAAACTGTACAAAGAAAGCAGAGGCTCACAAACATATGGAGGCTTAACAACGCGCTCCTAAATAGTCAATGGATCAATGACCAAATCAAAATGAAGACGCAGCATTATATGGAAACAAATGACAACAACTGTAAGCCCCAACTTCTGTGGGACACAGCAAAAGCAGTCTTAAGAGGAAAGAATATAGCAATTCAAGAATATTTTAAAAAGGAAGAACAATCCCAAATGAATGGTCTAAAGTCACAATTATCGAAATTGGAAAAAGAAGAAGAAAAGAGGCCTAAGGTCAGCAGAAGGAGGGACATAATAAAGATCAGAGAAGAAATAAATAAAATTGAGAAGAATAAAACAATAGCTAAAATCAATGAAACCAAGAGCTGGTTCTTCGAGAAAATAAACAAAATAAATAAGCCTCTAGCCAGACTTATTAAGAAGAAAAGAGAGTCAACACAAATCAACAGTATCAGAAACGAGAAAGGAAAAATAACGACATACCCCACAGAAATACAAAGAATTATTAGAGAATACTATGAAAACCTATATGCTAACAAGCTGGGAAACCTAGGAGGAATGGACAACTTCCTAGAAAAATACAACCTTCTAAGACTGACCCAGAAAGAAACAGAAAATCTAAACAGAGCAATTACCAGCAACGAAATTGAAGCGGTAATCAAAAAACTACCAAAGAACAAAACCCCCGGGCCAGATGGATTTACCTTGGAATTTTATCAGACATACAGGGACAACATAAAACCCATTCTCCTTAGAGTTTTCCAAAAAATAGAGAAGGAGGGCATACTGCCGAACTCATTCTATGAAGCTAGCATCACCCTAATACCAAAACCAGGCCAGGACCCCACCAAAAAAGAAAACTACAGACCAATAGCCCTGATGAACATAGATGCAAAAATACTCAACAAAATATTAGCAAACTGAATTCAAAAATACATCAAAAGCATCATACACCATGACTAAGAGGGATTCATCCCAGGGATGCAAGGATGGTACAACATTCGAAAGTAAATCAACATCATCCACCATATAAACAAAAAGAAAGACAAAATCCACATGATCATCTCCATAGATGCTGAAAAATCATTTGACAAAGTTCAACATCCATTCATGATAAAAACTCTCAGCAAAATGGGAATAGAGGGCAAGTACCTCAACATAATAAAGGCCATCTATGATAAACCCAAAGCCAACATTATTTTGAACAGCGAGAAGCTGACAGCATTTTCTCTGAGATCGGGAACTAGACAGGGATGCCCACTCTCTCCACTGTTATTTAACATATTTCTGGAGGTCCTAGCCACGGCAATCAGACAAAATAAAAAAATACAAGGAATCCGGATCAGTAAAGAAGAAGTTAAACTGTCACTATTTGCAGATGACATGATATTGTACATAAAAAACCCTAAAGACTCCAAACCAAAACTACTAGAACTGATATTGAAATACAGCAAAGTTGCAGAATACAAAATCAACAAACAGAAATCAGTGGCTTTCTTATACACTAACAATGAACCAACAGAAACAGAAATCAGGAAAACAACTCCATTCACAATTGCATCAAAAAAAAATACATTGGAATAAACCTAACCAAGGAATTGAAAGACATATACTCTGAAAACTACAAGTCACTCTTAAGAGAAATTAAAGGGGACACTAACAGAAGGAAACTCATCCCATGCTCGTGGCTAATTAGAATTAATAACGTCAAAATGGCCATCCTGCCCAAAGCAATATACAGATTTGATGCAATCCCTATGAAACTACCAGCAACATTCTTCAATGAAATGGAACAAATAATTCAAAAATTCATATGGAAACACCAAAGACTCCGAAGAGTCAAAGCAATACTTTGAAAGAAGAATAAAGTAGGGGGATCTCACTCCCCAACTTCAAGCTCTACTATAAAGCCATAGTAATCAAGACAATTTGGTACTGGCACAAGAACAGAGCCACAGACCAATGGAACAGACTAGAGAATCCAGACATTAACCCAGACATATATGGTCAATTAATGTTTGATAAAGGAGCCATGGACATACAATGGCGAAATGACAGTCTCGTCAACAGATAGTGCTGGCAAAACTGGACAGCTCTATGTAGGAGAATGAAACTGGACCAATGTCTAACCCCATATACAAAAGTAAACTCAAAATGGATCAAAGACCTGAATGTAAGTCATGAAACCATTAAACTCTTGGAAGAAAACATAGGCAAGAACCTCTTAGACCTAAACATGAGTGACCTCTTCTTGAACATATCTCCCCGGGCAAGGAAAACAACAGCAAAAATGAATAAGTGGGACTATATTAAGCTGAAAAGCTTCTCAACGGCAAAAGATACCATCAATAGAACAAAAAGGAACCCTAAAGTATGGGAGAATATATTTGAAAATGACACATCCGATAAAGGCTTGATTTCCAGAATATATAAAGAGCTCACACGCCTCAACAAACAAAAAACAAATAACCCAATTAAGAAATGGGCAGGGGAACTGCACAGACAATTCTCCAAAAAATAAATAAAGATGGCCAACAGACACAGGAAAAGATGCTCCACATCACTAATTATCAGAGAAATGCAAATTAAAACTACAATGAGGTATCACCTCACACCAGTAAAGACGGCTGCCATCCAAAAGACAAACAACAACAAATGTTGGCGAGGCTGTGGAGAAAGGGGAACCCTCCTACACTACTGGTGGGAATGTAAGTTAGTTCAACCATTGTGGAAGGCAGTATGGAGGTACATCAAAATGCTCAAAACAGACTTACCATTTGATGCAGTAATTGCACTCCTAGGAATTTACCCTAAGAATGCAGTAATCAAGTATGAGAAAGAACAGTGCACCCCTATGTTTATCACAGCACTATTTACAATATCCAAGAATTGGAAGCAACCTAAATGTCCATCGACAGATGAATGGATAAAGAAGATGTGGTACATATATACAATGAACTACTACTCAGCCATAAGAAAAGGGAAATTCCTACCATTTGCAGCAACATGGATGGAGCTGGAGGGTATTATGCTCAGTGAAACAAGCAAAGCGGAGAAAGAGAAATATCAAATGATTTCACTTATCTGTGGAATATAAGAACAAAGGAAAAACTGAAGGAACAAAACAGCAGCAGAATCACAGAACTCAAGAATGGACTAACAGGTACCAAAGGGGAAGGTACTGGGAAGGATGGGTGTGTAGGGAGGGATAAGGAGGCTGAGAAGTAGGGGGGTATTAAGATTAGCATGCATGGTCGTGTAGGAGAAAAGGGAGTGCGGTACAACACAGAGAAGGCAAGTAGTAATTCTACAACATTTTGCTATGCTGATGGACAGTGACTGTAAAGGGGTTTATAGGGGGGACCTGGTATAGGGGAGAGCCTGGTAAACATAACGTTCGTCATGTAAGTGTAGATTAGTGATACCAAAAAATAAATAAATAAAACAGGCAGTTCCTGTGTGGTAACATCCAATGAGTTCTACAAAAGGGTATAAAGGGCATATAAAAGTGTAGGCAAAAGATCTGTTTGTGTTTATACAGAGGATCAAAGCCTAATTGGGCTAACCCGAAAATGAACTAAGATTCGATATTGAAAAGAACTTTCAACATCAGCACTCTCTGGAAGACTCATACCAGATGATGATCATCAAAAAACCCCAAAAAAGATCCAAACGGAGCTACAGCTTAGATGCACTCATCCCACCAGTTCCTGGATTTGCCATGGGAATGAAGAAGGAGATATCTAAGCTGGCCTGAGCAAAAAGTAAAGAACAAATTTGACTGGATCTATACAGTTGGAACTCAACCAAGAATTAGTAGTGCAAATTGTAGTGCTCCAAAATCTTACAACTACAGACTATTTACTGTTAAAAGAACATAAGGGATGTGAACATTCCCCAGGAATGGGTTATTTTAATTTTTCTGATTTCTCTCAGACTGTTCAAGTTCAGTTGGACAATATCGACCATATCCTAGATAGGTTTTCACAAATGCCTAAGGTGCCGAACTGGTTTTCTTGGTTTCATTTTAGGTGGTTGGCAATTACAGGTATGCTTTGGTTATGTAACTATCCTCCTATTATGTTAAAGTGTGTGCACAATTTAAGTAGTAGCTTAAAACCTATACATGCTGAAGTTACTCTACAAGAAGATATGTCAAAGAAATAATCAATCTTCCCATTTTTTCTTCCGCCTACTACTTCTATAGCTTTACTCCTTCATTCCTAATTACAATCCTTAAATAGAATTCGTGCTTCATATCAAAGTTACCGAGTATCATAATTCTTCCAAGTGTTAAAGATTCCTCAAGACAAATGCTGGGCATAGAATCTACAGGGTATAAATATGCAAAGAAATAAAAAGCAGCCATTTCAAACAATAAGGCTTCTCTCTCACAAACCAGTTTTACATTTCCCTGTATGGCTCCAGAAGATGAGTGGTTAGCCAGAGACGGGTAAGATTCCTCAAGGGAGGAAAAACCTAAGACAGGCACAGTTGCAGGGGGGTCATTAGGTGAGAAATTGGGGATCAACAGAGGTGAGGCTTAGAACCTCACCCCCCCTGTTCTAAGAGAAATCTGCATACGTGGATGTTTTATTGCCCTTGTCTAGCTTGGATTAACACATAGTCTACAGGCACACACCTGATCATCTACATTTTCTCTCTTACAACACTAAACTATGTTTTCTACCTTTATCTTGTATCTACATACCACTTCAGCATTTTATTTTAAAAAATAATAATAAAGAGAGAAATGTGGTATTCACATATAAATCAAGTATAAAAATCAAATGAGTATTCATATTTGAACTGACTGTTTATAGTTCATAATGCATGAGCAAAACTGAAAGTTTCTGTGATGACTGCCCTTGTACTGTTCACCATGTAACTTATTCACTATGTAAGAATTTGTTCTCCATGTAAGAACTTGTTTGTTATGCCTAAGAAGATTGGAGACTGACAAAAATTACGCTTGGTGTGGATTAATGATTGTGCATTGAGCATTGACTCCCCTATACAGAATTTTATTGTTGTTAACAACCATTTGATCTATAAATATGAGAGATGCCCTCACAAACAAAAGAAAAAAAAAACCGTACACACTTTCAGTTGTAAAATAAATAAGTAACCGGGATGTAATGTATAGCATAAGGAATATAGTCAAAATATTGTAACAACTTGGTATGGTGATAGTTGGTACCTAGAATTATCATGGATATAAATGTTAAATCACTATGTTGTACACCTGAAACTAATGTAATGTAATACTCTGTGTCATCTACCCTTCAATAAAAAATTAATGTCTACAAATAAATAGATGTATCAGATAGATGAAAGATATTCATAGATTAGATGAATAGATTGACAGAGATAGCAGAAAGATAAGATATATATAGATGACAGATGATAGACTAGATAGAATAGATGATATAGGGAGGTTAGATTAGACAGATAGATGATAGATAGATACAGAGTTATGAACTGAATTTTTGGTCCCTCACCTCACAATCTTAGGCTCCTCTAACCCCCCGCCGCCACCACACACACATACAAGTTCATATTTGAACTGAGACAGGGTTGAAGACCTAACCCCCACTGTCATGGTACTGGGAGGTGGGACCTTTGGAGGTAATTGGGTTTGGAAGATATCATGAGGGTTTGGGTGGAGCTGCCATTATGCAATCAGTGCTATTAAGAGGAACAGAGGACAGAGCTTTCTCCCTAGACCCTGTGAGGACACAGCAGGGATGTGGCCATACGCAAGCCAGAAGAAGGGACCTCACAAGGAACTGAACCTGCCTTCGTCTTGGACTTCTGCTTCCAGAATGGTGAGAAATCAGTATCTATAGATGAAAACCCCACTCAATGACACTCTGGTAATCAGCTTGAGTAGACAAACATAGATATGTAGGTAAACAGAGACGCACTTAGATGATGGATGGAGAGAACCTACGTATAGATATATGTGCTTAGGTGTCTGCATAGGTATCTGTGTCCAACCACCTCTTCACTTTGAAGTCTGCTCCGTATGAGGGGAACACCAGAAGCACAACTTATGCTCGTTTCTTTTTTAAGTGTGGGCTGCAGTTTCCTATAACTGCGGTCTCCGTTTACTCTCAGCCATGTGTGTGTGTCTGTGCGTGTGTGTGTGTGTGTGTGTGTGTGTGTACACCACTGCCCCTATCGGTCTACAATCACAGGAGATGCAAAAGTAACAAAGGAACGCAGGATAGGGCAAACATCTTGCAGACTATGACCAGAAAGAATAAAATTTTCCTCTACCCTCTGGGGATATCTTTGCAGGGTGTTTCTATGCAATTTTAGAAAGATATTGCTGGAAATGTTGCTTGGAACACTCTGAACCATCAAGTTAGTTAAGGTAATAAGTTAGTAAAGGAGAGCAGCAAAGAGCACAAACGGTGTGTCTCCTATGTATCAGGCCAAGGTGTACAGGCTTTAATTCTACTACACCACTTCATCAGACCATGGCTGACGTGGGATGACCTTATGCACCACCTTCATCTGTGAGTAAAAAGTTACTTCAGAATCACCTCCCTTAATATAAAATAAATAAGTGAGGGGACATAAATATTCCTAGAATTCCTGCCACCATCACCCAACTCTTTTTGCTCAGCGCTCTTTTCATACGAACGGAAACATAGCTCTCAAAGCTTCTATTCCATTACAGATAGACCTCACATCTAAATGCCTAAATGAACTGAAACTCCACCTACACCTTGACAGCAGAGGGGAACAGTTTCCCCACATGCTAGCTGGCCTGCCACCTCAGCAAGACCATGGTCCACCGGCCACAAGAGCCTCGTGGGTCACCACAAGGCAGTTCCCTTAACCAGTGACTACAAGCCATGCTCTCTGGAGATGGGCCACCAAGCAGGGCCACCGAGGTGACATCGGGGCATGGGCAAAAGGACCTACTATTGGGCATGCATCTGCCTTGGACCCCACAGGCAAACCAGTGTGCTCCCTGCATGGGGACTTGGATATGCCCTGCAACTCACACAGCCACCACAGCAGGAACGGCCCAGGGGCGGAGCATCCGGAGGGCCCTGGCCCGCACATGTTCAAGAGACCTGCCCGCCAACCACACCATCCAAACCCAGCAGACTTGTGCCACCTATGCAGGAGAAGTTCCCCCCCAAGGCCACTTCTCTCAAGACTCAAACACACAGCTAACTCACATAAACAAACACAAGGAATTGAGACTGAGAAGGACACAGAGGAATCAAAGTGCACCTAGTGACAGAACGTTGACATAGTGAGAAAGCAGATACATAGACAGACAGATGATTGATACATAGATTGGACTGATATACATACATATAGATGATAGTTTAATTAGATAGATATACCGATGATAGTAGATGATAGATCATAGATAGATAGACGACAGATATATAGATTACATAGATAGATAAAGAGATAGGTAGGTAGGTATATAGGAAAACATCATAGTAAACAAAGCTGTCTTTCAATCAAGACAATCTACGTCCTCCCTTACAGGAGACCCACTTGAGAGCCAAGGACAGAGACAAACTACAAGACAAAGGGGCGGGGACAGGAACCCTACACAAGTGAAACTGAGAAACAAACAAACAAACGGATTCGGTTTGAGTTACCAGAGACAGTCAGTAGATAATTGCTCTATCTAGCCAGCATGAATTATTTTTGTTTGGTTTCAGCAGTGCCCAGCCATAGATTTAGTGGTGCAGCAAAGTCCTTCTCAATTTCTCTTTCCTCAACAACTGAACTTGATGTAAAAATATGCGTCTGTGTCTTTGAATCAGTGCGTTTTATGATGTTCACGAATGTAATGAAGCAATAACCAGATAAAGAGGGAAGTTTGGTCACTCAAATATACACTTCACCCCACAACACACTCTTTGCTCCCGAATGAACATGTCTAGAAATTGGTGTTCCTTTTAATTTGTCAATCAGTCCTATCAGCAGTGATCATGCCGATGTCCCTCAAACATGGTGGTGAGCCAAGCACCAAGTTTAATTTCTGTGGACAACAGGCCCATAGGATCAATTCTTGTGGTCTTCAGGGAGCACTTAGTCAATGAATGTGGCTAAATACAGTCAGCCAATGAGAAGAAGTTTAAGAGGATACAGACAAAGGTTCAAGTCCCTGCACCACCATTTCATGGTTTTGTAGGTACACGCTGCTGACTCGACCTGCAAGTGTCTCGGTGAACCCAGTGCTCTCCCTACGGCCTAGTTACCTTGCAAGATTTTTGGAAGCATAATGTAGGGAAGTGACATAGGATATGTTGTTAACTGTTCTGTACACAAGGTCAGACGGGCATACCAAAAGATGATTGATTGATTGATAGACAGATAGATAAGTAGATAGATAGACAGACAGACGGATAGATAGATATAGGTACATATCAATTAACGTAAAGGTATTGCTCATAACCCGGAGAGCAATGGTGAAAGCACATAGCAAAACTACCGACAAAAGAGAAGACAGAAATCCAGTTTAAAAAGTTCAGTAAGCATCCGTAAGAAGAAAACAAGTCCTATCATTTGCAAAAACGTGGATGAAGCTAGATGGTATTATGCTCAGTGAAAAATGCCAGGAGGAGGAAGACAAGTACCAAATGATTTCACTCATGTGTGGAGTATAACAACAAAGAAAAACTGAAGGTAAAAAACTGCAGCAGACTCACAGAATCCAAGAGTGGACTAACAGTTACCAAAGGGAAAGGGACTGTGCAGGATGGGTGGAAAGGGAGGGATAAGGGTGGGGAGAAAGAAAGGCGGCATTAGGATTAGTATGTATAATGTGCGGGGTTGGGGGAGCATGGGGAGGGCTGTACAACACAGAGAAGACAAGTAGTGATTCTACAGCATCTTACTTCCCACTGATGGACAGCGACTGTAACAGGGTGTGTGGGGGGACATGGTGAAGGGGTCTACAGCATCCAACTACGCTGATGGACAGCAACTCTAACAGGGTTTTTTGGGGGGACTTGGTGTACTTGGTGATCATAATGGTCTTTGCATGATTGTAGATTAATGATAACAAAAAAATTTTTTAAGTGCAATAAGGACACAGCTCTCAATTCTCAGAATAAAATTACAAGCTCTGATTGCTCCAATCAAAAGACACAGGGTTAAAAGAAGGGATGAGAACTCAAGACCACCTACGTGCCCCCTTACAGGAGACTCACTTGAGATCCAAGGACGAAGACAAACTACAAGTTGAGGGGGTGGGCTCAGGTACACTAGACAAGTGAAACTGAGAAAAAGAAAAGAAAATAGATGTGCTGATGCGATTAAAGACGGTGGCTCACGTGTCAGGAGAGGCGGAAACCTCCTCCCAAAACCAAAACCACATACATACGTACTATATGGAAATAGACCAAGTACACCAAATTCTGGAAGAGCAACAGGGTAGAACGGTGCTTGCGGCAGGCTGTCACATCAAGGAGAAGTGTGACGTACAGCCCTGGAGATGTGCTCTGGGAGCATGAACCAACCGTACACGTGCTGCGCTCTGGAGGATCGGTTTGTTTGAAAAGCAAAGACAGGCAGAACACTTCGAGAGGCTTGAGATTCCAGCCACTTGTGGGACAACACATGGATCTACATCCGGCCTCTGTGGGACAAAAGAAATGCGGACAGTCTGAGAGACTTCTTAACAGCGAGAGAACAGCTTAAGGGGCAAGGCTTCCACAGGGCTTGCTGCACAGGAGGAAGGACAGGTGCGCCAAACTGACTGGGTGCACTATGGCCGGCCAGCGGGGGAGCTTTCAGGAGCTCCGGGCACTCCATCCCCCTGGCTGGCCTCGCAGCTCCGAAGCCCCTTACCGTGATGTGACTGGTACACGGCCTGCCTCCCCGCTGGCGGCAGCCTGCAAAATGGCAGCCTCCACCTACGGTAGCTTCTCCCTGCATGCTCTGTAAACTGGCCCTGGCAGTGGAGACGGGAAGTGTGGCCAGGAAGCAGGAAAGACCTCTTTCCTCCTGGCATGGATGTTCACTGGCACCGCTCCCCTGTGACCCCTGCTGACCCCACAAGGACTGAGCATCTCCAGAGTGTAAAGCTTCTGGGAGCTAGAGGACGCCACCTACAAATGTGAACCTTCAAAGTATTCTGGTAACTGGTCTCAAATCAATCTTCCTGAGAAAGAGATCTCAAAATAAACATCAGTAGCATGCTCAGGGAGCTACAGAAAATAAAACGTTCCCTGTCTATCGAGCGCAATTCTCTCTCTCTCTCTCTCTCTCTCTCTCTCTCTCTCTCTCTCTCTCTCTCTCTCTCTCTCTCTCTCTATCCCAGGAGCGCTGCTAAGGCCCTGTTCTGAGAGGGGTGCTGCGACAGCCCAGCAGGAATGGCACAGCTCTAGGTTCCACCACGGCCAGTGCCAGGGCAGTCAAACAAGGGCTCTGACTGAACTGCAAATTGGGACGCCACATATCTAACTCCACAGGAAAGACAACAGTGTCACATCCTAGCCTTCCCATCAATGGCTAGAGACTGCGTGGCTCCACCAATACCAGGTGACCTCAACACCCCGGGTTATTCTAAATGGCAATCTTTTTTTGCTATGACCCTTGAAAGCAGCACATGGAAAGATAAAACCTTCCAGTGTCCACACCACCTCACCCCTCAGTTTTATCCTAGATGTTCCTGCATCACATTTCTACTCTTCGATCCAGTTTTATTGACTGGTTTATGTTCTGGGAAAGAAAATATTAGTCAGATAAGGAATTAAGTGGTACTGGGATCAGTATGATTCGGTTTGAGTACCATAATTAGAGCCAAAAGACATCCTTCAGTATGGGAGAATATATTCACTGATGACATATTTGATAAGGAGTTGCATCCAAAACATGTATCAAAAGCTCACGAACCTCAACACACAAAAGCAAATGAATCCAATTACAAAATGGGCAGAGGATATGAACATACACTTCTCCACAGAAGCAATTTCAGGTGGCTGACAGGCACATGAAAAGACGATCCACATCGCTAACCATCAGAGAAATGCACAATATATCCACAATGGACTATCACCTCACACCAGTTAGGATGGCCACCACCGAAAAGACAGACAACAACAGATGTCGGCAAGGGTGTGAAGAAAGGATAAAACTCCTACACTGCTAGCGGTAATGTCAGTCAGCTCAACCATTGTGGAAAGCAGTATGGAGGTTCCCCCAAAAAAACAAAGAACAGAAATAACATTTGAAAAAGGAAATCCTTTCATAGGAATTTACCCTAAGATTGCAGGAGCCCAGTTTGAAAGAGACAGATGCAGCCCTTTGTTGATCGCAGCACTATTTACAATACCCAAGAAATGGATGCAACCTAAGTGTCCATTAGGAGATGAATTGATAAAGTAGAAGTGATACATACACACTATGGAATATCATTCAGCCATAAGAAGAAAACAAATCCTACCACCATTTGCAACAACACGGGTGGAGCTAGAGGGTGTTATGCTCAGTGAAATAAGCTAGGTTGAGAAAAACAAGTATCTAAGGATTTCACTCCTCTGTGAGGTATGTGAACAAAGGAAAAACCGGAAGGAACAAAACAGCAGCAGACTCACAAAACCTAAGAATGGACTAAAAGTTAAAAAGGAAAGGGACCTGGGAGGATGGGTGGGAAGGGAAGGATAAGGGGGTAAAGTGGGCATTACGATCCGCACACGTAATGTATTGGGTGGGGGGCCACGCGGATTGCAGTATAACACTGAGAAGACAGGTAGTGATTCTATAGCATCTTAATACATTGATGGACAGCGAATGTAATTGGGAGCGGAGAGTGGACTTGATAATTGGTGGGAGGGGTGAGCAGGGGGAGTCTAATAACCATAATGTTGCTCATGTAATTGTACATTACTGGCATCAAAGAAAAAAAAAGTGATTCTGTTTGAATGCCCAGAGAGACAGTCAGTAGAAAATAGCCCTTCCCGCCACCGTGGCTTCTTTCTGTTCGGTTTTGGCAGTGCCCAGTCATAGATTCAGTGGTATAGCGAGGACCTTCTCATTTTTTCTCACCTCAACAACTGAATTGCTGTAATAATATGCTTCTGGGCTTTTGAAATCAGTGGATGTTTTGATGTTTACGAATGTGAAGAAGCAATAACCATGTACCGGGGGAAGTTTGGATGCTCAACTGAGCACGACACTCCACAACACAGTCTTTGCTCCCTTCTGCTCCCGTCTAGAACTCGGTGTTCCGTTTTACCTATCCCTCCATCTATCAGTGGTGACGCGGATGTCCCTCAAACATGGTGGTCAGCAAAGCACCAAGTGTACTCTTCTGTCTTCTACAGACCTGTGGTACAGGTCCTCCCAGAGGAAAAGCACAAGCAGCGGGAGAAAACCCAAAGACGATGAAATAGAAGATGGTACAGTACAATGAAAACTGACACAAGGGACGTCTGAGACCCATACGTAATTCCGTCAGAGGAACGAAAGCAGCCGCCACCATACAACAAAACTACACCACTATGGAGAAAGCAGAGGCAGAGAACAAGAAGAGTTCTGGAAATTACCCCACTGGGTCAGAGAGAGGAGTCATCACAGCAGCAGCAGTAGCAGCTGGGGCCTGTACCACATTCTCTGTACTCATCGCCGTTAAAGATAAGGTTGTGGGCTCGGCTCGCTGGGTCTCTCCCTAAGCACCCGGATGCATACTCAGCGGGAACTGAGGGGTCGTCAGTAGAATCTCACCCGCATTAATGTTCTGCACGGTCTGGAACATAACGAATGGTTGGCAGAGGAGCGAGAGACACCAGGTATCACTGAACGGGCAGCTGAGCTTTGAAGCCGAGTCCAGTCATTCACTGCCACCACTGCTTGACAGATCCCGTGAAGCGAAGTATGATGTGCACGAGCTGACACACCCACATTTGATAAAGGAGGTTCTCACCAAGTACGGAGAAGGGAGAGGAGGGCACGCCTAAGTGAGAGTGCATGGGAAGCCTCCAAAAGGAGGTGACTAGAGAAGAATGTCTTCAACGATCCATGTTCTTCTGCTGCGGTGAAATGTCTTCAAAACCAGAGGAAAGAGGTGGGAAACCACAGAGGAAATAATTCAGAAATGAAAAGGCACGAGACAGGATCTTTTCATTGAGCAGGGAGCTTGGCTCATAGGGATGGAGATGTAGACAAAGTGAAGGCCAGACCGTGATTTGGGGCTGGAGATTATCACATTTTATTCTGTAACAATATCAGTGCTTACAAAGTGAAGCAGTGAGCAAGCAGGGCCTAGGTCCACCAGGAAAGACCTGAGAAACTAGAAACAGGGTTACTGACACAGGACACGAGCTTCACAGGTTATAATATGAAGGATGAACAGTCAGGATCGGGAATGGACATGCTGAGTGCTGAAGGAAGGTGAGGTTTTCCCTCAAGCTTCCAGCTTGGCTGATGGGCAAGAATGGCGACAGCATCCAGACCAAGAGTCTAAAGGAGAAGCATTTTAGAACTAAAAGTGTTTCCCAGTTTATGTGTTTCGTTATTCACGTACGAGACACAGGCCCCCAAAACTAGATCAGAGGAAAAACCTGGGTGGCTGGGCCCAGTCAGAGTGCTGGATGTGGCTATGCTGTGACGCGGTGGTCCCTGACCTATGCTTTCTGTGAGAAGCAAAGAAAGAACCTTCGTGCTAGCTAGAAAGGCAAGTCATGGGTTCTGCGCACTCCTCAGAAGTAAGCCACCTGCCTGGCCATGGCCGAGAAGGCATGCCTGGCTCCAGGAGTCCCAGAGAAGCTGGTAAGGCCGGGGAGAGAGTTGGCCAGGCCACGGGCAGAAACTGGGTGGATCCACGCCAGGCCGTGAGCAGGCCCTGGCGTCCGGGAGCGCGGTGGTGTGGGGGCAAGGCACTAGCCACCCGCCGCACTCTGAGTACCGAGCCCATGAAGAGAAAGCTCCCTGGCGGTCTGAGCTCATACAGGCACGGGCATTGCAGCCCTCGACGTTCTGCATGGTGACCTCGTTTTTCTGAACACCTTCACGGCCCTCAGCGGGCAGTCCCGGGGGCTAGGGATTCTACTGGAGTAATCCTTGGGGTCGCACCGTTGCCTTGGCCCATTGTCTCCTCTGGGCAGGGCCGGTGTGCTTAAGTCAGTGGGGGCGTGGTGATGTGGACCCTGGGTGTCATCATACACGGCTCAGGCAAATTTGTGATACGTCCCCTGGCTGACATACATACCAGGCACTCCCTAGCTGGGCAGCTCATTGCCTGCTTGGCCTGAGAAGGAGTTAGTGGCAAAGGAGACCCTCTCCCTAGCTTCAGACACTTTCCTCGTATCATTTGGCGCACACCACAACCCATTTTTCTGTGTGGACTCTTTCCTCCTTACTAAGGTTCATGCCCCACCCCACCTGCCGCCTCCCCAGCGCCACCTTTTTCACCCGACAGTCCTGCCCTTCCCCGGGGCGCTGCCCCCTACCCCTCATGCCAGGGAGCACCCTGCACCTGCCCGCTGCCCTGGTCACAGTCTGTTCAAAAGGGATCCTGTGCCTTTAGCACCTGGCTTTCCCACTTTTTCCAGCATACTTCCCACTTCCATGGGGAGCAGTCCTGGGCCTCTGGACCATCCTAGGCTTCCAGTAAAAGGCTGGAGAGAGACCACCCAGATGAGCTCCTGCTCTGCAGGGCACACTGGCACCACTACCAGCCCGCCTCGAGTTGTCCTGCCTCTGGAAAACCACCTTCTAGAGGCAGCCAACAGACAAGGCCTAGGTCAGCAGATGCGCCGACACAAGTGCTGGCTCTGACGCTCTGGACAAGCCAATGGACATGACGCTAACACTGCTGGCCATCATCTTCCAGTCTCCCCCTACCCCACACGAGGCCGTGGGCAGCATAATCGCCGGACACCTGTGTGCCTCAGACGAACACCACGCGGGCGGTCGTCGTCTGGTCTCCCCTGGCCCCATATGATGCCATGGGAGGCACAGCCGATGGCCTCGAACCTAACCCTAACTTGGCCTCCGACACGGTGGGCACGCCACAGCCCTTGCCAACAGCACTTACAGGTCTCCCCCACCTCCAGACAAGGCATATATCCTCCTATCCATTTAAAAAAATCTTTCCCACATCATGTGTGTATATTATATATTCACACTAAACCCTGCTCTTGCTAGTATGCCTCTGCTCTCTTTACTCTTTGACTCGGCGACAGAGGAAGAACACACATACGTGAGTGATAATGTTCTGAGCCACACTTAACAATGCAACGTGTTCCATGCCCCAGTGACTGGGATGTGGAAGTAGCCGCATTTTATGACTGTGCGTGCTCACTGCGAGGTCTGCGTGCTGAGCGTTTAATGGATGACAACACAGGGGGAGGCAAGTCCAGAGGAAGGAGACTGGGTTGGCTTATGTGGCCCCTTCCCTCTCCTCTCCCACTGCTCTGAGCTCACTGGAGGCTAGGGAATCCCTGCTGTGACACAGGAAACCACTCTTATCATTTTGGATTTAAGCATGTTTAATTCTGTATTTGTGTGCCTTGTGTAAATTAAGACTTTGCCCGATCATCCTCACACATTTGCACTTCCCCATGAGAGAACAGATTTGGCATCTAGGTCCTGGAGCCGGGAGTAACGACAGAAGACGTGCTTCTGCCTGCTGTGTGATAATTGAAAATTTTTTTCGTTTTCTTAGAATTTATCAAGTAGCTTAGTAATATCAGGAAAGGTCTTCTTTAATGACTGCCTGGCCTGACTCTAACCTAAATTGCTAACATGTCAAACCACGTTGGGTTACAACAGTGCCCCCTTCTCGCTGACCCTACAGTCTTCAAGGTCTCCACCAGAATTAATACACGCAGAATTCCTAACCTGTGAAGACCACGTTCTAGTTGGAGGGGAAGAAAGAGACAATGAACATCTGTAAGTGTTCCAGTAGCTTAGCCAGTAACAAACACTATGAAGAATTAAAAGCAGGATATGGAGGACTGATATTATAGGCAGAGAGAAGCAGGGCTTTTAAAATAAACAGTGGACAGGGTAAGCCTCACCAGGGAGGTGTGACTTGAACCATCTAGAAGGAGGTGACAGAACCAGGTATCTGAGGGAAAAGCATTCCATAAAATGGGATAAATTACTGAAAAAGCCAAGAGGAAGGAAGCTTGTGGTTTTCAGGGAGCAGTCAGTCAAAAAATGTGGCTAGAATACCGTCAGCAAGGAAGACAAAGAGGACCGGGGACAGAGATATGTGTTGAAGTCCCCGCAGCACCATTTACTAGCTTTGCAGTCACACGCTGATGACTCGATGTGCAAATGTCTCGATGAAACCAGTGCAGTCTGTCTTCAGGGCCTAGTTACCTTGCAGACTTTTGGAAACATAAGTAGAGAAGTGACATATAAGAAAACTTGTGAACTGTTCTGTACATAAGTATAGATGGGTAGACAAAAAATGATAGATAGGACAGATAGACAGATAGATAGATGACAGACCAGATAGGATAGGTGATAGGTATGGATAGATTGAATAAATAGATGATAGATAGATAGATAGATAGATAGATAGATAGATAGATAGATAGATAGATAGATAGACAGACTGATAGATAGCCAGCTATTTTAGATAGTCATGTTGTTAACAGTTTGTAAGGCTACAGCCACTGAAGGGAGGAGCGAGCACGTCGGACTCGGACACTGATGATGTGCCTATCTCTCTGGCTGCTGCCCCCTCCCACATGGGTCACTGATGATGTGCCGAAGTTCTTGGCTGTTGCCCCCTCCGAAACTGATAAATACGCCTTGGGAAATCCAATCCTCGTGCTGCTCTAAATCTATGCTCTGCCTCCACTTACCTTCTTTAAAATATCGCTGCCTGTCTACTTAAGTGTGAATTCCCCAGCCTCCATTTTTATAGACTGGGGAAAACTCGCCCGGGTATTTGCGTTCAAATAATCTACCGGGCCCATTGTTGCCTCTCTTCACGTGCTTATTTTAGCAAAAATTTATCTTACACTGTTCTGTAAATAAGGATAGATGGGTAGACAAAAAGATGACGACAGGTAGATGACAGAAAGATGACAGGTGATAGGTGATACATTAGAAGAAGATACATTAGATAGATAATAGATATTCATAGATTAGACGAATAGATTAACAGAGATGACAGATAGATAAGATAAATATAGATGATGGATGATAGACTAGATAGGATACATGATAAAGGTAGCTTAGATTAGACAGATAGACGATAGATAGATACAGAGTTATGAACTGAATTTTTGGGCTCTCACCTCAACATCTTCCGCTCCTCCTAATCCCCCGCCGCCACCACACACACACACACACACACACACACAAACACACACAAGTTCACATTTGAACTAAGTCAGGGTTGAAGCCCTAACTCCCACTGTCATGTTATTTTGAGGTCGGGCCTTTGGAGGTAATTAGGTTTGGAAGAGATCATGAGGGTGTGGGTGGAGCTGCCATTATGCGATCAGTGCTATTAAGAAGAACAGAGGACAGTGCTTTCTCCCTCGACCCTGTGTGGACACAGTAGGGATGCGGACGTATGCAAGCCAGAAAAGGGACCTCACCAGGAGCTGAACCTGTCTTGGTCTTAGACTTCTGCTTCCAGAATGGCAAGAAATCAGTGTCTATGGATGAAGTACCCACTCAATGACACTTAGGTTATCAGCTCGAGTAGACAAACATAGATATGCACGTAAACAGAGACGCACTTAGATGATGGATGGAGAGAGCCTACGCAGACATATATTTTCTTAGCTGTTTGCATAGGTATCTGTGTCCAACCACCTCTGCACTTTGAAGTCTGCTCCCTATGGGGGGAACACCAGGAGCACAACTTATGCTCGTTTCTTTTTTAAAGTGTCGGCTGCAGTTTCCGCTAACTTTGGATTCCATTAACTCTCAGCCATGTGTGTGTGACTGTGCGTGTGCGTGTGTGTGTGTACACCACGGCCACGATCGGTCTACAATCACAGTAGATACAAAAGTTACAAAGGAACACAGGATAGGGCAAACATCTTGCAAATTGTGACCAGAAAGTGTAAAATTTTCCACTAACCTCTCGGGGTATCTTTGCCAAGTGTTTCTATGCAATTTTAGAATGATCTTGCTGGAAATGATGCTGGGTCCACTCTGAAACATCAAGTTAGTTAAGGTAATAAGCCAGGAGAGGAGAGCATCAAAGAGCACAAACGGTGTGTCTCCTATGTATCAGGCCAAGGTGTACAGGCTTTAATTCTACTAAACCAATTCATCTCACCTTAGCTGACATGGGATGACCTTATGCACCACGTCCATCCGTGAGTAAAAAGTTTCTTCAGAATCACCTCCCTTAACAGAAAATAAATAAGTGTGGGGACATAAACATTCCTAGAATTCCTGCCACCAACACCCAACTCTTTATGCTCAGCACCATTTACATACGAACGGAAACATAGTTATCAACGCTACTATTGCATTTCAGATAGACCGCACTAACATCTAAATGCCTAAATGCACTGAAACTCCACCTCCACCTTGACAGCCGAGGGGATCAGTTTCCCCACAAGGTAGCTGGCCTACCACCACAGCAATCACATGGGCCACCGGCTCACAAGAGCCCCGCGTGTCACCAAAAGGCAGTTCCCTTAACCAGTGACTACACGCAGGCTCTGTGGAGATGGACCACCAAACAGGGCTGCCGAGGTGACATCGGTGCACAGGCAAAAATAACTACTACTGGGCAAGCACCTGCCTCGGACCACACAGTACAGCCAGGGTGCTCCTTGTGTGGGGCCTCGGATATGCCCCGCAGCTCACGCAGCCACCACAGCAGGAACGGCCCTGGGGCAGAGCAGCTGGAGGGCCCTGGCCAGCACAGGTTCAAGACCCCAGTGCGCCAACCACACCATCCACACCCAGGAAATTCGTGCAACCTACGCAGGAGAAGATCCCACCGAAGACCACTCCTCTCAAGACCCAAACACACAGCTAACTCACATAAACAAACACAAGGAACTGAGACTGAGAAGGACACAGAGGAATCAAAGTTTACCTAGTGACTGAACGTTGACAAAAGTGAGAAAAGATACACAGACAGATGATTGATACATAAATTGGATTGATATACATACGTATAGAAGATAGATTAATTAGATAGATATACAGTTGATAGTAGATATATGATAGATCATAGGTAGATAGAAGACAGATAGATAACAGGGAGATAGATTACATAGATAGATAAAGAGATAGGTAGGTAGGTAGGTAGATAGGAAATCATCATACCTAACAAAGCTATCTTTCAATCAAGACCATCTACGTGCTCCCTTTCAGGAGACTCACTTGAGATCCAAGGACAGAGAAAAACTACAAGGTGAAGGGGCGAGGACAGGTACCCTACAGAAGTGAAACTGAGAAACAAACAAACAAATGAATTCTGTTTTAGTCCCCAGAGACAGTCAGTAGAAAATAGCCGTATCGAGCCACCGTGTATTCTTTTTGTTTGGTTTTAGCAGGGCCCAGCCATAGATTTAGTGGTACAGCAACGTCCTTCTCATTTTTTCTCACCTCAACAACTGAATTGCTATGATTATATGCATCTGGGCCTTTAAAATCAGTGGGTTTTATGATGTTCAAGAATGTAAAGATGTAATAACCACATACAGAGGGAAGTTTGGACACTCAACTAAACATGTCACACCACAACACACTCTTTGCTCCCAAATTCTCTTGTCTAGAAATTGGTGTATATTTTAATATGTCCCTCTCCCTATCAGCGGTGATCATCCAGTTGTCCCTCAAACATGGTGGTGAGCAAAAAACCAAGTTTACTTTCCTGCGGACAACAGGCCCAGAGAAAGGATACATATGGTCTCCAGGGAGCACTTAGTCAATGAAGGTGGCTAAATACAGTCAGCAAGCGAGAAGGAGGTAAAAGAGGACAGAGGACAGAGATACGGGTTCAAGTCCCTGCACCACCATTTCCTGGTTCTGTAGGTACACATGGCTGACTCGACCTGCAAGTCACGGTGAACCCAGTCTTCTCCGTACGGCCTAGATAATTGTAAGATTTTTGGAAGCATAACGTAGGGAAGTGACATAGGCTCTGTGGTCAACTGTTCTGTACACAAAGACAGATAGGCAGACAAAAAGATGATTGATTGACAGATAGATAGATAGATAGATAGATAGATAGATAGATAGATAGATAGATAGATAGATAGATAGATAGGTATGTATGTAGATAAATAGATAGATAGACAGGTGGATATTTATAGGTACATATCAATTAACAAAAAGCTATTGCTCATATCCAGGAGAGCAATGGTGAAAGCATATAGCAAAACTACAGACAAAAGAGAAGACAGAAAACCAGTTTAAAAAGTTCAGTAAGCAGCCGTAAGAAGAAAACAAATCCTACCATATGCAACAACGTGGATGGAGCTAGAGGGTATAATGCTCAGTGAAATAGGGCAGGCGGAGAAAGACAAGTACCAAATAATTTCACTCATGTGTGGGGTATAAAAACAAAGAAAAACTCAAGGAAAAAAATAGCAGGAGACTCACAGAAGCTGAGAGTGGACTAACAGTTACCAAAGGAAAAGGCACTGGACAGGTTGGGTGGGAAAGGAGGGATAAGGGCGGGGAGAAAGAAAGAGGGCATTAGGACTAGCACATATAATGTGTGGGGTGGGGGGAGCATGGGGAGGGCTGTACAACACAGAGAAGACAAGTAGTGATTCTACAGCATCTTACTACATGCTGATGGACAACGACTGTAACGGGTTGTGGGGGGGAACATGGTGATGGGGTCTACAGCATCCAACTACGCTGATGGAAAGCAACGGTAACAGGGTTTTTGGGGGGGCTTGGTGTACTTGGTGATCATAATGGTCTTTGCGTGATTGTAGATTAATGATAACAAAACAATTTTTTAAGTACAGTAAGGACACAGCTCTCAATTGTCAGGAAAAAAATGACAGGCTTTGAGTGCTCCAATCAAAAGACACAGGGTTAAAAGAAGGGATCAAAACTCTAGAACACCTACTTGCTCCCTTACAGGAAACTCACTTGAGATCCAAGGACGAAGAATAGCTACAAGTTGAGGGGTTGGGAACAGGTACCCTAGACAAGTGGAACTGAAAAAAAAAGAAAAAATATGTGCTGATGGTATTAAAGAACGTGGCTCACGTGCGAGGGGATGTGGAAACCTCCTCCCTAAACCAAAACCACATACATATGTACTATATGGAAATAGAACAACTACACCAAATCCTGGAAGAGCAGCAGGGAAGCACGCTGCTGTGGCAGGCTGTCACCTCAAGGAGAAGTGTGACGTACAGCCCTGGAGATGTGCTCTGGAGCACGAACCTACCATTACAAGTGCAGCGCTCTGGACGATCGGTGGGGTTGGAAAGCAAAGACAGGCAGAAGACTTCGAGAGACTTGAGATTCCAGGAACTTGTGGGACAACACAGGGATCCACATTTGGCTGATGTGGGAAAAAAGAAAGGCGGACAGTCTGAGAGACTTCAAAACAGCGACAGAACTGCTAAAGGGGGAAGGCTTCCACAGTGCTTGCCTCTCGGGAGAAAGGACATTTGCGACAAACTGCCCAGGTGCACTCTGGCCGGCAGGCGTGGGAGCTTTCAGGAGCTCCGGGCGCTCCATCCTCCTGGCTGGCCGCGCAGCTCCGAGGCCCCTTACCGTGCTGTGACTATTACACGGCCTGCTTCCAAGCCAGCACCAGCCTGCAAAACGGCCGCCTCCACCTACGGCAGTTTCTCCCTGCGTGCTCCGCAAACTGGCCCTGGCAGTGGAGATGGGCACTGCGGTCAGGAAGCAGGAAAGACCTCTTTCATCCCGGCGGGTTTGGGCACCGGCACCGCTCCCCTGGGACCCCTGTCATCACTGCAAGGGCTGAGAATCTAAAGAGAATAAAGCTTCTGGGAGCTAGAGTGCACCACCTACAAATATGAACCTTCAAAGGAACCTGGTAACTGGACTCAAATCAATCTTCCTGAGAAAGAGATCTCAAAATAAACATCAGGAGCATGCTCAGGTAGCAACAGAAAATAAAAGTGTCCCTCTCCCTCGAACGCAATTCTCTCTCTCTCTCTCTATCTCCCGGGAACGCTGCTGAGGCCCAGCAGGAAAGGCAGAGCTCTCAGGTCCACCCCGGCCGTTGCCAGAACAGTCAAACAACGGCTCTGACTGAACTGCAAATGGGGTCGCCACACGTCTAACTCCGCAGGAAAGACAACAGTGCCGCATGCTAGACTTCCCATCAATTGCTAGAGGCTATGTGGCACCACTGATACCAGGTGACGTCAACACCCGGGTTCATTTCCTTGGGAATCTTTTTTCCCTATGACTCTTAAAAGCAGCACATGGTAAGATACAGCCTACCAGTCTCCACACCACCTCACCTCTCAGTTTTACGTTAGATGTTCCTGCATCACAGCTTCTGCTCTTCATTCCAATTTTATCGGCTTGTTGGTGTTCTTCAAATAAGGAATAATTAGTCAGATTTGGAATGAAGTGGTAGGGGGTTTAGTAAGATTCTTTTTGACCACCATCAGTAAACCAAAAGTCATCCTTCAGTATTAGAGAATATATTCACTGATGAGACATTTGATAAGGCGTTGCCATCCAAAACATGTGTCAAGAGCTCACGAACTTCAACACACAAAAAGCAAACGAATGCAATTACAAAATGGGCAGAGGATATGAACAAACACTACTCCACAGAAGCAATTTCAGGTGGCCAGAAGGCACATGAAAAGATGCTCCACATCGCTAACTATCAGAGAAATGCACATTAATCCACAGTGGGGTATCACCTCACACCAGTAAGGATGGCCACCACCCAAAAGACAGACAACAGATGTCGACAAAGGTGTGGAGATAGGGGAACCCTCCTATACTGCTGGTGGGAATGTCAGTCACCTCAAACATTGTGGAAAGCAGTATGGAGGTTCCCAAAAAAAACCAAAGAACAGAAATAACATTTGACCCAGGAATTCCTCTCCTAGGAATTTACCCTAGGTGTGCAGGAGCCCAGTTTGAAAGAGACAGATGCACCCTTATGTTGATCGCAGCACCATTTACAATACCCAAGAAATGGAAGCAACCTAAGTGTCCATCAGGAGATGAATGGATAAAGAAGTGGTCGTACATACACTCTATGGAATATCAGTCAGCCATAGGAAGAAAACAAATCCTACCACCATTTGCCACAACACGGAAGGAGCTAGAAAGTGTTATGCTCAGTGAAATAAGCCAGGTGGAGAAAGACAAGTATCCTAGGATTTCACACCTCTGTGAGGTAATGGAACAAAGCAAAAACGGGAAGGAACAAAACAGCAGCAGACTCACAGAACCAAAGAATAAACTAACAGGTACCAAAGGGAAAGGGACCTGGGAGGATGGGTGGTAATGGAGGGATAAGGGGGTATAGGGGGCATTACGATCTGCACACATATTGTAGGGGGTGGGGTCCACGGTGATAGCAGTATAACACACAGAAGACAGGTAGTGATTCTATGGCATCTTACTACATTGACGGACAGCGACTTTAAAGGTATGAGGGGAGCGGACTTTATTATGGGGGAGAGGGGAGAGGAGGGGGAGTCTAGTAAACATAATGTTGCTCATGTAATTGTACATTACAGACACACACACACAAAAAAAAGTGATTCTGTTTTAGTGTCCAGAGAGACAGTCAGTGGAAAATAGCCCTTCCCGTCACCGTGGATGCTTTCTGTTCGGTTTTGGAAGTGCCCAGTCATAGATTCAGTGGTACAGTGAGTCCCTTCTCATTTTTTCTCACCTCAACAACTGAGTTGTTGTAATAATAGGCGACTGACATTTTAAAATCAATGGATTTTATGATGTTTACGAATGGTAAGAAGCAATAACCAGATACAGAGGGATGTTTGGATGCTCAAACGAACACGTCACTCCACAACACACTCTTTGCTCCCAACTGCTCCCATCTAGAACTCGGTGTTCCTTTTCACCTGGCCCTCCTCCTATCAGTGGTGACGCCGATGTCCCTCAAACATGGTGGTGAGCAAAGCGCCAAGTTAACTCTTCTCTCTACCACAGGCTTGTGGTACAGGTCCTCCCAGAGGAAAAGCACTAGCAGCGGGAGAAAACCCAAAGACGTAGAAATAGAAGATGGTACAGTACAATGAAAACTGACAAAAGGGACTTCTGAGACCCTTACTTAATTCCTTCAGAGACACGAAAGCAGCCTCCCCCATACAACAAAACTACACCACTATGGAGACAGCACAGGCAGAGAACAAGAAGGGATCTGAAATCTTACGTCACTGGGCCAGAGAGAGGAGTCATCACAGCAGCAGCAGCTGGGACATGCCAAACACACTCTGCCCTCATCGCCATTATAGATAAGGTTGTTTGCGCAGCTCGCTGGGCCTCTCCCTAAGCACCCGGAGGCATACACAGTGGGGACTGAGGAGTCGTCGTTGGCATCTCGCCCACATTTATGTTCCGCACGGTTTGGAACATAACGAAAGGTTGGCAGAGGAGCAAGTGGCATTAGGTACCAATGAACGGGTAGCTGAGCTATGAAGCTGAGTCCAGTCATTCACTGACACCATTCTTCAACAGATACTGTGACTCGAAGAGTGATGTGCACGAGCTGACACACTCGCATTTGATAACAGAGTTTCTCACCAAGTACGGAGAAGGGAGAGGAGGGCACGAATAATTGAGTGTGCACGGGAAGCCTCCAAGGGGAGGTGACTAGAGAGACGGGACTTCAACGATCCATGTTCTTCTGCTGTGGTGAAATGCCTTAAAAACCAGAGGCAGAAGGTCGGAATCCCCAGAGGAAATAATTCAGAGATGAAAAGGCATGAGACAGGATCTTTTCAAGGAGCAGGGAGCTTGGCTCATAGGGAAGGAGATGTAGACAAAGTGAAGGCCAGACCGTGAGTTGGGGCTGGAAAATTTCACATTTTATTCTGTAACAATGTCAGTGCTTCCACAGTGAAGCAGTGAGCAAGCAGGGCCTAGGTCCACCAGGAAAGACCTGAGAAACTAGAAGCAGGGTTACTGACACAGGACACGAGCTTCACAATTTATAATATAAAGAATGAACAGTCAGGATCAAGAATGGACAGGCTGCCTGTTGAGAGGAGGCGAGGTTGCCCCACAAGCTTCCAGCTTGGCTGATGGGTACGAATGGCAATGCCATCAAGGCCAGGAGCCTAAAGGAGAAGCATTTTAAAAATAAAAAGTGTTTCCCAGTTTACTGTGTTGTGTTATTCACATATGAGACCCAGGCCCCCAAAACTAGATCAGAAAGAAAATCTGGGCGGCCGAGCCCAGTCAGAATGCAGGATGTGGCTATGCTGAGACCTGGTGGTCCCCGACCTACGCTTTCTGTGAGAAGCAAATGAAGAACCTTCGCGCTAGCTAGAAAGGCAAGTCATGGGGTCTGCGCCCTCCTCAGAAGTCAGCCACCTGGCTGGCCATGGCCGAGAAGGCATGCCTGGCTCCAGGTGTCCCAGAGAAGCTGGGAAGTCCCGGGAAAGGGCTGGCTGTGCACCCGGAAGCTTCTGGGTGGCTCCACGCTGGGCTGTGAGCAGGCCCTGGCCTCCGGGTTCGCAGGAGTCAGGAGTGCAAGGCACTTGATGCCCGCAGCACTCCGGGTGCCAAGCCCATGCAGAGTGGGCACCCGTGCAGGCTGAGCTCTGACAGACGCGGGCACTGCAACCCTCGACGGTCCGCAAGGTGGCGTCATTGGACCAAACACCTGTACGGCTCTCAGCGTGCAGTCCCAGGGGCTAGTGATTCTACTGGGGTTGTCCTTGGGGCCGTGCCGTGTCCTTGGCCCATCGTCTCCTCTGGGTGGGGCCGGTGTGCTTATAGCAATTGGCGCGTGGTGATGCGGTTCCTGGGTGACGTTACAGAGGCCCAGGCCGCTTTGTGATGTGTCCCCTGGTGACATACATACCAGGCTCGCCCTAGCTGGGCAGCTCAGTGCATGCTTGGCCTGAGATTGAGATAGTGGCAAAGGAGACCCTCTCCCTAACTTCAGAACCTTTCCTCGGATCATTTGACGCACACCACAACCCATTTTTCTGTGTAGCCTCTTTCCTCCTTCCTAAGGTTTGTGCCCCTCACCACCCGCTGCCTCTCCAGTACCACCTTATTTGCCCGCCGGTCCTTCCCTTTCCCTGGGCGCTGCCCTGCACGCCTCCTGCCAGGGAGCACCCTGCACCTGCCCACTGACCTGGTCACAGGCTGTTCCACCGGGATACTGTGCCTTTAGCAGCTGGCTTTTCCCACATTTCCCAGCAGACTTCCCACTTCCTTGGGGAGCAGTCCGGGCCTCTGGATCATCCTGGGCTCCCAGCAGACTGCTGGAAAGAGACCACCCAGACGAGCTCCTCCTCTGCAGGGCACACAGGCACCACTACCAGCCCGCCTCGAGTTGTCCTGCCTGTGCAATATCACCATCCAGAGTCAGCCAACAGACTAGTAATTGGGCAGCACAAGCACCGGCCCGATGGATGGCTCTGATGCTCAGGACGAGCCGATGGACCCGACGCCACCATTGCTCACCATCATCTTCCGGTCCACCCGGCCCCGTAGGATGCCATGGGAAGCACCAACTTCGACCCGAGGGCCGACAATGACGCTCGAGATGAGCCCATGGACAGGACACCACCCTCGATGGCAGTCACCTTCTGGTGGCCCCCGGCCACGCATTTGCCCATGGGCAGTACCACTGCCGGACTTCTGTGCAACCCAGGCACCCATCACGTGGGCAGTCTTCGTCTGGTCTCCTCTGGACCCATACGATGCCATGGAAGGCACAGACGACGGCCTAAGCCCTAGCTGTAAATCAGCCTCGGACCCGATGTTCTACGCTACCGCCCTCGGGAAAGGCACCTACAACTGCCCCCGGCCCTAGACAAGGCACAGGGCAGAACAAGTGCCGGCCCAAAGGCTGACGCTGACGCTCAAGATAAGCCGATGGGATACGACAGCCCCCTCGATAGCTGTCATCTTCCGGTCCACCCAGCCCCACACGAGGCTGTGGGCAGCACGACCGCTGGCCTCCTGTGCACCTTACACAACCACAACACGGGCGGTCATCGTCTGGTCTCCCATGGCCCCATACGATGCCGTGAGAGGCACAGACGATGGCCTCGGCCCTACACGTAAGTCAGACTCGGACCAATGGGCACGCCAACGCCCTCGGTCAAGGCATCTATAACTGCCCACCAGCCCCAGACAAGGCGAATGTCAGCACAAGTGCCGGCCCGAAGGCTGATGCTGATGCTCAAGACGAGCCGATGGGACATGACACACCCCTTGATGGCCGTCATCTTCCGGTCACCCACCAGCCCCACACAAGTCTGTGGGCAGCAGCACCGCCGGCCTCCTGTGCACCTCAGACACCCACCAAGCGGGCAGTTTTCATCCAATCTCCACTGGCCCCACATGATGCCATGGGAGGCAGAGACGACGGCTGAGGACCTACCACCAAGCCGGACTAGTACACAATGGGCATGCCACCGGCATAGGGAATTGCAACTACTCTTCACCCCGGGGCCCAGATGACGCAACGGGCAGAACATGCACCAGCCCGAAGTTTCACTCTGACTGTCAAGACGAGTCAATGGGCATGCCACCGTCGTTTGCCATCATCTTCCGGTTCACACCGGGCCCCACAGCAGGATGTTTGATTCACCACTGCCAGCCTCCTGCGCACCTCAGACAACCACCACGCAGGCGGTCATCGTCCTGTCTCCCTTGGACCCACACTATGCCATGGGAGGCACAGACGACGGCCATGGCCCTACCGCCAAGTCAGACGATGACCCGATGGGCACACCACCAACCTCGGAAAAGGCACCTAAAATTGAACCCTGGCCCCAGACAAGGCCATGGGCTGTACAAGCGCCGGACATAAGGCAGACGCTGATGCTCTTGACGAACCAATGGAAATGACGCCGCCCTGGCTGGCCGTGATCTTGCAGTCCACCCGGCCCCACACGAGGCCGTGGGCAGTACCACCGACGGCCCGAAGGCTGCCAATGATGCTCGAGTCGAGCCGATGGACACGACACAACCCTCGATGGCCGTATACTTCTGGTCACCCCCGGCCCCTCAGGACGCCGTGGGCGGCACCACTGCCGGCAATCTGCGTGCCTCAGACACCCACAGCGTGGGCGGTCATCCTCCGTTCAGCCCTGGACCCATACGATGCTATGCGAGGCACAGCCGACCGCCTCAGATCTTCACCTAACTCGGCTTCCGACCCGGTGGACATGCCACAGCCCTTGCCAATGGCAGCTACAGGTCTCCCCCAGCTCCAGACATGGCCTATGTCCTCCTATCCATTTAACAAAATCTTTCCCACAATATGTGTGTATATTATATATTCACACTAAACCCTGCTCTTGCTAGTATGCCTCTGCTCTCTTTACTCTTTGACTCGGCGACAGAGGAAGAACACACATAAATGAGTGATAATGTTCTGAGCCACACTTAACTATGAAACGTGTTCCATGCCCCAGTGACTGGGATGTGGAAGTAGCTGCATTTTATGACTGTGCATGCTCACCGCGAGGTCTGCATGTTGAGCGTTTAATGGATGACAACCCAGGGGGAGGCAAGTCCACAGGAAGGAGACCGGGTTGGCTTATGTGGCCCCTTCCCTCTCCTCTCCCACTGCACTGCTCTGAGCTCACTGGAGGCTGGGGAATCCCTGCTGTGACAGAGGGAACAACTCATCATTTTATTTTTAAACATGTTTAATTCTGTATGTGTGTGCCTTAAGTAACTTAAGACTTTGGCTGATCATCCTCACACATTCCCACTTCCCCACGAGATTAGGGATTTCGCATCCAGGTCCTCGAGTCTGGAGGAACGACAGAAGGAAGTACTTCTGCCTGCTGTGTGATTATTGAAAATTTAAGCTTACTTAGAATTTATGAAGTTGCTTAGTAATATCAAAAAATGTCCTCCTTAATGACTGCCTGGCCTGACTCTAACCTAAACTGCTAACATGTCAAACCACGTTGAGTTACAACTGTGCCCACTTCTCGCTGACCCTAGAGTCTGCAGGGTCTCCTCCAGACTTAATACACGCAGAAATCCTAACCTGTGAAGACCACGTTCTAGTTGGAGGGGAGGAAAGAGACAATGAAAATCTGTAAGTTTTCCGGTAGCTTAGCCAGTAACAAACACTATGAAGAATAAAAAGCAGGATTTGGAGGAATGAGATTACAGGCATAGAGAAGCAGGACTTTCAAAATAAACAGTGGACAGGGTAAATCTCACCAGGGAGGTGGGACTTGAACAGAGTAGCAGGAGGTGACAGAACCAGGTATCTGAGGGAAAAGCATTCCATACAATGGGATAAATTACTGAAAAAGCCAAGAGTAAGGATGCTTGTGGTCTTCAGGGAGCAGTCAGTCAACAAATGAGGCTAGAATACTGTCAGTAAGAAGGGCAAAGAGGACCGGGGACAGAGATATGGGTTGAAGTCATCGCACCAATATTAACTAATTTTGTTGTTGAACGCTGTTGACTCGATGTGAAAATGTCTCGGTGAACCCAGTGCAGTCTGTCTCTAGGGCCTAGTTACCTTGCAGGCTTTTGGAAACATAAGTAGGGAAATGACATATAAGCCAACGTGTGAACTGTTCTGTGCATAAGGATAGATGGGTAGACAAAAAGATGATGATAGATAGGACGGACAGACAGATAGATGGATGACAGATTAGATAGGATAGATGATAGGTATAGATAGATAGAATAGATAGATGATAGATACATAGAATACATAGATAGATAGATGATAGATAGATAGATAGATAGATAGATAGATAGATAGATAGATAGATAGATAGATAGATAGATAGGTAGGTAGGTAGGTAGGTAGGTAGGTAGGTAGGTAGGTAGGTAGGTACGTAGATAGATAGTCATGTTACATAGCCATGTTGTTAACTGTTTGTAAGGTTGGGGGCACTGATGGAAGGAGCGAGTACGTCGGAGAGTAATGATGTGACAATGTCTCTGGCTGCTGAACCCTCCCATATGGGACACTGCTGATGTGCCAAATTTCTTGGCAGTTGCCCCTCACAATCTGAAAAATATGCCATTTGCTAGCCAATCCTCGTGCTGCTGTAAATCCAAGCTCTGCCTCCCCCTACCTTCTTTAAAATCTCACTGCCTGTCTACTTAAGTGTGAATTCCCCAGCCTCCATTCCTATAGACTGGGGATATCTCGCCCTGGTATTTGCGTTCAAATAAGATACCGGGCACTTTATTTCCTCTCTTCACCTGCTTATTTCAGCTAGAATTTATCTTACACTCTTCTGTACATAAGGATAGATGAGTAGACAAAAAGATGACAACAGGTAGATGACAGATAGATGACAGTTGGTAGATGATAGATTACAAATAGATACATTAGATAGATGATAGATATTCAGAGATTAGACGAATAGATTGACAGAGATGAAAGATAGATAAGATATATACAGATGACAGATGTTAGACTAGATAGGATAGATGATATAGGTAGGTTAGATTAGACAGTTAGATGATAGATAGATACAGAGTTATGAACTGAATTTTCGGGCCCTCACCTAACCATATTCACCTCCTCCTAACCCATTGTTGCCACCACACACACACACACACACTCACACAATTTCATATTTGAACTGAGTCAGGGTTGAAGCCCAAAACAACTCTGTAATCGTATTGGGAGGTGGGGAATTTGGAGGTAATTAGGTTTGGAAGATATCATGAGGGTGTGGGTGGAGCTGCCATTATGCAAACAGTGCTATTAAGTGGAACAGAGGACAGAGCTTTCTCCCTCGACCCTGTGAGGACACAGCAGGGATGCGGCCGTATGCAAGCCAGGAGAAGGGACCTCACAAGGAACTGAACCTGCCTTGGTCTTGGACTTCTACCCTCAGAATTGGGAGAAATCAGTGTCTATGGATTAAGCCCCCACTCAATGACACCCTGTTTATCAGCTTGAGTAGACTAACATAGATATGTAGGTAAACAGAGACGCACATAGACAATAGATGGAAAGAGACTACGCATTGATATCTGTGCTTAGGTGTCTGCATAGTTATCTGTGTCCAAACATGTCTGCACTTTGAATTCTGCTCCCGATGGGGGGATCACAAGGAGCACAATTTATGTACGTTTCTTTTTTAAATTGTGGGCTGCATTTTCCGATAACTGGGGTCTCTGTTAATTCTCAGCCTTGTGTGGGTGTCTGTGCGTGTGCATGTGCGTGTGTACACCACTGCCCCAATCGGTCTACAATCACAGGAGACTCAAAGTAACAAAGGAATGCAGGATACGGCAAACATCTTGTAAACTATGACCACCAAGAGTAAAATTTTCCACTAGCCTCTGGGGATATCTTTGCCAAGTGTTTCTATGCAATTTTAGAAAGATCTTGCTGGAAATGTTGCTGGGACCACACTGAACCATCAAGTTAGTTATGTTAATAAGCCAGGATAGGAGAGAAGCAAAGAGTGCCTTCGGTGTGTCCCCTATGTATCAGGCCAAGGTGTACAGGATTTAATTCTACTACACCACTTCATCTCACCATGGCTGACGTGGGATGACCTTATGCACCACCTTTATCCGTGATTAAAAAGTAATTTCAGAATCACCTCCCTCAACAGAAAATAAATAAGTGCGGGAACATAAACATTCAAAAATTCCTGCCACCATCACCCACCTCTTTATGCTCAGTGCCTTTACATACGAACGGAAACATAGCTCTCAATGCTACTATTCCATTTCAGATAGACCTCACTCACATCTAAATGCCTAAATGCACTGAAACTCCACCTCCACCTTGACAGCAGAGGGTAGCAGTTTCCCCACAAGCTAGCTGGCCTGCCACCATAGCAAGGCCATGGGAAACTGGCCCACAGGAGACCCGCATGTCACCAAAAGGCAGTTCCCTTAATCAGGGACTACACGCATGCTCTCTGGAGATTGGCCACCAAGCAGGGCCATGGAGGTGACATTGGTGCACAGGGAAAAATCCTACTACTGTTCATGCAACTGCAAAAGAACCCGCATTCCAGCCAGGGTGCTCCCTGCGTGGGGCCTCGGATATGCCCCGCAGCTCACGCAGGCGCAACAGCACAAAAGGCCCAGGGGCAGAGCAGACGGAGGGCTCTGTTAAAGAGCCCAGCCCGCCAAGCACACCATCAACACCCAGCAGACTCTTGCAACCTACGCAGGAGAAGTTCCCACCCAAGGCCACTCCTCTCAAGACACAAACACACAGCTAACTCAATTAAACAAACAAAAAATTGAGACTGAGTAGGACACAAAGGTATCAAAGAGCACCTAGTAACAGAACGCTGACAAAAGAGAGAAAACAGATACAAAGACAGATGATTGATACATAGACTGGATTGATATACATACATATAGATGATAGATTAATTAGATAGATACACAGATGATAGTAGATAGATGATAGATCATAGAGAGATGACAGATAGATATATAGGCAGATAGATTACATAGATAGAAAAAGAGATAGGTATTTAGGTAGATGGGAAAGCATCATACAAATCAAAGTTATGTTTCTCTCAAGACCATCTACGTGCTCCCTTAAAGGAGACCCAATTGAGATACAAAGACACAGACAAACTACAAGCCGAAGAGGTGGGGACAGGTACCCTACACAAGTGAAACTGAGAAACAAACAAACACACAAATGGATTCTGTTTGAGTCCCCAGAGACAGTCAGTACAAAATTGCCCCATCTGGCCAACGTGAATTCTTTTTATTTGCTTTCACCACTGCCCAGCCATAGATTTAGAGCTGCAGCAACATCCTTCTCATTTCCTCTCACCTCAACAACTGAATTGCTGTAATAATATGGGTCTGCGCTTTTAAAATCATTGCTTTCTATGATGTTCATGAATGTAAAGAAGTAATAACCATTTAAAGAGGGACGTTTGGACGCTCAAATAAACAATTCACTCCACTACACACTCTTATTTCCCAAACGCTCCTGAAAAGAAAAAGGTGTTCCTTTATATTTGTCCCTCCACCTATCGCCAGTGATCACACCGATGTCCCTCAAACATGGTGGTGTGCAAAGAACCAAGTACACTTTTCTGTCGACAACAGGCCCAGACGAAGGATACTTGTGGTCTTCAGGGATCACTTACTCACTGAATGTAGCTAAATAAAGTCACCAAGCGAGCAGGAAGTATAAGAGGACAGAGGACAGAGATACGGGTTCAAGTCCTTTCATCTCCATTTAATGGTTTTGTAAGCACACGCGGCTGACTCTACCTGAAAGCGTATCGGTGAACACAGTGCTCTCCTTATGTCTTAGTTACCTTGCAAGATTTCTGGAAGCATTATGTAGGAAAGAGACATAGGCTACGTTGTTAACTGTTCTGTACAGGATAGATGGGCAGACAAAAAGGTGATTGATTCATAGATAGATAGGTAGACAGACGACAGATGAAAGAAAGATAGATAGGTACATAGACCGATAGATGATAGACATCATAGGTAGATGATAGGAAGATAGATAGATATATAGAAAGATAGATCCATAGATACATACATACATACTTACATACATAGATACATAGATAGACAGACACACCGTTAGATTGACAGATACAGATACATATTGATTGACACAAAGCTATTGTTCATAAATAGGTGTTGAATGGTGAATAACATAGCTCATCTGCAAACAAAAAGGAAGAATGAAATCCAGTTTAAAATTGCAGTAAGCAGCCTTAAGAAGAAAACAAACACTACAATTTGCAATGACGTGGATGGGGCTAGACGGTAGTATGTTCAGAGAAATAGGCCAGGCGGAGAAAGACAAGTACCAAGTGATTTCACTCATGGGTGGAGCATAACAACAAAGAGAAACTGAAGGAAAAAAACAGCAGTATTCTCACAGAATCCGAGAGCTGAATAAAAGTTACCAAAGGGAAAAGGACTAGGCAGGGTGAGTCTGAAGGGAGGGATAAGAGTGAGGAGAAAGAATAGTGGTAATTGGGATTAGCATGAATAATGCGTTGGGTCGGGTGTGCATGGGGAGTACTTTACAACACAGAGAAGACTAGTAGAGATCATATAGCATCTTACTACTCACTGATGGACAGCGACTGTAACGGGGTCTGTGGGGACTGACATGGTGAAGGGAACCACAGCATTCAACTACGCTGATAGACAGCGCCTAAAGAGGTTTTACGGGGGGACTTGGTGAAGGGGGGAGCATAGTAAACATAATGTACTTCTCGTGATTGTAGATTAATGATAAAAAAATTTTTAAGGGAATAATTGTACAGCTCTGAATCATCAGAATAAAAGGTCATGCACTGAGTGCTGAAAACAAAAGACACAGTGTTAAAAGAAGGGATAAAAACTCAAGACACCTACGTGCTTACTTACAGGAGACTCACTTGAGATCCAAGGACACAGACAAACTACAAGCCGAAGGTGTGTGGACAAGTACCCTACACGAGTGAGACTGAAAAACAAACAATCAAACAAATAGATTCTGTTTGAGTCCCCAGAGACAGTCAGCAGAAAATAGCCCTATCTGACCACCGTGAATTCTCTTTGTTTGGTTTCTGCAGTTCCCAGCGATAGATTTAGTGGTGCAGCAACATACTCCTCATTTTCTCTCACCTCAACAACTGAGTTGCTGTAATAATAAGCATCTCGGCCATTGAAATCAGTGGGTTTTATGATGTTCACGATTGAGAAGATCTAATAACCACCTAAAGAGGGAAGTTTGGACACTCAAATAAACACGTCACTCCACAATGCACTCTTATCGCCCAACTGCTCCTGTCTAGAAATTTGTGTTCCTTTTTATTTGACCCTCCAGCCTATCAGCGGTGATAACACTGATGTCCTTCAAACATGGTGGTGAGCAAAGCAACAAGTTTACTTTTCTGTAGACAACAGGCCCAGAGGAATGATACTTGTGGTCTTCAGGGAGCACTTAGTCAATGAATGTGGCTAAATACAAACAGCAAGTTAGAAGGAGATGAAAGAGGACAGAGGTCAGAGACACGGGTTCAAGTCCCGACACAACCATTTCCCGGTTTTGTATTTACACGTGGCCGTCTCGACCTGCAAGGGTCTCGGTGAACCCAGTGCTCTCTCTACAGCCTAGATACTTTGCAGGATTTTTGGAAGCAAAGTGTAGGAAAGTGTTATAGGATATGTGGATAACTGTGCTGTACACAAGGACAGATGGGCAGACAAAAATTGATTGATTGATTGATAAATAGATAGACAGGCAGATAGATAGATATAGGTACTTATCGACTAACACAAAGCTACTGCTCATTACCAGGAGAGCAATGGTGAAAGCACATAGCGAAACTACAAACAAAAAAGAAGAATGAAATCCAGTTTAAAAAGTGCAGTAAGCAGCCATAAGAAGAAAACAAATCCTATCATTTGCAATAACGTGGATGGAGGTAGACGGTATTATACCCAGTCAAACAAGGCAGGCGGAGAAATACATGTACCAAATGATTTCACTCATGTGTGGAGTATGATAACAAAGAAAAACTGAAGGAAAAGACAGCAGCAGACTCACAGAACCCGAGAGTGGACTAACAGTTACCAAAGAGAAAGGGACTGGGTAGCGTTTGTGGGAAGGGACTAATAAGGGTGTGGAAAAAGAATGGGGGCATTAGGATTAGCATGTTTATTGTGTAGGGTGGGGGATCAAGGGTAGGGCTGTACAACTCAGAGAAGACATGTAGTGATTCTACAGCATCTTAGTACATGCTGACAGACAGCGACTGTAACTGGGGTTTGGGGGGGACTTGCTGTAGTGGGTAGACTGGAAAACATAATGTTCTGCATGTGATAGTATATTACTGAGAACAAAGAAAATTTCAAACTGATGTAAGAGCACTGCTCTCAAATATCAGAATAAAGTTACAGGCTTTGAGTGCTCCAATCAAAAGACACAGGGTTAGAAGAACTGATGAAAACTCAAGACCACCTATGTGCTCCCTTTCTGGAGACTCACTTGAGATCCAAGGACACAGACAAACTATAACCTGAAGGGGCGGGGACAGGTACCCTATACAAGTGAAACTGAGAAACAAACAAACAAATGGATTCTGTTTGAGTCCCCAGAGAGACTCAGTAGAAAATAGCCCAATCTAGCCATCGTGAGTTCTTTTTGTTTTGTTTCAGCAGTGCTCAGGCATAGATTTCGTAGTGCAGCAACTTCCTTCTCATTTCCTCCCACCTCAACAAAAGAATTGCTGTAATAATATGTGTCTGCGCTTTTAAAATCATTGCTTTTTATGATGTTCACGAATGTAAAGAAGTAATAACCATCTGAAGAGGGACGTTTGGACCCTCAAATAAACACTTCACTCCACAACACACTCTTATTTCCCAAATGCTCCTGTCCAGAAATAGGTGTTCTTTATATTTGTCCCTCCACCTATCAGCAGTGATCACACCTATGTCCCTCAAACATGGTGGTGTGCAAAGAACCAAGTACACTTTTCTGTTGACAACAGGCCCAGACGAAGGATACTTGTGTTCTTCAGGGATCACTTACTCACGGAATGTGGCTAAATAAAGTCACCAAGCGAGCAGGAATTATAAGAGGACAGAGGACAGAGATACGGGTTCAAGTCTTTTCATCTCCATTTACTGGTTTTGGAAGCACACGCGGCTGACTCTACCTGAAAGTTTATCGGTGAACGCAGTGCTCTCCTTATGGCTTAGATACCTTGCAAGATTTCTGGAAGCATAATGTAGGAAAGAGACATAGGCTATGTTGTTAACTGTTCTGTACAGAAGGATAGATGGGCAGAAAAAAAGGTGATTGATTCATAGATAGATAGGTAGACAGACGACAGATGAAAGAAAGATTGATAGGTACATAGACCGATAGATGATAGACTTCAAAGATAGATGATAGGAAGATAGATAAATAGATAGAAAGATAGATCCATAGATACATACATACATACTTACATACATAGATACTTAGATAGACAGACAGACCGTTAGATAGATAGATACAGATACATATAGATTGACACAAAGCTATTGTTCATAAATAAGAGTTGAATGGTGAATAACATAACTAATCTACAAACAAAAAGGAAGAATGAAATCCATTTTAAAATTGCAGTAGGCAGCCTCAAGAAGAAAACAAACACTACCATTTGCAATGATGTGGATGGAGATAGACGGTAGTACGTTCAGAGAAATATGCCAGGCGGAGAAAGACAAGTACCAAGTGATTTCACTCATGTGTGGAGTATAACAACAAAGAGAAACTGAAGGAAAGAAACAGCAGCACTCTCACAGAATCCGAGAGTTGACTAAAAGTTACGAAAGGGAAAAGGACTAGGCAGAGTGAGTCTGAAGGGAGGGATAAGTGTGAGGAGAAATAATAGTGGTAATTGGGATTAGCATGAATATTGCGTGGGGTCGGGTGTGCATGGGGAGTACTGTACAAAACAGAGAAGACTAGTAGAGATCATATAGCATCTTACTACTCACTGATGGACAGCGACTGTAACGGGGTCTGTGGGGGCGGATATGGTGAAGGGATACACAGCATTCAACTACGCTGATAGACAGCGACTGAAGAGGTTTTTCCGGGGGACTTGGTGAGGGGGGGAGCATAGTAAACATAATGTTCTTCTCGTGATTGTAGATAAATGATAAAAAATTTTTAAGTGCAATAAGTGTACAGCTCTGAATCATCAGAATAAAAGGTCAGGCACTGAGTGCTGCAAACAAAAGACACAGGGATAAAAGAAGGGATAAAAACTCAAGACACCTATGTGCTTACTTACATGAGACTCACTTGAGATTGAAGGACAAAGACAAACTACAAGCCAAAGGTGTGTGGACAAGTACCCTACACGAGTGAAACTGAAAAACAAACAATCAAACAAGTGGATACTGTTTGAGTCCCCAGAGACAGTCAGCAGAAAATAGCCCTATCTGACCACCGAGAATTCTTTTTGTTTGGTTTCAGCAGTTCCCAGAGATATATTTAGTGGTGCAGCAACATATTTCTCAGTTTCTCTCACCTCAACAACTGAGTTGCTGTAATAATAAGCATCTGGGATATTGAAATCAGTGGGTTTTATGAAGTTCACGATTGAGAAGATCTAATAAACAACGAAAGAGGGAAGTTTGGACACTCAAATAAACACGTCACTTCACAATACACTCTTGGCTCCCAACTGCTCCAGTCTAGAAATTGGTGTTCCTTTCTATTTGACCCTCCGTCCTATCGGCGGTGATCACGCTGATGTCCTTCAAACATGGTGGTGAGCAAAGCAACAAGTTTACTTTTCTGTTGACAACAGGCCCAGAGGAATGATACTTGTGGTCTTCAGGGAGCACTTAGTCAATGAATGTGTCTAAATACAGACAGCAAGTTAGAAGGAGATGTAAGAGGACAGGGGAGAGAGACACAGGTTCAAGTCCCGGCACAACCATTTCCTGGTTTTGTAGGTACACATGGCCGTCTCGTCCTGCAAGGTTCTCGGTGAACCCAGTGCTCTCTCTACAGCCTAGATACTTTGCAGAAATTTTGGAAGCAAAGTGTAGGAAAGTGATACAGGATATGTGGTTAACTGTTCTGTACACAAGGACAGATGGGCAGACAAAAGTTGATTGATTGATAAATAGATAGACAGGCAGATAGATAGATATAGGCACATATCGACTAACAAAAAGCTACTGCTCATAATCTGGTGAGCAACGGTGAAAGCACATAGCCAAATTACAAACAAAAAAGAAGAATGAAATCCAGTTTAAAAAGTGCAGTAAGCAGCCATAAGAAGAAAACAAATCCTATCATTTGCAATAACGTGGATGGAGGTAGACGGTATTATGCCCAGTCAAACAAGGCAGGCGGAGAAATACATGTACCAAATGATTTCACTCATGTGTGGATTATGATAACAAAGAAAAACTGAAGGAAAAGACAGCAGCAGACTCACAGAACCCGAGAGTGGACTAACAGTTACCAAAGAGAAAGGGACTGGGTAGTGTTTGTGGGAAGGGAGTAATAAGGGCGGGGAAAAGAATGGGGGCATTAGGATTAGCATGTTTAATGTGTAGGGTGGGGGTTCATGGGTAGGGCTGTACAACACAGAGAAGACATGTAGTGATTCTACAGCATCTTAGTACATGCTGACAGACAGCGACTGTAACTGGGGTTTGGGGGGGACTTGCTGTAGTGGGTAGACTGGAAAACATAATGTTCTGCATGTGATAGTATATTACTGAGAACAAAGAAAATTTCAAACTGATGTAAGAGCACTGCTCTCAAATATCAGAATAAAGTTACAGGCTTTGAGTGCTCCAATCAAAAGACACAGGGTTAGAAGAACTGATGAAAACTCAAGACCACCTATGTGCTCCCTTTCTGGAGACTCACTTGAGATCCAAGGACACAGACAAACTATAACCTGAAGGGGCGGGGACAGGTACCCTATACAAGTGAAACTGAGAAACAAACAAACAAATGGATTCTGTTTGAGTCCCCAGAGAGACTCAGTAGAAAATAGCCCAATCTAGCCATCGTGAGTTCTTTTTGTTTTGTTTCAGCAGTGCTCAGGCATAGATTTCGTAGTGCAGCAACTTCCTTCTCATTTCCTCCCACCTCAACAAAAGAATTGCTGTAATAATATGTGTCTGCGCTTTTAAAATCATTGCTTTTTATGATGTTCACGAATGTAAAGAAGTAATAACCATCTGAAGAGGGACGTTTGGACCCTCAAATAAACACTTCACTCCACAACACACTCTTATTTCCCAAATGCTCCTGTCCAGAAATAGGTGTTCTTTATATTTGTCCCTCCACCTATCAGCAGTGATCACACCTATGTCCCTCAAACATGGTGGTGTGCAAAGAACCAAGTACACTTTTCTGTTGACAACAGGCCCAGACGAAGGATACTTGTGTTCTTCAGGGATCACTTACTCACGGAATGTGGCTAAATAAAGTCACCAAGCGAGCAGGAATTATAAGAGGACAGAGGACAGAGATACGGGTTCAAGTCTTTTCATCTCCATTTACTGGTTTTGGAAGCACACGCGGCTGACTCTACCTGAAAGTTTATCGGTGAACGCAGTGCTCTCCTTATGGCTTAGATACCTTGCAAGATTTCTGGAAGCATAATGTAGGAAAGAGACATAGGCTATGTTGTTAACTGTTCTGTACAGAAGGATAGATGGGCAGAAAAAAAGGTGATTGATTCATAGATAGATAGGTAGACAGACGACAGATGAAAGAAAGATTGATAGGTACATAGACCGATAGATGATAGACTTCAAAGATAGATGATAGGAAGATAGATAAATAGATAGAAAGATAGATCCATAGATACATACATACATACTTACATACATAGATACTTAGATAGACAGACAGACCGTTAGATAGATAGATACAGATACATATAGATTGACACAAAGCTATTGTTCATAAATAAGAGTTGAATGGTGAATAACATAACTAATCTACAAACAAAAAGGAAGAATGAAATCCATTTTAAAATTGCAGTAGGCAGCCTCAAGAAGAAAACAAACACTACCATTTGCAATGATGTGGATGGAGATAGACGGTAGTACGTTCAGAGAAATATGCCAGGCGGAGAAAGACAAGTACCAAGTGATTTCACTCATGTGTGGAGTATAACAACAAAGAGAAACTGAAGGAAAGAAACAGCAGCACTCTCACAGAATCCGAGAGTTGACTAAAAGTTACGAAAGGGAAAAGGACTAGGCAGAGTGAGTCTGAAGGGAGGGATAAGTGTGAGGAGAAATAATAGTGGTAATTGGGATTAGCATGAATATTGCGTGGGGTCGGGTGTGCATGGGGAGTACTGTACAAAACAGAGAAGACTAGTAGAGATCATATAGCATCTTACTACTCACTGATGGACAGCGACTGTAACGGGGTCTGTGGGGGCGGATATGGTGAAGGGATACACAGCATTCAACTACGCTGATAGACAGCGACTGAAGAGGTTTTTCCGGGGGACTTGGTGAGGGGGGGAGCATAGTAAACATAATGTTCTTCTCGTGATTGTAGATAAATGATAAAAAATTTTTAAGTGCAATAAGTGTACAGCTCTGAATCATCAGAATAAAAGGTCAGGCACTGAGTGCTGCAAACAAAAGACACAGGGATAAAAGAAGGGATAAAAACTCAAGACACCTATGTGCTTACTTACATGAGACTCACTTGAGATTGAAGGACAAAGACAAACTACAAGCCAAAGGTGTGTGGACAAGTACCCTACACGAGTGAAACTGAAAAACAAACAATCAAACAAGTGGATACTGTTTGAGTCCCCAGAGACAGTCAGCAGAAAATAGCCCTATCTGACCACCGAGAATTCTTTTTGTTTGGTTTCAGCAGTTCCCAGAGATATATTTAGTGGTGCAGCAACATATTTCTCAGTTTCTCTCACCTCAACAACTGAGTTGCTGTAATAATAAGCATCTGGGATATTGAAATCAGTGGGTTTTATGAAGTTCACGATTGAGAAGATCTAATAAACAACGAAAGAGGGAAGTTTGGACACTCAAATAAACACGTCACTTCACAATACACTCTTGGCTCCCAACTGCTCCAGTCTAGAAATTGGTGTTCCTTTCTATTTGACCCTCCGTCCTATCGGCGGTGATCACGCTGATGTCCTTCAAACATGGTGGTGAGCAAAGCAACAAGTTTACTTTTCTGTTGACAACAGGCCCAGAGGAATGATACTTGTGGTCTTCAGGGAGCACTTAGTCAATGAATGTGTCTAAATACAGACAGCAAGTTAGAAGGAGATGTAAGAGGACAGGGGAGAGAGACACAGGTTCAAGTCCCGGCACAACCATTTCCTGGTTTTGTAGGTACACATGGCCGTCTCGTCCTGCAAGGTTCTCGGTGAACCCAGTGCTCTCTCTACAGCCTAGATACTTTGCAGAAATTTTGGAAGCAAAGTGTAGGAAAGTGATACAGGATATGTGGTTAACTGTTCTGTACACAAGGACAGATGGGCAGACAAAAGTTGATTGATTGATAAATAGATAGACAGGCAGATAGATAGATATAGGCACATATCGACTAACAAAAAGCTACTGCTCATAATCTGGTGAGCAACGGTGAAAGCACATAGCCAAATTACAAACAAAAAAGAAGAATGAAATCCAGTTTAAAAAGTGCAGTAAGCAGCCATAAGAAGAAAACAAATCCTATCATTTGCAATAACGTGGATGGAGGTAGACGGTATTATGCCCAGTCAAACAAGGCAGGCGGAGAAATACATGTACCAAATGATTTCACTCATGTGTGGATTATGATAACAAAGAAAAACTGAAGGAAAAGACAGCAGCAGACTCACAGAACCCGAGAGTGGACTAACAGTTACCAAAGAGAAAGGGACTGGGTAGTGTTTGTGGGAAGGGAGTAATAAGGGCGGGGAAAAGAATGGGGGCATTAGGATTAGCATGTTTAATGTGTAGGGTGGGGGTTCATGGGTAGGGCTGTACAACACAGAGAAGACATGTAGTGATTCTACAGCATCTTAGTACATGCTGACGGACAGCGGCTGTAACTAGGATATGGGAGGGACTTGCTGAAGAGGGTAGACTGGAAAACATGATGTTCTGCATGTGATTGTATATTAATGAGAACAAAGAAAATTTCAAACTGATGTAAGAGCACTGCCCTCAAATATCAGAGTAAAAGTACAGGCTTTGAGTGCTCATATCAAAAGACACAGGTTTAGAAGAACTGATGAAAACTCAAGACCACCTACGTGCTCCCTTTCTGGAGACTCACTTTAGATCCAAGGACACAGACAAACTACAAGCTGAAGGGGCGGGGACAGGAACCCTATACAAGTGAAACTGAGAAACAAACAAACAAATGGATTCTGTTTGCGTCCCCAGAGAGAGTCAGTAGAAAATAGCCCAATCTAGCCACCGTGAATTCTTTTTGCTGTTTCAGCAGTGCTCAGGCATAGATTTCGTGGTGCAGCAACTTCCTTCTCATTTCCTCTCACCTCAACAAATGAATTGCTGTAATAATAGGCGTCTGCGCTTTTAAAATCATTGCTTTTTATGATGTTCCCGAATGTAAAGAAGTAATAACCATCTAAAGAGGGACGTTTGGACCCTCAAATAAACACTTCACTACACTACACACTCTTATTTCCCAAATGCTCCGGTCCAGAAATAGGTGTTCCTTTATATTTGTCCCTCCACCTATCAGCAGTGATCACACCTATGTCCCACAAACATGGTGGTGTGCAAAGAACCAAGTACACTTTTCTGACGACAACAGGCCCAGACGAAGGATACTTGTGTTCTTCAGGGATCACTTACTCACTGAATGTGGCTAAATAAAGTCACCAAGCGAGCAGGAATTATAAGAGGACAGAGGACAGAGATACGGGTTCAAGTCCTTTCACCTCCATTTACTGGTTTTGTAAGCACACGCGGCTGACTCTACCTGAAAGTGTATCGGTGAACACAGTGCTCTCCTTATGGCTTAGCTACCTTGCAAGATTTCTGGAAGCATAATGTAGGATAGAGACATAGGCTATGTTGTTAACTGTTCTGTACAGAAGGATAGATGGGCAGACAAAAAGGTGATTGATACATAGATAGATAGGTAGACAGACGACAGATGAAAGAAAGATTGATAGGTACATAGACCGATAGATTACAGACATCATAGATAGATGATAGGAAGATAGATAGATAAATAGAAAGATAGATCCATAAATTCACACATACATATTTACATACATAGATACATAGATAGAACGTTAGATAGATAGATACAGATACATATCGATTGACACAAAGCTATTATTCATAAATAGGAGTTGAATGGTGAGTAACATAGCTAATCTACAAGCAAAAAGGAAGAATGAAATCCAGTTTAAAATTGCAGTAAGCAGCCTTAAGAAGAAAACAATCACTACCATTTGCAATGACGTGGATGGAGGTAGACGGTAGTACGTTCAGAAAAATAGGGCAGGCGGATAAAGACAAGTAAAAGTGATTTCACTCATGTGCGGAGTATAACAACAAAGAGAAAGTGAAGGAAAAAAACAGCAGCACTCTCACAGAATCCGAGAGTTGACTAAAAGTTACCAAAGGGAGAAGGACTAGGCAGGGTGAGGCTGAAGGGAGGGAGAAGTGTGGGGAGAAATAATAGTGGTAATTGGGATTAGCATGAATAATGCGTGGGTTCGTGTGTGCATGGGGAGTACTGTACAACACAGGGAAGACTAGTAGAGATCATATAGCATCTTACTACTCACTGATGGACAATTACTGTAAAGGGTCTCTGTGGGTGGACACGGTGAAGGGATCCACAGCATTCAACTACGCTGATAGACAGCGACTGAAGAGGTTTTTTGGGGGGACTTGGTGAGGGGTGGAGCATAGTAAACATAATGTTCTTCACGTGAATGTAGATTAATGATAAAAAAAATGCTTTAAGTGCAATAAGTGTACAGCTCTGAATCATCAGAATAAAAGGTCATGCACTGAGTGCTGCAAACAAAAGACACAGGGTAAAAAGAAGGGATAAAAACTCAAGACACCTACGTGCTTACTTACAGGAGACTCACTTGAGATCCAAGGACACAGACAAACTACAAGCCGAAGGTGTGTGGACAAGTACCCTACACGAGTGAAACTGAAAAACAATCAAGCAAATGGGTTCTTTTTGTGTCCCCAGAGACAGTCAGCAGAAAATAGCCCTATCTGACCACCGTGAATTCTTTTTGTTTGGTATCAGCAGCTCCCAGCGATAGATTTAGTGGTGCAGCAACATACTTCTCATTTTCTCTGACCTCAACAACCTAGTTGCTGTAATAATAAGCATCTGGGCCATTGAAATCAGTGGGTTTTATGATGTTCACGATTGAGAAGATCTAAAAACCACTTAAGAGGGAAGTTTGGGCACTCAAATAAACACGTCACTCCACAATACACTCTTGGCTCCCAACTGCTCCTGTCTAGAAATTGGTGTTCCTTTCTATTTGACCCTCCGTCCTATCGGCGGTGATCACGCTGATGTCCTTCAAACATGGTGGTGAGTAAAGAAAAAGTTTACTTTTCTGTCGACAACAGGCCCAGAGGAATGATACTTTTGGTCTTCAGGGAGCTCTTACTCAATGAATGTGGCCAAATACACACAGCAAGTTAGAAGGAGATGAAAGAGGACAAAGGACAGAGACACGGGTTCAAGTCCCGGCACAACCATTTCCTGGTTTTGTAGGTACACGCGGCCGTCTCGTCCTGCCAGGGTCTCGGTGAACCCAGTGCTCCCTCTACAGCCTAGATACTTTGCAGGATTTTTGGAAGCAATGTGTAGGAAAGTGATATAGGATATGTGGTTAACTGTTCTGTACACAAGGACAGATGGGCAGACATAAAGTTGATTGATTGATTGATAAATAGATAGTCAGACACATATATAGATATACGTACATATCGACTAACACAAAGCTACTGCTCATAACCAGGAGAGCAATGGTGAAAGCACATAGCGAAATTACAAACAAAAAAGAAGAATGAAAACCAGTTTAAAAAGTGAAGTAAGCAGCCATAAGAAGAAAACAAATCCAATCATTTGCAATAACGTGGATGGAGGTAGAGGGTATTATGCTCAGATAAACAAGACAGGCGGAGAACTACATGTACCAAATGATTTCACTCATGTGTGGAGTATGATAACAAAGAAAACCTGAAGGAAAAGACAGCAGCAGACTCACAGAACCCGAGAGTGGACTAACAGTTACCAAAGAGAAAGGGACTGGGTAGGGTTTGTGGGAAGGGAGTAATAAGTGCGGGGAAAAAGAATGGGGGCATTAGGATTAGAATGTATAATGTGTAGGGTGGGGTGTCATGGGTAGTGCTGTACAACACAGAAAAGACATGTAGTGATTCTACAGCATCTTAGTACATGCTGACGGAGAGCGGCTGTAACTGGGATTTGGGGTGACTTGGTGAAGAGGGTAGACAGAATAACATAATTTTCTGCATGTGATTGTATATTAATGAGAACAAAAAGAATTTCAAAGTGCAGTAAGAGCACAGCTCTCAAATATCAGAATAAAAGTACAGCCTTTGAGTGCTCCAATCAAAAGACACAGGGTTAGAAGAACTGATGAAAACTCAAGACCACCTACGTGCTCCCTTACTGGAGACTCACTTGAGATCCAAGGACAAAGACAAACTACAAGCTGAAGGGGCGGGGACAGGTACCCTACACAAGTGAAACTGAGAAACAAAGAAAGAAATGGATTCTGTTTTGGACCCCAGAGAGAGTCAGTAGAAAATAGCCCTATCTAGCCACCGTGAATTCTTTTTGTTTGGTTTCAGCAGTGCTCAGGCATAGATTTAGTGGTGCAGCAACTTCCTTCTCATTTCCTCTCACCTCAACAAATGAATTGCTGTAATAATATGCGTCTGGGCATTTATAATCATTGCTTTTTATGATGTTCACGAATGTAAAGAAGTAATAACCACCTAAAGAGGGAAGTTTGGACACTCAAATAAACACTTCACTCCACAACACACTCTTTGTTCCCAACTGCTCCTGTCCAGAAATAGGTGTTAATTCATATTTGTCCCTCCACCTATCAGCAGTGATCACGCCAATGTCCCTCAAACATGGTGGTGTGCAAAGGGCCAAGTACACTTTTCTGTCGACAACAGGCCCAGACGAAGGATACTTGTGGTCTTCAGGGATCACTTCCTCACTGAATGTGGCTAAATAAAGTCAACAAGCGAGCAGGAAGTATAAGAGGACAGATGACAAAGATACGAGTTCAAGTCCTTTCACCTCCATTTACTGGTTTTGTAAGCACACTCTGCTGACTCTACCTGAAAGCGTATCGGTGAACACAGTGCTCTCCTTATGGCTTAGTTACCTTGCAAGGTTTCTGGAAGCATAATGTAGGGAAGAGACATAGGCTATGTTGTTAACTGTTCTGTACATAAGGATAGATTGGCAGACAAAAAGATGATTGTTTCATAGATAGATAGGTAGACAGACGACAGGTGAAAGATAGATAGATAGGTACATTGATTAATAGATGATAGACATCATAGATAGATGATAGGAAGATAGATAGATAGATACGTGGATAGATACATAGATAGATACATAGATATATACATACATAGATACATAGATAGACAGACAGACCTTTAGATAGGTAGATACAGATACATGTCGATTGACACAAAGCTATTATTCATAACCAGGAGTTGAATGGTGAATAACATAGCTAAACTACAAACAAAAAGGAAGAATGAAATCCAGTTTAAAAAGTGCAGTAAGCAGCCTTAAGAAGAAAACAAATACTACCATTTGCAATGACGTGGATGGAGCAAGATGGTACTATGTTCAGAAAAATAGGGCAGGCGGATAAAGGCAAGTACCAAGTGATTTCACTCATGTGTGGAGTATAACAACAAAGAAAAACTGAAGTAAAAAAACAGCAGCAGACTCACAGAACCCGAGAGTTGACTAAAAGTAACCAAAGGAAAAAGGACTGGGCAGGGTGAGTCTGAAGGGAGGGATAAGTGTGGGGAGAAAGAATGGGGGCATTAAGTTTAGCATGTATATTGCGCGGGGTCGGGTGTGCATGGGGAGTACTGTACAACACAGAGAAGACTAGTAGAGATCATATAGCATCTTACTACTCACTGATGGACAGTGACTGTAACGGGGACTTTTGGGGGGGACATGGTGAAGGGGTCGACAGCATCCAACTACGCTGATCGACAGTGACAGAAGAGGTTTTTCGGGGGGACTTGGTGAAGGGGGGAGCATAGTAAACATAATGTTCTTCACGTGATTGTAGATTAATGATAAAAAATATTCTTTAAGTGCAATAAGTGCACAGCTCTGAATCATCAGAATAAAAGGTCAGGCACTGAGTGCTGCAAACAAAAGACACAGGGATAAAAGAAGGGATGAAAACTCAAGACACCTACGTGCTTACTTACAGGAGACTCACTTGAGATCCAAGGACACAGACAAACTACAAGCCGAAGGTGTGTGGACAAGTACCCTACACGAGTGAAACGGAAAATCAAACAATCAAGCAAATGGATTCTGTTTGAGTCCCCAGAGACAGTCAGCAGAAAATAGCCCTATCTGGCCACCGTGAATTCTTTTTGTTTGGTTTCAACAGTTCCCAGCCATAGATTTAGTGGTGCAGCAACATACTTCTCATTTTCTCTCACCTCAACAACTGAGTTGCTGCAATAATAAGAATCTGGGCCTTTGAAATCAGTGGATTTTATGATGTTCACGAATGTGAAAATCTAATAACCACCTAAAGAGGGAAGTTTGGACACTCAATAAACACGTCACTCCACAATACACTGTTAGCTCCCAACTGCTCCTATCTAGAAATTGGTGTTCCTTTTTATTTGACCCTCCGTCCTATCGGCGGTGATCACGCTGATGTCCTTCAAACATGGTGGTGAGCAAAGCAACAAGTTGACTTTTCTGTCGACAACAGGCCCAGAGGAATGATACTTGAGATCTTCAGGGAGCCCTTAGTCAATGAATGTGGCTAAATACAGACAGCAAGTTAGAAGGAGATGAAAGAGGACAGGGGATAGAGACACGGGTTCAAGTCCCAGCACAACCATTTCCTGGTTTTGTAGGTACACGCGGCCGACTCGAACTGCAAGTGTCTCGGTGAACCCAGTGCTCCCTCTGCAGCCTAGATACTTTGCAGGATTTTGGGGAGCATAGTGCAGGAAAGTGATATAGGGTATATGGTTAACTGTTCTGTACAGATGGACAGATGGACAGACCAAAGGATGATTGATTGTGTAATTGATTAATAGATAGACAGACAGATAGATAGATATAGGTACATATCGATTAGCACAAAGCTACTGCTCATAACAAGGAGAGCAATGGTGAAAGCACATTGCAAAACTACAAACAAAAAAGAAGAATGAAATCCAGTTTAAAAAGTGCAGTAAGCAGCCATAAGAAGAAAACAAATCCTATCATTTGCAATAACGAGGATGGAGCTAGAGCGTATTATGCTCAGTCAAATAGGCCAGGCGGAGAAATACATGTACCAAATGATTTCACTCATGTGTGGAGTATGATAACAAAGAAAAACTGAAGGAAAAGACAGCAGCAGACTCACAGAACCCGAGAGTGGACTAACAGTTACCAAAGAGAAAGGGACTGGGTAGGGTTTGTGGGAAGGGAGTAATAAGTGCGGGGAAAAAGAATGGGGGCATTAGGATTAGCATGTATAATGTGTAGGGTGGGGTGTCATGGGTAGGGCTGTACAACACAGAGAAGACATGTAGTGATTCTACAGCATCTTAGTACATGCTGACGGAGAGCGGCTGTAACTGGGATTTGGGGTGACTTGGTGAAGAGGGTAGACAGAATAACATAATTTTCTGCATGTGATTGTATATTAATGAGAACAAAAAGAATTTCAAAGTGCAGTAAGAGCACAGCTCTCAAGTATCAGAATAAAAGTACAGCCTTTGAGTCTCCAATCAAAAGACACAGGGTTAGAAGAACTGATGAAAACTCAAGACCACCTACGTGCTCCCTTACTGGAGACTCACTTGAGATCCAAGGACAAAGACAAACTACAAGCTGAAGGGGCGGGGACAGGTACCCTACACAAGTGAAACTGAGAAACAAAGAAAGAAATGGATTCTGTTTTGGACCCCAGAGAGAGTCAGTAGAAAATAGCCCTATCTAGCCACCGTGAATTCTTTTTGTTTGGTTTCAGCAGTGCTCAGGCATAGATTTAGTGGTGCAGCAACTTCCTTCTCATTTCCTCTCACCTCAACAAATGAATTGCTGTAATAATATGCGTCTGGGCATTTATAATCATTGCTTTTTATGATGTTCACGAATGTAAAGAAGTAATAACCACCTAAAGAGGGAAGTTTGGACACTCAAATAAACACTTCACTCCACAACACACTCTTTGTTCCCAACTGCTCCTGTCCAGAAATAGGTGTTAATTCATATTTGTCCCTCCACCTATCAGCAGTGATCACGCCAATGTCCCTCAAACATGGTGGTGTGCAAAGGGCCAAGTACACTTTTCTGTCGACAACAGGCCCAGACGAAGGATACTTGTGGTCTTCAGGGATCACTTCCTCACTGAATGTGGCTAAATAAAGTCAACAAGCGAGCAGGAAGTATAAGAGGACAGATGACAAAGATACGAGTTCAAGTCCTTTCACCTCCATTTACTGGTTTTGTAAGCACACTCTGCTGACTCTACCTGAAAGCGTATCGGTGAACACAGTGCTCTCCTTATGGCTTAGTTACCTTGCAAGGTTTCTGGAAGCATAATGTAGGGAAGAGACATAGGCTATGTTGTTAACTGTTCTGTACATAAGGATAGATTGGCAGACAAAAAGATGATTGTTTCATAGATAGATAGGTAGACAGACGACAGGTGAAAGATAGATAGATAGGTACATAGATTAATAGATGATAGACATCATAGATAGATGATAGGAAGATAGATAGATAGATACATGGATAGATACATAGATAGATACATAGATATATACATACATAGATACATAGATAGACAGACAGACCTTTAGATAGGTAGATACAGATACATGTCGATTGACACAAAGCTATTATTCATAACCAGGAGTTGAATGGTGAATAACAAAGCTAAACTACAAACAAAAAGGAAGAATGAAATCCAGTTTAAAAAGTGCAGTAAGCAGCCTTAAGAAGAAAACAAATACTACCATTTGCAATGACGTGGATGGAGCAAGACGGTAGTATGTTCAGAAAAATAGGGCAGGCGGATAAAGGCTAGTACCAAGTGATTTCACTCATGTGTGGAGTATAACAACAAAGAAAAACTGAAGTAAAAAAACAGCAGCAGACTCACAGAACCCGAGAGTTGACTAAAAGTAACCAAAGGAAAAAGGACTGGGCAGGGTGAGCCTGAAGGGAGGGATAAGTGCGGGGGAGAAAGAATGGGGGCATTAAGTTTAGCATGTATAATGCGCGGGGTCGGGTTTGCATGGGGAGTACTGTACAACACAGAGAAGACTAGTAGAGATCATATAGCATCTTACTACTCACTGATGGACAGTGACTGTAACGGGGACTTTTGGGGGGGACATGGTGAAGGGGTCGACAGCATCCAACTACGCTGATCGACAGTGACAGAAGAGGTTTTTCGGGGGGACTTGGTGAAGGGGGGAGCATAGTAAACATAATGTTCTTCACGTGATTGTAGATTAATGATAAAAAATATTCTTTAAGTGCAATAAGTGCACAGCTCTGAATCATCAGAATAAAAGGTCAGGCACTGAGTGCTGCAAACAAAAGACACAGGGATAAAAGAAGGGATGAAAACTCAAGACACCTACGTGCTTACTTACAGGAGACTCACTTGAGATCCAAGGACACAGACAAACTACAAGCCGAAGGTGTGTGGACAAGTACCCTACACGAGTGAAACGGAAAATCAAACAATCAAGCAAATGGATTCTGTTTGAGTCCCCAGAGACAGTCAGCAGAAAATAGCCCTATCTGGCCACCGTGAATTCTTTTTGTTTGGTTTCAACAGTTCCCAGCCATAGATTTAGTGGTGCAGCAACATACTTCTCATTTTCTCTCACCTCAACAACTGAGTTGCTGCAATAATAAGAATCTGGGCCTTTGAAATCAGTGGATTTTATGATGTTCACGAATGTGAAAATCTAATAACCACCTAAAGAGGGAAGTTTGGACACTCAATAAACACGTCACTCCACAATACACTGTTAGCTCCCAACTGCTCCTATCTAGAAATTGGTGTTCCTTTTTATTTGACCCTCCGTCCTATTGGCGGTGATCACGCTGATGTCCTTCAAACATGGTGGTGAGCAAAGCAACAAGTTGACTTTTCTGTCGACAACAGGCCCAGAGGAATGATACTTGAGATCTTCAGGGAGCCCTTAGTCAATGAATGTGGCTAAATACAGACAGCAAGTTAGAAGGAGATGAAAGAGGACAGGGGATAGAGACACGGGTTCAAGTCCCAGCACAACCATTTCCTGGTTTTGTAGGTACACGCGGCCGACTCGAACTGCAAGTGTCTCGGTGAACCCAGTGCTCCCTCTGCAGCCTAGATACTTTGCAGGATTTTTGGGAGCATAGTGCAGGAAAGTGATATAGGGTATATGGTTAACTGTTCTGTACAGATGGACAGATGGACAGACAAAAGGATGATTGATTGTGTAATTGATTAATAGATAGACAGACAGATAGATAGATATAGGTACATATCGATTAGCACAAAGCTACTGCTCATAACAAGGAGAGCAATGGTGAAAGCACATTGCAAAACTACAAACAAAAAAGAAGAATGAAATCCAGTTTAAAAAGTGCAGTAAGCAGCCATAAGAAGAAAACAAATCCTATCATTTGCAATAACGAGGATGGAGCTAGAGCGTATTATGCTCAGTCAAATAGGCCAGGCGGAGAAATACATGTACCAAATGATTTCACTCATGTGTGGAGTATGATAACAAAGAAAAACTGAAGGAAAAGACAGCAGCAGACTCACAGAACCCGAGAGTGGACTAACAGTTACCAAAGAGAAAGGGACTGGGTAGGGTTTGTGGGAAGGGAGTAATAAGTGCGGGGAAAAAGAATGGGGGCATTAGGATTAGCATGTATAATGTGTAGGGTGGGGTGTCATGGGTAGGGCTGTACAACACAGTGAAGACATGTAGTGATTCTACAGCATCTTAGTACATGCTGACGGAGAGCGGCTGTAACTGGGATTTGGGGTGACTTGGTGAAGATGGTAGACAGAATAACATAATTTTCTGCATGTGATTGTATATTAATGAGAACAAAAAGAATTTCAAAGTGCAGTAAGAGCACAGCTCTCAAGTATCAGAATAAAAGTACAGCCTTTGAGTGCTCCAATCAAAAGACACAGGGTTAGAAGAACTGATGAAAACTCAAGACCACCTACGTGCTCCCTTACTGGAGACTCACTTGAGATCCAAGGACAAAGACAAACTACAAGCTGAAGGGGCGGGGACAGGTACCCTACACAAGTGAAACTGAGAAACAAAGAAAGAAATGGATTCTGTTTTGGACCCCAGAGAGAGTCAGTAGAAAATAGCCCTATCTAGCCACCGTGAATTCTTTTTGTTTGGTTTCAGCAGTGCTCAGGCATAGATTTAGTGGTGCAGCAACTTCCTTCTCATTTCCTCTCACCTCAACAAATGAATTGCTGTAATAATATGCGTCTGGGCATTTATAATCATTGCTTTTTATGATGTTCACGAATGTAAAGAAGTAATAACCACCTAAAGAGGGAAGTTTGGACACTCAAATAAACACTTCACTCCACAACACACTCTTTGTTCCCAACTGCTCCTGTCCAGAAATAGGTGTTAATTCATATTTGTCCCTCCACCTATCAGCAGTGATCACGCCAATGTCCCTCAAACATGGTGGTGTGCAAAGGGCCAAGTACACTTTTCTGTCGACAACAGGCCCAGACGAAGGATACTTGTGGTCTTCAGGGATCACTTCCTCACTGAATGTGGCTAAATAAAGTCAACAAGCGAGCAGGAAGTATAAGAGGACAGATGACAAAGATACGAGTTCAAGTCCTTTCACCTCCATTTACTGGTTTTGTAAGCACACTCTGCTGACTCTACCTGAAAGCGTATCGGTGAACACAGTGCTCTCCTTATGGCTTAGTTACCTTGCAAGGTTTCTGGAAGCATAATGTAGGGAAGAGACATAGGCTATGTTGTTAACTGTTCTGTACATAAGGATAGATTGGCAGACAAAAAGATGATTGTTTCATAGATAGATAGGTAGACAGACGACAGGTGAAAGATAGATAGATAGGTACATAGATTAATAGATGATAGACATCATAGATAGATGATAGGAAGATAGATAGATAGATACATGGATAGATACATAGATAGATACATAGATATATACATACATAGATACATAGATAGACAGACAGACCTTTAGATAGGTAGATACAGATACATGTCGATTGACACAAAGCTATTGTTCATAACCAGGAGTTGAAAGGTGAATAACATAGCTAAACTGCAAACAAAAAGGAAGAATGAAATCCAGTTTAAAAAGTGCAGTAAGCAGCCTTAAGAAGAAAACAAATACTACCATTTGCAATGACGTGGATGGAGCAAGACGGTAGTATGTTCAGAAAAATAGGGCAGGCGGTTAAAGGCAAGTACCAAGTGATTTCACTCATGTGTGGAGTATAACAACAAAGAAAAACTGAAGTAAAAAAACAGCAGCAGACTCACAGAACCCGAGAGTTGACTAAAAGTAACCAAAGGAAAAAGGACTGGGCAGGGTGAGTCTGAAGGGAGGGAAAAGTGTGGGGAGAAAGAATGGGGGCATTAAGTTTAGCATGTATATTGCGCGGGGTCGGGTGTGCATGGGGAGTACTGTACAACACAGAGAAGACTAGTAGAGATCATATAGCATCTTACTACTCACTGATGGACAGTGACTGTAACGGGGACTTTTGGGGGGGACATGGTGAAGGGGTCTACAGCATCCAACTACGCTGATCGGCAGTGACAGAAGAGGTTTTTCGGGGGGACTTGGTGAAGGGGGGAGCATAGTAAACATAATGTTCTTCACGTGATTGTAGATTAATGATAAAAAATATTCTTTAAGTGCAATAAGTGCACAGCTCTGAATCATCAGAATAAAAGGTCAGGCACTGAGTGCTGCAAACAAAAGACACAGGGAGAAAAGAAGGGATGAAAACTCAAGACACCTACGTGCTTACTTACAGGAGACTCACTTGAGATCCAAGGACACAGACAAACTACAAGCCGAAGGTGTGTGGACAAGTACCCTACACGAGTGAAACGGAAAATCAAACAATCAAGCAAATGGATTCTGTTTGAGTCCCCAGAGACAGTCAGCAGAAAATAGCCCTATCTGGCCACCGTGAATTCTTTTTGTTTGGTTTCAACAGTTCCCAGCCATAGATTTAGTGGTGCAGCAACATACTTCTCATTTTCTCTCACCTCAACAACTGAGTTGCTGCAATAATAAGAATCTGGGCCTTTGAAATCAGTGGATTTTATGATGTTCACGAATGTGAAAATCTAATAACCACCTAAAGAGGGAAGTTTGGACACTCAATAAACACGTCACTCCACAATACACTGTTAGCTCCCAACTGCTCCTATCTAGAAATTGGTGTTCCTTTTTATTTGACCCTCCGTCCTATCGGCGGTGATCACGCTGATGTCCTTCAAACATGGTGGTGAGCAAAGCAACAAGTTGACTTTTCTGTCGACAACAGGCCCAGAGGAATGATACTTGAGATCTTCAGGGAGCCCTTAGTCAATGAATGTGGCTAAATACAGACAGCAAGTTAGAAGGAGATGAAAGAGGACAGGGGATAGAGACACGGGTTCAAGTCCCAGCACAACCATTTCCTGGTTTTGTAGGTACACGCGGCCGACTCGAACTGCAAGTGTCTCGGTGAACCCAGTGCTCCCTCTGCAGCCTAGATACTTTGCAGGATTTTTGGGAGCATAGTGCAGGAAAGTGATATAGGGTATATGGTTAACTGTTCTGTACAGATGGACAGATGGACAGACAAAAGGATGATTGATTGTGTAATTGATTAATAGATAGACAGACAGATAGATAGATATAGGTACATATCGATTAGCACAAAGCTACTGCTCATAACAAGGAGAGCAATGGTGAAAGCACATTGCAAAACTACAAACAAAAAAGAAGAATGAAATCCAGTTTAAAAAGTGCAGTAAGCAGCCATAAGAAGAAAACAAATCCTATCATTTGCAATAACGAGGATGGAGCTAGAGCGTATTATGCTCAGTCAAATAGGCCAGGCGGAGAAATACATGTACCAAATGATTTCACTCATGTGTGGAGTATGATAACAAAGAAAAACTGAAGGAAAAGACAGCAGCAGACTCACAGAACCCGAGAGTGGACTAACAGTTACCAAAGAGAAAGGGACTGGGTAGGGTTTGTGGGAAGGGAGTAATAAGTGCGGGGAAAAAGAATGGGGGCATTAGGATTAGCATGTATAATGTGTAGGGTGGGGTGTCATGGGTAGGGCTGTACAACACAGTGAAGACATGTAGTGATTCTACAGCATCTTAGTACATGCTGACGGAGAGCGGCTGTAACTGGGATTTGGGGTGACTTGGTGAAGATGGTAGACAGAATAACATAATTTTCTGCATGTGATTGTATATTAATGAGAACAAAAAGAATTTCAAAGTGCAGTAAGAGCACAGCTCTCAAGTATCAGAATAAAAGTACAGCCTTTGAGTGCTCCAATCAAAAGACACAGGGTTAGAAGAACTGATAAAAACTCAAGACCACCTACGTGCTCCCTTACTGGAGACTCACTTGAGATCCAAGGACAAAGACAAACTACAAGCTGAAGGGGCGGGGACAGGTACCCTACACAAGTGAAACTGAGAAACAAAGAAAGAAATGGATTCTGTTTTGGACCCCAGAGAGAGTCAGTAGAAAATAGCCCTATCTAGCCACCGTGAATTCTTTTTGTTTGGTTTCAGCAGTGCTCAGGCATAGATTTAGTGGTGCAGCAACTTCCTTCTCATTTCCTCTCACCTCAACAAATGAATTGCTGTAATAATATGCGTCTGGGCATTTATAATCATTGCTTTTTATGATGTTCACGAATGTAAAGAAGTAATAACCACCTAAAGAGGGAAGTTTGGACACTCAAATAAACACTTCACTCCACAACACACTCTTTGTTCCCAACTGCTCCTGTCCAGAAATAGGTGTTAATTCATATTTGTCCCTCCACCTATCAGCAGTGATCACGCCAATGTCCCTCAAACATGGTGGTGTGCAAAGGGCCAAGTACACTTTTCTGTCGACAACAGGCCCAGACGAAGGATACTTGTGGTCTTCAGGGATCACTTCCTCACTGAATGTGGCTAAATAAAGTCAACAAGCGAGCAGGAAGTATAAGAGGACAGATGACAAAGATACGAGTTCAAGTCCTTTCACCTCCATTTACTGGTTTTGTAAGCACACTCTGCTGACTCTACCTGAAAGCGTATCGGTGAACACAGTGCTCTCCTTATGGCTTAGTTACCTTGCAAGGTTTCTGGAAGCATAATGTAGGGAAGAGACATAGGCTATGTTGTTAACTGTTCTGTACATAAGGATAGATTGGCAGACAAAAAGATGATTGTTTCATAGATAGATAGGTAGACAGACGACAGGTGAAAGATAGATAGATAGGTACATAGATTAATAGATGATAGACATCATAGATAGATGATAGGAAGATAGATAGATAGATACATGGATAGATACATAGATAGATACATAGATATATACATACATAGATACATAGATAGACAGACAGACCTTTAGATAGGTAGATACAGATACATGTCGATTGACACAAAGCTATTGTTCATAACCAGGAGTTGAAAGGTGAATAACATAGCTAAACTGCAAACAAAAAGGAAGAATGAAATCCAGTTTAAAAAGTGCAGTAAGCAGCCTTAAGAAGAAAACAAATACTACCATTTGCAATGACGTGGATGGAGCAAGACGGTAGTATGTTCAGAAAAATAGGGCAGGCGGTTAAAGGCAAGTACCAAGTGATTTCACTCATGTGTGGAGTATAACAACAAAGAAAAACTGAAGTAAAAAAACAGCAGCAGACTCACAGAACCCGAGAGTTGACTAAAAGTAACCAAAGGAAAAAGGACTGGGCAGGGTGAGTCTGAAGGGAGGGAAAAGTGTGGGGAGAAAGAATGGGGGCATTAAGTTTAGCATGTATATTGCGCGGGGTCGGGTGTGCATGGGGAGTACTGTACAACACAGAGAAGACTAGTAGAGATCATATAGCATCTTACTACTCACTGATGGACAGTGACTGTAACGGGGACTTTTGGGGGGGACATGGTGAAGGGGTCTACAGCATCCAACTACGCTGATCGGCAGTGACAGAAGAGGTTTTTCGGGGGGACTTGGTGAAGGGGGGAGCATAGTAAACATAATGTTCTTCACGTGATTGTAGATTAATGATAAAAAATATTCTTTAAGTGCAATAAGTGCACAGCTCTGAATCATCAGAATAAAAGGTCAGGCACTGAGTGCTGCAAACAAAAGACACAGGGAGAAAAGAAGGGATGAAAACTCAAGACACCTACGTGCTTACTTACAGGAGACTCACTTGAGATCCAAGGACACAGACAAACTACAAGCCGAAGGTGTGTGGACAAGTACCCTACACGAGTGAAACGGAAAATCAAACAATCAAGCAAATGGATTCTGTTTGAGTCCCCAGAGACAGTCAGCAGAAAATAGCCCTATCTGGCCACCGTGAATTCTTTTTGTTTGGTTTCAACAGTTCCCAGCCATAGATTTAGTGGTGCAGCAACATACTTCTCATTTTCTCTCACCTCAACAACTGAGTTGCTGCAATAATAAGAATCTGGGCCTTTGAAATCAGTGGATTTTATGATGTTCACGAATGTGAAAATCTAATAACCACCTAAAGAGGGAAGTTTGGACACTCAATAAACACGTCACTCCACAATACACTGTTAGCTCCCAACTGCTCCTATCTAGAAATTGGTGTTCCTTTTTATTTGACCCTCCGTCCTATCGGCGGTGATCACGCTGATGTCCTTCAAACATGGTGGTGAGCAAAGCAACAAGTTGACTTTTCTGTCGACAACAGGCCCAGAGGAATGATACTTGAGATCTTCAGGGAGCCCTTAGTCAATGAATGTGGCTAAATACAGACAGCAAGTTAGAAGGAGATGAAAGAGGACAGGGGATAGAGACACGGGTTCAAGTCCCAGCACAACCATTTCCTGGTTTTGTAGGTACACGCGGCCGACTCGAACTGCAAGTGTCTCGGTGAACCCAGTGCTCCCTCTGCAGCCTAGATACTTTGCAGGATTTTTGGGAGCATAGTGCAGGAAAGTGATATAGGGTATATGGTTAACTGTTCTGTACAGATGGACAGATGGACAGACAAAAGGATGATTGATTGTGTAATTGATTAATAGATAGACAGACAGATAGATAGATATAGGTACATATCGATTAGCACAAAGCTACTGCTCATAACAAGGAGAGCAATGGTGAAAGCACATTGCAAAACTACAAACAAAAAAGAAGAATGAAATCCAGTTTAAAAAGTGCAGTAAGCAGCCATAAGAAGAAAACAAATCCTATCATTTGCAATAACGAGGATGGAGCTAGAGCGTATTATGCTCAGTCAAATAGGCCAGGCGGAGAAATACATGTACCAAATGATTTCACTCATGTGTGGAGTATGATAACAAAGAAAAACTGAAGGAAAAGACAGCAGCAGACTCACAGAACCCGAGAGTGGACTAACAGTTACCAAAGAGAAAGGGACTGGGTAGGGTTTGTGGGAAGGGAGTAATAAGTGCGGGGAAAAAGAATGGGGGCATTAGGATTAGCATGTATAATGTGTAGGGTGGGGTGTCATGGGTAGGGCTGTACAACACAGTGAAGACATGTAGTGATTCTACAGCATCTTAGTACATGCTGACGGAGAGCGGCTGTAACTGGGATTTGGGGTGACTTGGTGAAGATGGTAGACAGAATAACATAATTTTCTGCATGTGATTGTATATTAATGAGAACAAAAAGAATTTCAAAGTGCAGTAAGAGCACAGCTCTCAAGTATCAGAATAAAAGTACAGCCTTTGAGTGCTCCAATCAAAAGACACAGGGTTAGAAGAACTGATGAAAACTCAAGACCACCTACGTGCTCCCTTACTGGAGACTCACTTGAGATCCAAGGACAAAGACAAACTACAAGCTGAAGGGGCGGGGACAGGTACCCTACACAAGTGAAACTGAGAAACAAAGAAAGAAATGGATTCTGTTTTGGACCCCAGAGAGAGTCAGTAGAAAATAGCCCTATCTAGCCACCGTGAATTCTTTTTGTTTGGTTTCAGCAGTGCTCAGGCATAGATTTAGTGGTGCAGCAACTTCCTTCTCATTTCCTCTCACCTCAACAAATGAATTGCTGTAATAATATGCGTCTGGGCATTTATAATCATTGCTTTTTATGATGTTCACGAATGTAAAGAAGTAATAACCACCTAAAGAGGGAAGTTTGGACACTCAAATAAACACTTCACTCCACAACACACTCTTTGTTCCCAACTGCTCCTGTCCAGAAATAGGTGTTAATTCATATTTGTCCCTCCACCTATCAGCAGTGATCACGCCAATGTCCCTCAAACATGGTGGTGTGCAAAGGGCCAAGTACACTTTTCTGTCGACAACAGGCCCAGACGAAGGATACTTGTGGTCTTCAGGGATCACTTCCTCACTGAATGTGGCTAAATAAAGTCAACAAGCGAGCAGGAAGTATAAGAGGACAGATGACAAAGATACGAGTTCAAGTCCTTTCACCTCCATTTACTGGTTTTGTAAGCACACTCTGCTGACTCTACCTGAAAGCGTATCGGTGAACACAGTGCTCTCCTTATGGCTTAGTTACCTTGCAAGGTTTCTGGAAGCATAATGTAGGGAAGAGACATAGGCTATGTTGTTAACTGTTCTGTACATAAGGATAGATTGGCAGACAAAAAGATGATTGTTTCATAGATAGATAGGTAGACAGACGACAGGTGAAAGATAGATAGATAGGTACATAGATTAATAGATGATAGACATCATAGATAGATGATAGGAAGATAGATAGATAGATACATGGATAGATACATAGATAGATACATAGATATATACATACATAGATACATAGATAGACAGACAGACCTTTAGATAGGTAGATACAGATACATGTCGATTGACACAAAGCTATTGTTCATAACCAGGAGTTGAAAGGTGAATAACATAGCTAAACTGCAAACAAAAAGGAAGAATGAAATCCAGTTTAAAAAGTGCAGTAAGCAGCCTTAAGAAGAAAACAAATACTACCATTTGCAATGACGTGGATGGAGCAAGACGGTAGTATGTTCAGAAAAATAGGGCAGGCGGTTAAAGGCAAGTACCAAGTGATTTCACTCATGTGTGGAGTATAACAACAAAGAAAAACTGAAGTAAAAAAACAGCAGCAGACTCACAGAACCCGAGAGTTGACTAAAAGTAACCAAAGGAAAAAGGACTGGGCAGGGTGAGTCTGAAGGGAGGGAAAAGTGTGGGGAGAAAGAATGGGGGCATTAAGTTTAGCATGTATATTGCGCGGGGTCGGGTGTGCATGGGGAGTACTGTACAACACAGAGAAGACTAGTAGAGATCATATAGCATCTTACTACTCACTGATGGACAGTGACTGTAACGGGGACTTTTGGGGGGGACATGGTGAAGGGGTCTACAGCATCCAACTACGCTGATCGGCAGTGACAGAAGAGGTTTTTCGGGGGGACTTGGTGAAGGGGGGAGCATAGTAAACATAATGTTCTTCACGTGATTGTAGATTAATGATAAAAAATATTCTTTAAGTGCAATAAGTGCACAGCTCTGAATCATCAGAATAAAAGGTCAGGCACTGAGTGCTGCAAACAAAAGACACAGGGAGAAAAGAAGGGATGAAAACTCAAGACACCTACGTGCTTACTTACAGGAGACTCACTTGAGATCCAAGGACACAGACAAACTACAAGCCGAAGGTGTGTGGACAAGTACCCTACACGAGTGAAACGGAAAATCAAACAATCAAGCAAATGGATTCTGTTTGAGTCCCCAGAGACAGTCAGCAGAAAATAGCCCTATCTGGCCACCGTGAATTCTTTTTGTTTGGTTTCAACAGTTCCCAGCCATAGATTTAGTGGTGCAGCAACATACTTCTCATTTTCTCTCACCTCAACAACTGAGTTGCTGCAATAATAAGAATCTGGGCCTTTGAAATCAGTGGATTTTATGATGTTCACGAATGTGAAAATCTAATAACCACCTAAAGAGGGAAGTTTGGACACTCAATAAACACGTCACTCCACAATACACTGTTAGCTCCCAACTGATCCTATCTAGAAATTGGTGTTCCTTTTTATTTGACCCTCCGTCCTATTGGCGGTGATCACGCTGATGTCCTTCAAACATTTTGGTGAGCAAAGCAACAAGTTGACTTTTCTGTCGACAACAGGCCCAGAGGAATAATACTTGAGATCTTCAGGGAGCCCTTAGTCAATGAATGTGGCTAAATACAGACAGCAAGTTAGAAGGAGATGAAAGAGGACAGGGGATAGAGACACGGGTTCAAGTCCCAGCACAACCATTTCCTGGTTTTGTAGGTACACGCGGCCGACTCGAACTGCAAGTGTCTCGGTGAACCCAGTGCTCCCTCTGCAGCCTAGATACTTTGCAGGATTTTTGGGAGCATAGTGCAGGAAAGTGATATAGGGTATATGGTTAACTGTTCTGTACAGATGGACAGATGGACAGACAAAAGGAATATTGATTGTGTAATTGATTAATAGATAGACAGACAGATAGATAGATATAGGTACATATCGATTAGCACAAAGCTACTGCTCATAACAAGGAGAGCAATGGTGAAAGCACATTGCAAAACTACAAACAAAAAAGAAGAATGAAATCCAGTTTAAAAAGTGCAGTAAGCAGCCATAAGAAGAAAACAAATCCTATCATTTGCAATAACGAGGATGGAGCTAGAGCGTATTATGCTCAGTCAAATAGGCCAGGCGGAGAAATACATGTACCAAATGATTTCACTCATGTGTGGAGTATGATAACAAAGAAAAACTGAAGGAAAAGACAGCAGCAGACTCACAGAACCCGAGAGTGGACTAACAGTTACCAAAGAGAAAGGGACTGGGTAGGGTTTGTGGGAAGGGAGTAATAAGTGCGGGGAAAAAGAATGGGGGCATTAGGATTAGCATGTATAATGTGTAGGGTGGGGTGTCATGGGTAGGGCTGTACAACACAGTGAAGACATGTAGTGATTCTACAGCATCTTAGTACATGCTGACGGAGAGCGGCTGTAACTGGGATTTGGGGTGACTTGGTGAAGATGGTAGACAGAATAACATAATTTTCTGCATGTGATTGTATATTAATGAGAACAAAAAGAATTTCAAAGTGCAGTAAGAGCACAGCTCTCAAGTATCAGAATAAAAGTACAGCCTTTGAGTGCTCCAATCAAAAGACACAGGGTTAGAAGAACTGATGAAAACTCAAGACCACCTACGTGCTCCCTTACTGGAGACTCACTTGAGATCCAAGGACAAAGACAAACTACAAGCTGAAGGGGCGGGGACAGGTACCCTACACAAGTGAAACTGAGAAACAAAGAAAGAAATGGATTCTGTTTTGGACCCCAGAGAGAGTCAGTAGAAAATAGCCCTATCTAGCCACCGTGAATTCTTTTTGTTTGGTTTCAGCAGTGCTCAGGCATAGATTTAGTGGTGCAGCAACTTCCTTCTCATTTCCTCTCACCTCAACAAATGAATTGCTGTAATAATATGCGTCTGGGCATTTATAATCATTGCTTTTTATGATGTTCACGAATGTAAAGAAGTAATAACCACCTAAAGAGGGAAGTTTGGACACTCAAATAAACACTTCACTCCACAACACACTCTTTGTTCCCAACTGCTCCTGTCCAGAAATAGGTGTTAATTCATATTTGTCCCTCCACCTATCAGCAGTGATCACGCCAATGTCCCTCAAACATGGTGGTGTGCAAAGGGCCAAGTACACTTTTCTGTCGACAACAGGCCCAGACGAAGGATACTTGTGGTCTTCAGGGATCACTTCCTCACTGAATGTGGCTAAATAAAGTCAACAAGCGAGCAGGAAGTATAAGAGGACAGATGACAAAGATACGAGTTCAAGTCCTTTCACCTCCATTTACTGGTTTTGTAAGCACACTCTGCTGACTCTACCTGAAAGCGTATCGGTGAACACAGTGCTCTCCTTATGGCTTAGTTACCTTGCAAGGTTTCTGGAAGCATAATGTAGGGAAGAGACATAGGCTATGTTGTTAACTGTTCTGTACATAAGGATAGATTGGCAGACAAAAAGATGATTGTTTCATAGATAGATAGGTAGACAGACGACAGGTGAAAGATAGATAGATAGGTACATAGATTAATAGATGATAGACATCATAGATAGATGATAGGAAGATAGATAGATAGATACATGGATAGATACATAGATAGATACATAGATATATACATACATAGATACATAGATAGACAGACAGACCTTTAGATAGGTAGATACAGATACATGTCGATTGACACAAAGCTATTGTTCATAACCAGGAGTTGAAAGGTGAATAACATAGCTAAACTGCAAACAAAAAGGAAGAATGAAATCCAGTTTAAAAAGTGCAGTAAGCAGCCTTAAGAAGAAAACAAATACTACCATTTGCAATGACGTGGATGGAGCAAGACGGTAGTATGTTCAGAAAAATAGGGCAGGCGGTTAAAGGCAAGTACCAAGTGATTTCACTCATGTGTGGAGTATAACAACAAAGAAAAACTGAAGTAAAAAAACAGCAGCAGACTCACAGAACCCGAGAGTTGACTAAAAGTAACCAAAGGAAAAAGGACTGGGCAGGGTGAGTCTGAAGGGAGGGAAAAGTGTGGGGAGAAAGAATGGGGGCATTAAGTTTAGCATGTATATTGCGCGGGGTCGGGTGTGCATGGGGAGTACTGTACAACACAGAGAAGACTAGTAGAGATCATATAGCATCTTACTACTCACTGATGGACAGTGACTGTAACGGGGACTTTTGGGGGGGACATGGTGAAGGGGTCTACAGCATCCAACTACGCTGATCGGCAGTGACAGAAGAGGTTTTTCGGGGGGACTTGGTGAAGGGGGGAGCATAGTAAACATAATGTTCTTCACGTGATTGTAGATTAATGATAAAAAATATTCTTTAAGTGCAATAAGTGCACAGCTCTGAATCATCAGAATAAAAGGTCAGGCACTGAGTGCTGCAAACAAAAGACACAGGGAGAAAAGAAGGGATGAAAACTCAAGACACCTACGTGCTTACTTACAGGAGACTCACTTGAGATCCAAGGACACAGACAAACTACAAGCCGAAGGTGTGTGGACAAGTACCCTACACGAGTGAAACGGAAAATCAAACAATCAAGCAAATGGATTCTGTTTGAGTCCCCAGAGACAGTCAGCAGAAAATAGCCCTATCTGGCCACCGTGAATTCTTTTTGTTTGGTTTCAACAGTTCCCAGCCATAGATTTAGTGGTGCAGCAACATACTTCTCATTTTCTCTCACCTCAACAACTGAGTTGCTGCAATAATAAGAATCTGGGCCTTTGAAATCAGTGGATTTTATGATGTTCACGAATGTGAAAATCTAATAACCACCTAAAGAGGGAAGTTTGGACACTCAATAAACACGTCACTCCACAATACACTGTTAGCTCCCAACTGCTCCTATCTAGAAATTGGTGTTCCTTTTTATTTGACCCTCCGTCCTATCGGCGGTGATCACGCTGATGTCCTTCAAACATGGTGGTGAGCAAAGCAACAAGTTGACTTTTCTGTCGACAACAGGCCCAGAGGAATGATACTTGAGATCTTCAGGGAGCCCTTAGTCAATGAATGTGGCTAAATACAGACAGCAAGTTAGAAGGAGATGAAAGAGGACAGGGGATAGAGACACGGGTTCAAGTCCCAGCACAACCATTTCCTGGTTTTGTAGGTACACGCGGCCGACTCGAACTGCAAGTGTCTCGGTGAACCCAGTGCTCCCTCTGCAGCCTAGATACTTTGCAGGATTTTTGGGAGCATAGTGCAGGAAAGTGATATAGGGTATATGGTTAACTGTTCTGTACAGATGGACAGATGGACAGACAAAAGGATGATTGATTGTGTAATTGATTAATAGATAGACAGACAGATAGATAGATATAGGTACATATCGATTAGCACAAAGCTACTGCTCATAACAAGGAGAGCAATGGTGAAAGCACATTGCAAAACTACAAACAAAAAAGAAGAATGAAATCCAGTTTAAAAAGTGCAGTAAGCAGCCATAAGAAGAAAACAAATCCTATCATTTGCAATAACGAGGATGGAGCTAGAGCGTATTATGCTCAGTCAAATAGGCCAGGCGGAGAAATACATGTACCAAATGATTTCACTCATGTGTGGAGTATGATAACAAAGAAAAACTGAAGGAAAAGACAGCAGCAGACTCACAGAACCCGAGAGTGGACTAACAGTTACCAAAGAGAAAGGGACTGGGTAGGGTTTGTGGGAAGGGAGTAATAAGTGCGGGGAAAAAGAATGGGGGCATTAGGATTAGCATGTATAATGTGTAGGGTGGGGTGTCATGGGTAGGGCTGTACAACACAGTGAAGACATGTAGTGATTCTACAGCATCTTAGTACATGCTGACGGAGAGCGGCTGTAACTGGGATTTGGGGTGACTTGGTGAAGATGGTAGACAGAATAACATAATTTTCTGCATGTGATTGTATATTAATGAGAACAAAAAGAATTTCAAAGTGCAGTAAGAGCACAGCTCTCAAGTATCAGAATAAAAGTACAGCCTTTGAGTGCTCCAATCAAAAGACACAGGGTTAGAAGAACTGATGAAAACTCAAGACCACCTACGTGCTCCCTTACTGGAGACTCACTTGAGATCCAAGGACAAAGACAAACTACAAGCTGAAGGGGCGGGGACAGGTACCCTACACAAGTGAAACTGAGAAACAAAGAAAGAAATGGATTCTGTTTTGGACCCCAGAGAGAGTCAGTAGAAAATAGCCCTATCTAGCCACCGTGAATTCTTTTTGTTTGGTTTCAGCAGTGCTCAGGCATAGATTTAGTGGTGCAGCAACTTCCTTCTCATTTCCTCTCACCTCAACAAATGAATTGCTGTAATAATATGCGTCTGGGCATTTATAATCATTGCTTTTTATGATGTTCACGAATGTAAAGAAGTAATAACCACCTAAAGAGGGAAGTTTGGACACTCAAATAAACACTTCACTCCACAACACACTCTTTGTTCCCAACTGCTCCTGTCCAGAAATAGGTGTTAATTCATATTTGTCCCTCCACCTATCAGCAGTGATCACGCCAATGTCCCTCAAACATGGTGGTGTGCAAAGGGCCAAGTACACTTTTCTGTCGACAACAGGCCCAGACGAAGGATACTTGTGGTCTTCAGGGATCACTTCCTCACTGAATGTGGCTAAATAAAGTCAACAAGCGAGCAGGAAGTATAAGAGGACAGATGACAAAGATACGAGTTCAAGTCCTTTCACCTCCATTTACTGGTTTTGTAAGCACACTCTGCTGACTCTACCTGAAAGCGTATCGGTGAACACAGTGCTCTCCTTATGGCTTAGTTACCTTGCAAGGTTTCTGGAAGCATAATGTAGGGAAGAGACATAGGCTATGTTGTTAACTGTTCTGTACATAAGGATAGATTGGCAGACAAAAAGATGATTGTTTCATAGATAGATAGGTAGACAGACGACAGGTGAAAGATAGATAGATAGGTACATAGATTAATAGATGATAGACATCATAGATAGATGATAGGAAGATAGATAGATAGATACATGGATAGATACATAGATAGATACATAGATATATACATACATAGATACATAGATAGACAGACAGACCTTTAGATAGGTAGATACAGATACATGTCGATTGACACAAAGCTATTGTTCATAACCAGGAGTTGAAAGGTGAATAACATAGCTAAACTGCAAACAAAAAGGAAGAATGAAATCCAGTTTAAAAAGTGCAGTAAGCAGCCTTAAGAAGAAAACAAATACTACCATTTGCAATGACGTGGATGGAGCAAGACGGTAGTATGTTCAGAAAAATAGGGCAGGCGGTTAAAGGCAAGTACCAAGTGATTTCACTCATGTGTGGAGTATAACAACAAAGAAAAACTGAAGTAAAAAAACAGCAGCAGACTCACAGAACCCGAGAGTTGACTAAAAGTAACCAAAGGAAAAAGGACTGGGCAGGGTGAGTCTGAAGGGAGGGAAAAGTGTGGGGAGAAAGAATGGGGGCATTAAGTTTAGCATGTATATTGCGCGGGGTCGGGTGTGCATGGGGAGTACTGTACAACACAGAGAAGACTAGTAGAGATCATATAGCATCTTACTACTCACTGATGGACAGTGACTGTAACGGGGACTTTTGGGGGGGACATGGTGAAGGGGTCTACAGCATCCAACTACGCTGATCGGCAGTGACAGAAGAGGTTTTTCGGGGGGACTTGGTGAAGGGGGGAGCATAGTAAACATAATGTTCTTCACGTGATTGTAGATTAATGATAAAAAATATTCTTTAAGTGCAATAAGTGCACAGCTCTGAATCATCAGAATAAAAGGTCAGGCACTGAGTGCTGCAAACAAAAGACACAGGGAGAAAAGAAGGGATGAAAACTCAAGACACCTACGTGCTTACTTACAGGAGACTCACTTGAGATCCAAGGACACAGACAAACTACAAGCCGAAGGTGTGTGGACAAGTACCCTACACGAGTGAAACGGAAAATCAAACAATCAAGCAAATGGATTCTGTTTGAGTCCCCAGAGACAGTCAGCAGAAAATAGCCCTATCTGGCCACCGTGAATTCTTTTTGTTTGGTTTCAACAGTTCCCAGCCATAGATTTAGTGGTGCAGCAACATACTTCTCATTTTCTCTCACCTCAACAACTGAGTTGCTGCAATAATAAGAATCTGGGCCTTTGAAATCAGTGGATTTTATGATGTTCACGAATGTGAAAATCTAATAACCACCTAAAGAGGGAAGTTTGGACACTCAATAAACACGTCACTCCACAATACACTGTTAGCTCCCAACTGCTCCTATCTAGAAATTGGTGTTCCTTTTTATTTGACCCTCCGTCCTATCGGCGGTGATCACGCTGATGTCCTTCAAACATGGTGGTGAGCAAAGCAACAAGTTGACTTTTCTGTCGACAACAGGCCCAGAGGAATGATACTTGAGATCTTCAGGGAGCCCTTAGTCAATGAATGTGGCTAAATACAGACAGCAAGTTAGAAGGAGATGAAAGAGGACAGGGGATAGAGACACGGGTTCAAGTCCCAGCACAACCATTTCCTGGTTTTGTAGGTACACGCGGCCGACTCGAACTGCAAGTGTCTCGGTGAACCCAGTGCTCCCTCTGCAGCCTAGATACTTTGCAGGATTTTTGGGAGCATAGTGCAGGAAAGTGATATAGGGTATATGGTTAACTGTTCTGTACAGATGGACAGATGGACAGACAAAAGGATGATTGATTGTGTAATTGATTAATAGATAGACAGACAGATAGATAGATATAGGTACATATCGATTAGCACAAAGCTACTGCTCATAACAAGGAGAGCAATGGTGAAAGCACATTGCAAAACTACAAACAAAAAAGAAGAATGAAATCCAGTTTAAAAAGTGCAGTAAGCAGCCATAAGAAGAAAACAAATCCTATCATTTGCAATAACGAGGATGGAGCTAGAGCGTATTATGCTCAGTCAAATAGGCCAGGCGGAGAAATACATGTACCAAATGATTTCACTCATGTGTGGAGTATGATAACAAAGAAAAACTGAAGGAAAAGACAGCAGCAGACTCACAGAACCCGAGAGTGGACTAACAGTTACCAAAGAGAAAGGGACTGGGTAGGGTTTGTGGGAAGGGAGTAATAAGTGCGGGGAAAAAGAATGGGGGCATTAGGATTAGCATGTATAATGTGTAGGGTGGGGTGTCATGGGTAGGGCTGTACAACACAGTGAAGACATGTAGTGATTCTACAGCATCTTAGTACATGCTGACGGAGAGCGGCTGTAACTGGGATTTGGGGTGACTTGGTGAAGATGGTAGACAGAATAACATAATTTTCTGCATGTGATTGTATATTAATGAGAACAAAAAGAATTTCAAAGTGCAGTAAGAGCACAGCTCTCAAGTATCAGAATAAAAGTACAGCCTTTGAGTGCTCCAATCAAAAGACACAGGGTTAGAAGAACTGATGAAAACTCAAGACCACCTACGTGCTCCCTTACTGGAGACTCACTTGAGATCCAAGGACAAAGACAAACTACAAGCTGAAGGGGCGGGGACAGGTACCCTACACAAGTGAAACTGAGAAACAAAGAAAGAAATGGATTCTGTTTTGGACCCCAGAGAGAGTCAGTAGAAAATAGCCCTATCTAGCCACCGTGAATTCTTTTTGTTTGGTTTCAGCAGTGCTCAGGCATAGATTTAGTGGTGCAGCAACTTCCTTCTCATTTCCTCTCACCTCAACAAATGAATTGCTGTAATAATATGCGTCTGGGCATTTATAATCATTGCTTTTTATGATGTTCACGAATGTAAAGAAGTAATAACCACCTAAAGAGGGAAGTTTGGACACTCAAATAAACACTTCACTCCACAACACACTCTTTGTTCCCAACTGCTCCTGTCCAGAAATAGGTGTTAATTCATATTTGTCCCTCCACCTATCAGCAGTGATCACGCCAATGTCCCTCAAACATGGTGGTGTGCAAAGGGCCAAGTACACTTTTCTGTCGACAACAGGCCCAGACGAAGGATACTTGTGGTCTTCAGGGATCACTTCCTCACTGAATGTGGCTAAATAAAGTCAACAAGCGAGCAGGAAGTATAAGAGGACAGATGACAAAGATACGAGTTCAAGTCCTTTCACCTCCATTTACTGGTTTTGTAAGCACACTCTGCTGACTCTACCTGAAAGCGTATCGGTGAACACAGTGCTCTCCTTATGGCTTAGTTACCTTGCAAGGTTTCTGGAAGCATAATGTAGGGAAGAGACATAGGCTATGTTGTTAACTGTTCTGTACATAAGGATAGATTGGCAGACAAAAAGATGATTGTTTCATAGATAGATAGGTAGACAGACGACAGGTGAAAGATAGATAGATAGGTACATAGATTAATAGATGATAGACATCATAGATAGATGATAGGAAGATAGATAGATAGATACATGGATAGATACATAGATAGATACATAGATATATACATACATAGATACATAGATAGACAGACAGACCTTTAGATAGGTAGATACAGATACATGTCGATTGACACAAAGCTATTGTTCATAACCAGGAGTTGAAAGGTGAATAACATAGCTAAACTGCAAACAAAAAGGAAGAATGAAATCCAGTTTAAAAAGTGCAGTAAGCAGCCTTAAGAAGAAAACAAATACTACCATTTGCAATGACGTGGATGGAGCAAGACGGTAGTATGTTCAGAAAAATAGGGCAGGCGGTTAAAGGCAAGTACCAAGTGATTTCACTCATGTGTGGAGTATAACAACAAAGAAAAACTGAAGTAAAAAAACAGCAGCAGACTCACAGAACCCGAGAGTTGACTAAAAGTAACCAAAGGAAAAAGGACTGGGCAGGGTGAGTCTGAAGGGAGGGAAAAGTGTGGGGAGAAAGAATGGGGGCATTAAGTTTAGCATGTATATTGCGCGGGGTCGGGTGTGCATGGGGAGTACTGTACAACACAGAGAAGACTAGTAGAGATCATATAGCATCTTACTACTCACTGATGGACAGTGACTGTAACGGGGACTTTTGGGGGGGACATGGTGAAGGGGTCTACAGCATCCAACTACGCTGATCGGCAGTGACAGAAGAGGTTTTTCGGGGGGACTTGGTGAAGGGGGGAGCATAGTAAACATAATGTTCTTCACGTGATTGTAGATTAATGATAAAAAATATTCTTTAAGTGCAATAAGTGCACAGCTCTGAATCATCAGAATAAAAGGTCAGGCACTGAGTGCTGCAAACAAAAGACACAGGGAGAAAAGAAGGGATGAAAACTCAAGACACCTACGTGCTTACTTACAGGAGACTCACTTGAGATCCAAGGACACAGACAAACTACAAGCCGAAGGTGTGTGGACAAGTACCCTACACGAGTGAAACGGAAAATCAAACAATCAAGCAAATGGATTCTGTTTGAGTCCCCAGAGACAGTCAGCAGAAAATAGCCCTATCTGGCCACCGTGAATTCTTTTTGTTTGGTTTCAACAGTTCCCAGCCATAGATTTAGTGGTGCAGCAACATACTTCTCATTTTCTCTCACCTCAACAACTGAGTTGCTGCAATAATAAGAATCTGGGCCTTTGAAATCAGTGGATTTTATGATGTTCACGAATGTGAAAATCTAATAACCACCTAAAGAGGGAAGTTTGGACACTCAATAAACACGTCACTCCACAATACACTGTTAGCTCCCAACTGCTCCTATCTAGAAATTGGTGTTCCTTTTTATTTGACCCTCCGTCCTATCGGCGGTGATCACGCTGATGTCCTTCAAACATGGTGGTGAGCAAAGCAACAAGTTGACTTTTCTGTCGACAACAGGCCCAGAGGAATGATACTTGAGATCTTCAGGGAGCCCTTAGTCAATGAATGTGGCTAAATACAGACAGCAAGTTAGAAGGAGATGAAAGAGGACAGGGGATAGAGACACGGGTTCAAGTCCCAGCACAACCATTTCCTGGTTTTGTAGGTACACGCGGCCGACTCGAACTGCAAGTGTCTCGGTGAACCCAGTGCTCCCTCTGCAGCCTAGATACTTTGCAGGATTTTTGGGAGCATAGTGCAGGAAAGTGATATAGGGTATATGGTTAACTGTTCTGTACAGATGGACAGATGGACAGACAAAAGGATGATTGATTGTGGAATTGATTAATAGATAGACAGACAGATAGATAGATATAGGTACATATCGATTAGCACAAAGCTACTGCTCATAACAAGGAGAGCAATGGTGAAAGCACATTGCAAAACTACAAACAAAAAAGAAGAATGAAATCCAGTTTAAAAAGTGCAGTAAGCAGCCATAAGAAGAAAACAAATCCTATCATTTGCAATAACGAGGATGGAGCTAGAGCGTATTATGCTCAGTCAAATAGGCCAGGCGGAGAAATACATGTACCAAATGATTTCACTCATGTGTGGAGTATGATAACAAAGAAAAACTGAAGGAAAAGACAGCAGCAGACTCACAGAACCCGAGAGTGGACTAACAGTTACCAAAGAGAAAGGGACTGGGTAGGGTTTGTGGGAAGGGAGTAATAAGTGCGGGGAAAAAGAATGGGGGCATTAGGATTAGCATGTATAATGTGTAGGGTGGGGTGTCATGGGTAGGGCTGTACAACACAGTGAAGACATGTAGTGATTCTACAGCATCTTAGTACATGCTGACGGAGAGCGGCTGTAACTGGGATTTGGGGTGACTTGGTGAAGATGGTAGACAGAATAACATAATTTTCTGCATGTGATTGTATATTAATGAGAACAAAAAGAATTTCAAAGTGCAGTAAGAGCACAGCTCTCAAGTATCAGAATAAAAGTACAGCCTTTGAGTGCTCCAATCAAAAGACACAGGGTTAGAAGAACTGATGAAAACTCAAGACCACCTACGTGCTCCCTTACTGGAGACTCACTTGAGATCCAAGGACAAAGACAAACTACAAGCTGAAGGGGCGGGGACAGGTACCCTACACAAGTGAAACTGAGAAACAAAGAAAGAAATGGATTCTGTTTTGGACCCCAGAGAGAGTCAGTAGAAAATAGCCCTATCTAGCCACCGTGAATTCTTTTTGTTTGGTTTCAGCAGTGCTCAGGCATAGATTTAGTGGTGCAGCAACTTCCTTCTCATTTCCTCTCACCTCAACAAATGAATTGCTGTAATAATATGCGTCTGGGCATTTATAATCATTGCTTTTTATGATGTTCACGAATGTAAAGAAGTAATAACCACCTAAAGAGGGAAGTTTGGACACTCAAATAAACACTTCACTCCACAACACACTCTTTGTTCCCAACTGCTCCTGTCCAGAAATAGGTGTTAATTCATATTTGTCCCTCCACCTATCAGCAGTGATCACGCCAATGTCCCTCAAACATGGTGGTGTGCAAAGGGCCAAGTACACTTTTCTGTCGACAACAGGCCCAGACGAAGGATACTTGTGGTCTTCAGGGATCACTTCCTCACTGAATGTGGCTAAATAAAGTCAACAAGCGAGCAGGAAGTATAAGAGGACAGATGACAAAGATACGAGTTCAAGTCCTTTCACCTCCATTTACTGGTTTTGTAAGCACACTCTGCTGACTCTACCTGAAAGCGTATCGGTGAACACAGTGCTCTCCTTATGGCTTAGTTACCTTGCAAGGTTTCTGGAAGCATAATGTAGGGAAGAGACATAGGCTATGTTGTTAACTGTTCTGTACATAAGGATAGATTGGCAGACAAAAAGATGATTGTTTCATAGATAGATAGGTAGACAGACGACAGGTGAAAGATAGATAGATAGGTACATAGATTAATAGATGATAGACATCATAGATAGATGACAGGAAGATAGATAGATAGATACATAGATAGATACATAGATACATAGATATATACATACATAGATACATAGATAGACAGACAGACCTTTAGATAGATAGATACAGATACATGTCGATTGACACAAAGCTATTGTTCATAACCAGGAGTTGAATGGTGAATAACATAGCTAAACTACAAACAAAAAGGAAGAATGAAATCCAGTTTAAAAAGTGCAGTAAGCAGCCTTAAGAAGAAAACAAATACTACCATTTGCAATGACGTGGATGGAGCAAGACGGTAGTATGTTCAGAAAAATAGGGCAGGCGGATAAAGGCAAGTACCAAGTGATTTCACTCATGTGTGGAGTATAACAACAAAGAAAAACTGAAGTAAAAAAACAGCATCAGACTCACAGAACCCGAGAGTTGACTAAAAGTAACCAAAGGAAAAAGGACTGGGCAGGGTGAGTCTGAAGGGAGGGATAAGTGCGGGGGAGAAAGAATGGGGGCATTAAGTTTAGCATGTATAATGCGCGGGGTCGGGTGTGCATGGGGAGTACTGTACAACACAGAGAAGTCTAGTAGAGATCATATAGCATCTTACTACTCACTGATGGACAGTGACTGTAACGGGGACTTTTGGGGGGGACATGGTGAAGGGGTCTACAGCATCCAACTACGCTGATCGACAGTGACTGAAGAGGTTTTTCGGGGGGACTTGGTGAAGGGGGGAGCATAGTAAACATAATGTTCTTCACGTGATTGTAGATTAATGATAAAAAATATTCTTTAAGTGCAATAAGTGCACAGCTCTGAATCATCAGAATAAAAGGTCAGGCACTGAGTGCTGCAAACAAAAGACACAGGGATAAAAGAAGGGATGAAAACTCAAGACACCTACGTGCTTACTTACAGGAGACTCACTTGAGATCCAAGGACACAGACAAACTACAAGCCGAAGGTGTGTGGACAAGTACCCTACACGAGTGAAACGGAAAATCAAACAATCAAGCAAATGGATTCTGTTTGAGTCCCCAGAGACAGTCAGCAGAAAATAGCCCTATCTGGCCACCGTGAATTCTTTTTGTTTGGTTTCAACAGTTCCCAGCCATAGATTTAGTGGTGCAGCAACATACTTCTCATTTTCTCTCACCTCAACAACTGAGTTGCTGCAATAATAAGAATCTGGGCCTTTGAAATCAGTGGATTTTATGATGTTCACGAATGTGAAAATCTAATAACCACCTAAAGATTGAAGTTTGGACACTCAATAAACACGTCACTCCACAATACACTGTTAGCTCCCAACTGCTCCTATCTAGAAATTGGTGTTCCATTTTATTTGACCCTCCGTCCTATCGGCGGTGATCACGCTGATGTCCTTCAAACATGGTGGTGAGCAAAGCAACAAGTTTACTTTTCTGTCGACAACAGGCCCAGAGGAATGATACTTGAGATCTTCAGGGAGCCCTTAGTCAATGAATGTGCCTAAATACAGACAGGAATTTAGAAGGAGATGAAAGAGGACAGGGGATAGAGACACGGGTTCAAGTCCCAGCACAACCATTTCCTGGTTTTGTAGGTACACGTGGCCGACTCGAACTGCAAGTGTCTCGGTGAACCCAGTGCTCCCTCTGCAGCCTAGATACTTTGCAGGATTTTTGGGAGCATAGTGCAGGAAAGTGATATAGGGTATATGGTTAACTGTTCTGTACAGATGGACAGATGGACAGACAAAAGGATGATTGATTGTGGAATTGATTAATAGATAGACAGACAGATAGATAGGTATAGGTACATATCGATTAGCACAAAGCTACTGCTCATAACAAGGAGAGCAATGGTGAAAGCACATTGCAAAACTACAAACAAAAAAGAAGAATGAAATCCAGTTTAAAAAGTGCAGTAAGCAGCCATAAGAAGAAAACAAATCCTATCATTTGCAATAACGTGGATGGAGCTAGAGGGTATTATGCTCAGTCAAATAGGCCAGGCGGAGAAATAAATGTACCAAATGATTTCACTCATGTGTGGAGTATGATAACAAAGAAAAACTGAAGGAAAAGACAGCAGCAGACTCACAGAACCCGAGAGTGGACTAACAGTTACCAAAGAGAAAGGGACTGGGTAGGGTTTGTGGGAAGGGAGTAATAAGTGCGGGGAAAAAGAATGGGGGCATTAGGATTAGCATGTATAATGTGTAGGGTGGGGTGTCATGGGTAGGGCTGTACAACACAGAGAAGACATGTAGTGATTCTACAGCATCTTAGTACATGCTGACGGAGAGCGGCTGTAACTGGGATTTGGGGTGACTTGGTGAAGAGGGTAGACAGAATAACATAATTTTCTGCATGTGATTGTATATTAATGAGAACAAAAAGAATTTCAAAGTGCAGTAAGAGCACAGCTCTCAAATATCAGAATAAAAGTACAGCCTTTGAGTGCTCCAATCAAAAGACACAGGGTTAGAAGAACTGATGAAAACTCAAGACCACCTACGTGCTCCCTTACTGGAGACTCACTTGAGATCCAAGGACAAAGACAAACTACAAGCTGAAGGGGCGGGGACAGGTACCCTACACAAGTGAAACTGAGAAACAAAGAAAGAAATGGATTCTGTTTTGGACCCCAGAGAGAGTCAGTAGAAAATAGCCCTATCTAGCCACCGTGAATTCTTTTTGTTTGGTTTCAGCAGTGCTCAGGCATAGATTTAGTGGTGCAGCAACTTCCTTCTCATTTCCTCTCACCTCAACAAATGAATTGCTGTAATAATATGCGTCTGGGCATTTATAATCATTGCTTTTTATGATGTTCACGAATGTAAAGAAGTAATAACCACCTAAAGAGGGAAGTTTGGACACTCAAATAAACACTTCACTCCACAACACACTCTTTGTTCCCAACTGCTCCTGTCCAGAAATAGGTGTTAATTCATATTTGTCCCTCCACCTGTCAGCAGTGATCACGCCAATGTCCCTCAAACATGGTGGTGTGCAAAGGGCCAAGTACACTTTTCTGTCGACAACAGGCCCAGACGAAGGATACTTGTGGTCTTCAGGGATCACTTACTCACTGAATGTGGCTAAATAAAGTCAACAAGCGAGCAGGAAGTATAAGAGGACAGATGACAAAGATACGAGTTCAAGTCCTTTCACCTCCATTTACTGGTTTTGTAAGCACACTCTGCTGACTCTATCTGAAAGCGTATCGGTGAACACAGTGCTCTCCTTATGGCTTAGTTACCTTGCAAGGTTTCTGGAAGCATAATGTAGGGAAGAGACATAGGCTATGTTGTTAACTGTTCTGTACATAAGGATAGATTGGCAGACAAAAAGATGATTGTTTCATAGATAGATAGGTAGACAGACGACAGGTGAAAGATAGATAGATAGGTACATAGATTAATAGATGATAGACATCATAGATAGATGACAGGAAGATAGATAGATAGATACATAGATAGATACATAGATACATAGATATATACATACATAGATACATAGATAGACAGACAGACCTTTAGATAGATAGATACAGATACATGTCGATTGACACAAAGCTATTGTTCATAACCAGGAGTTGAATGGTGAATAACATAGCTAAACTACAAACAAAAAGGAAGAATGAAATCCAGTTTAAAAAGTGCAGTAAGCAGCCTTAAGAAGAAAACAAATACTACCATTTGCAATGACGTGGATGGAGCAAGACGGTAGTATGTTCAGAAAAATAGGGCAGGCGGATAAAGGCAAGTACCAAGTGATTTCACTCATGTGTGGAGTATAACAACAAAGAAAAACTGAAGTAAAAAAACAGCATCAGACTCACAGAACCCGAGAGTTGACTAAAAGTAACCAAAGGAAAAAGGACTGGGCAGGGTGAGTCTGAAGGGAGGGATAAGTGCGGGGGAGAAAGAATGGGGGCATTAAGTTTAGCATGTATAATGCGCGGGGTCGGGTGTGCATGGGGAGTACTGTACAACACAGAGAAGTCTAGTAGAGATCATATAGCATCTTACTACTCACTGATGGACAGTGACTGTAACGGGGACTTTTGGGGGGGACATGGTGAAGGGGTCTACAGCATCCAACTACGCTGATCGACAGTGACTGAAGAGGTTTTTCGGGGGGACTTGGTGAAGGGGGGAGCATAGTAAACATAATGTTCTTCACGTGATTGTAGATTAATGATAAAAAATATTCTTTAAGTGCAATAAGTGCACAGCTCTGAATCATCAGAATAAAAGGTCAGGCACTGAGTGCTGCAAACAAAAGACACAGGGATAAAAGAAGGGATGAAAACTCAAGACACCTACGTGCTTACTTACAGGAGACTCACTTGAGATCCAAGGACACAGACAAACTACAAGCCGAAGGTGTGTGGACAAGTACCCTACACGAGTGAAACGGAAAATCAAACAATCAAGCAAATGGATTCTGTTTGAGTCCCCAGAGACAGTCAGCAGAAAATAGCCCTATCTGGCCACCGTGAATTCTTTTTGTTTGGTTTCAACAGTTCCCAGCCATAGATTTAGTGGTGCAGCAACATACTTCTCATTTTCTCTCACCTCAACAACTGAGTTGCTGCAATAATAAGAATCTGGGCCTTTGAAATCAGTGGATTTTATGATGTTCACGAATGTGAAAATCTAATAACCACCTAAAGATTGAAGTTTGGACACTCAATAAACACGTCACTCCACAATACACTGTTAGCTCCCAACTGCTCCTATCTAGAAATTGGTGTTCCATTTTATTTGACCCTCCGTCCTATCGGCGGTGATCACGCTGATGTCCTTCAAACATGGTGGTGAGCAAAGCAACAAGTTTACTTTTCTGTCGACAACAGGCCCAGAGGAATGATACTTGAGATCTTCAGGGAGCCCTTAGTCAATGAATGTGCCTAAATACAGACAGGAATTTAGAAGGAGATGAAAGAGGACAGGGGATAGAGACACGGGTTCAAGTCCCAGCACAACCATTTCCTGGTTTTGTAGGTACACGTGGCCGACTCGAACTGCAAGTGTCTCGGTGAACCCAGTGCTCCCTCTGCAGCCTAGATACTTTGCAGGATTTTTGGGAGCATAGTGCAGGAAAGTGATATAGGGTATATGGTTAACTGTTCTGTACAGATGGACAGATGGACAGACAAAAGGATGATTGATTGTGTAATTGATTAATAGATAGACAGACAGATAGATAGGTATAGGTACATATCGATTAGCACAAAGCTACTGCTCATAACAAGGAGAGCAATGGTGAAAGCACATTGCAAAACTACAAACAAAAAAGAAGAATGAAATCCAGTTTAAAAAGTGCAGTAAGCAGCCATAAGAAGAAAACAAATCCTATCATTTGCAATAACGTGGATGGAGCTAGAGGGTATTATGCTCAGTCAAATAGGCCAGGCGGAGAAATAAATGTACCAAATGATTTCACTCATGTGTGGAGTATGATAACAAAGAAAAACTGAAGGAAAAGACAGCAGCAGACTCACAGAACCCGAGAGTGGACTAACAGTTACCAAAGAGAAAGGGACTGGGTAGGGTTTGTGGGAAGGGAGTAATAAGTGCGGGGAAAAAGAATGGGGGCATTAGGATTAGCATGTATAATGTGTAGGGTGGGGTGTCATGGGTAGGGCTGTACAACACAGAGAAGACATGTAGTGATTCTACAGCATCTTAGTACATGCTGACGGAGAGCGGCTGTAACTGGGATTTGGGGTGACTTGGTGAAGAGGGTAGACAGAATAACATAATTTTCTGCATGTGATTGTATATTAATGAGAACAAAAAGAATTTCAAAGTGCAGTAAGAGCACAGCTCTCAAATATCAGAATAAAAGTACAGCCTTTGAGTGCTCCAATCAAAAGACACAGGGTTAGAAGAACTGATGAAAACTCAAGACCACCTACGTGCTCCCTTACTGGAGACTCACTTGAGATCCAAGGACAAAGACAAACTACAAGCTGAAGGGGCGGGGACAGGTACCCTACACAAGTGAAACTGAGAAACAAAGAAAGAAATGGATTCTGTTTTGGACCCCAGAGAGAGTCAGTAGAAAATAGCCCTATCTAGCCACCGTGAATTCTTTTTGTTTGGTTTCAGCAGTGCTCAGGCATAGATTTAGTGGTGCAGCAACTTCCTTCTCATTTCCTCTCACCTCAACAAATGAATTGCTGTAATAATATGCGTCTGGGCATTTATAATCATTGCTTTTTATGATGTTCACGAATGTAAAGAAGTAATAACCACCTAAAGAGGGAAGTTTGGACACTCAAATAAACACTTCACTCCACAACACACTCTTTGTTCCCAACTGCTCCTGTCCAGAAATAGGTGTTAATTCATATTTGTCCCTCCACCTGTCAGCAGTGATCACGCCAATGTCCCTCAAACATGGTGGTGTGCAAAGGGCCAAGTACACTTTTCTGTCGACAACAGGCCCAGACGAAGGATACTTGTGGTCTTCAGGGATCACTTACTCACTGAATGTGGCTAAATAAAGTCAACAAGCGAGCAGGAAGTATAAGAGGACAGATGACAAAGATACGAGTTCAAGTCCTTTCACCTCCATTTACTGGTTTTGTAAGCACACTCTGCTGACTCTATCTGAAAGCGTATCGGTGAACACAGTGCTCTCCTTATGGCTTAGTTACCTTGCAAGGTTTCTGGAAGCATAATGTAGGGAAGAGACATAGGCTATGTTGTTAACTGTTCTGTACATAAGGATAGATTGGCAGACAAAAAGATGATTGTTTCATAGATAGATAGGTAGACAGACGACAGGTGAAAGATAGATAGATAGGTACATAGATTAATAGATGATAGACATCATAGATAGATGACAGGAAGATAGATAGATAGATACATAGATAGATACATAGATACATAGATATATACATACATAGATACATAGATAGACAGACAGACCTTTAGATAGATAGATACAGATACATGTCGATTGACACAAAGCTATTGTTCATAACCAGGAGTTGAATGGTGAATAACATAGCTAAACTACAAACAAAAAGGAAGAATGAAATCCAGTTTAAAAAGTGCAGTAAGCAGCCTTAAGAAGAAAACAAATACTACCATTTGCAATGACGTGGATGGAGCAAGACGGTAGTATGTTCAGAAAAATAGGGCAGGCGGATAAAGGCAAGTACCAAGTGATTTCACTCATGTGTGGAGTATAACAACAAAGAAAAACTGAAGTAAAAAAACAGCATCAGACTCACAGAACCCGAGAGTTGACTAAAAGTAACCAAAGGAAAAAGGACTGGGCAGGGTGAGTCTGAAGGGAGGGATAAGTGCGGGGGAGAAAGAATGGGGGCATTAAGTTTAGCATGTATAATGCGCGGGGTCGGGTGTGCATGGGGAGTACTGTACAACACAGAGAAGTCTAGTAGAGATCATATAGCATCTTACTACTCACTGATGGACAGTGACTGTAACGGGGACTTTTGGGGGGGACATGGTGAAGGGGTCTACAGCATCCAACTACGCTGATCGACAGTGACTGAAGAGGTTTTTCGGGGGGACTTGGTGAAGGGGGGAGCATAGTAAACATAATGTTCTTCACGTGATTGTAGATTAATGATAAAAAATATTCTTTAAGTGCAATAAGTGCACAGCTCTGAATCATCAGAATAAAAGGTCAGGCACTGAGTGCTGCAAACAAAAGACACAGGGATAAAAGAAGGGATGAAAACTCAAGACACCTACGTGCTTACTTACAGGAGACTCACTTGAGATCCAAGGACACAGACAAACTACAAGCCGAAGGTGTGTGGACAAGTACCCTACACGAGTGAAACGGAAAATCAAACAATCAAGCAAATGGATTCTGTTTGAGTCCCCAGAGACAGTCAGCAGAAAATAGCCCTATCTGGCCACCGTGAATTCTTTTTGTTTGGTTTCAACAGTTCCCAGCCATAGATTTAGTGGTGCAGCAACATACTTCTCATTTTCTCTCACCTCAACAACTGAGTTGCTGCAATAATAAGAATCTGGGCCTTTGAAATCAGTGGATTTTATGATGTTCACGAATGTGAAAATCTAATAACCACCTAAAGATTGAAGTTTGGACACTCAATAAACACGTCACTCCACAATACACTGTTAGCTCCCAACTGCTCCTATCTAGAAATTGGTGTTCCATTTTATTTGACCCTCCGTCCTATCGGCGGTGATCACGCTGATGTCCTTCAAACATGGTGGTGAGCAAAGCAACAAGTTTACTTTTCTGTCGACAACAGGCCCAGAGGAATGATACTTGAGATCTTCAGGGAGCCCTTAGTCAATGAATGTGCCTAAATACAGACAGGAATTTAGAAGGAGATGAAAGAGGACAGGGGATAGAGACACGGGTTCAAGTCCCAGCACAACCATTTCCTGGTTTTGTAGGTACACGTGGCCGACTCGAACTGCAAGTGTCTCGGTGAACCCAGTGCTCCCTCTGCAGCCTAGATACTTTGCAGGATTTTTGGGAGCATAGTGCAGGAAAGTGATATAGGGTATATGGTTAACTGTTCTGTACAGATGGACAGATGGACAGACAAAAGGATGATTGATTGTGTAATTGATTAATAGATAGACAGACAGATAGATAGGTATAGGTACATATCGATTAGCACAAAGCTACTGCTCATAACAAGGAGAGCAATGGTGAAAGCACATTGCAAAACTACAAACAAAAAAGAAGAATGAAATCCAGTTTAAAAAGTGCAGTAAGCAGCCATAAGAAGAAAACAAATCCTATCATTTGCAATAACGTGGATGGAGCTAGAGGGTATTATGCTCAGTCAAATAGGCCAGGCGGAGAAATAAATGTACCAAATGATTTCACTCATGTGTGGAGTATGATAACAAAGAAAAACTGAAGGAAAAGACAGCAGCAGACTCACAGAACCCGAGAGTGGACTAACAGTTACCAAAGAGAAAGGGACTGGGTAGGGTTTGTGGGAAGGGAGTAATAAGTGCGGGGAAAAAGAATGGGGGCATTAGGATTAGCATGTATAATGTGTAGGGTGGGGTGTCATGGGTAGGGCTGTACAACACAGAGAAGACATGTAGTGATTCTACAGCATCTTAGTACATGCTGACGGAGAGCGGCTGTAACTGGGATTTGGGGTGACTTGGTGAAGAGGGTAGACAGAATAACATAATTTTCTGCATGTGATTGTATATTAATGAGAACAAAAAGAATTTCAAAGTGCAGTAAGAGCACAGCTCTCAAATATCAGAATAAAAGTACAGCCTTTGAGTGCTCCAATCAAAAGACACAGGGTTAGAAGAACTGATGAAAACTCAAGACCACCTACGTGCTCCCTTACTGGAGACTCACTTGAGATCCAAGGACAAAGACAAACTACAAGCTGAAGGGGCGGGGACAGGTACCCTACACAAGTGAAACTGAGAAACAAAGAAAGAAATGGATTCTGTTTTGGACCCCAGAGAGAGTCAGTAGAAAATAGCCCTATCTAGCCACCGTGAATTCTTTTTGTTTGGTTTCAGCAGTGCTCAGGCATAGATTTAGTGGTGCAGCAACTTCCTTCTCATTTCCTCTCACCTCAACAAATGAATTGCTGTAATAATATGCGTCTGGGCATTTATAATCATTGCTTTTTATGATGTTCACGAATGTAAAGAAGTAATAACCACCTAAAGAGGGAAGTTTGGACACTCAAATAAACACTTCACTCCACAACACACTCTTTGTTCCCAACTGCTCCTGTCCAGAAATAGGTGTTAATTCATATTTGTCCCTCCACCTGTCAGCAGTGATCACGCCAATGTCCCTCAAACATGGTGGTGTGCAAAGGGCCAAGTACACTTTTCTGTCGACAACAGGCCCAGACGAAGGATACTTGTGGTCTTCAGGGATCACTTACTCACTGAATGTGGCTAAATAAAGTCAACAAGCGAGCAGGAAGTATAAGAGGACAGATGACAAAGATACGAGTTCAAGTCCTTTCACCTCCATTTACTGGTTTTGTAAGCACACTCTGCTGACTCTATCTGAAAGCGTATCGGTGAACACAGTGCTCTCCTTATGGCTTAGTTACCTTGCAAGGTTTCTGGAAGCATAATGTAGGGAAGAGACATAGGCTATGTTGTTAACTGTTCTGTACATAAGGATAGATTGGCAGACAAAAAGATGATTGTTTCATAGATAGATAGGTAGACAGACGACAGGTGAAAGATAGATAGATAGGTACATAGATTAATAGATGATAGACATCATAGATAGATGACAGGAAGATAGATAGATAGATACATAGATAGATACATAGATACATAGATATATACATACATAGATACATAGATAGACAGACAGACCTTTAGATAGATAGATACAGATACATGTCGATTGACACAAAGCTATTGTTCATAACCAGGAGTTGAATGGTGAATAACATAGCTAAACTACAAACAAAAAGGAAGAATGAAATCCAGTTTAAAAAGTGCAGTAAGCAGCCTTAAGAAGAAAACAAATACTACCATTTGCAACGACGTGGATGGAGCAAGACGGTAGTATGTTCAGAAAAATAGGGCAGGCGGATAAAGGCAAGTACCAAGTGATTTCACTCATGTGTGGAGTATAACAACAAAGAAAAACTGAAGTAAAAAAACAGCATCAGACTCACAGAACCCGAGAGTTGACTAAAAGTAACCAAAGGAAAAAGGACTGGGCAGGGTGAGTCTGAAGGGAGGGATAAGTGCGGGGGAGAAAGAATGGGGGCATTAAGTTTAGCATGTATAATGCGCGGGGTCGGGTGTGCATGGAGAGTACTGTACAACACAGAGAAGTCTAGTAGAGATCATATAGCATCTTACTACTCACTGATGGACAGTGACTGTAACGGGGACTTTTGGGGGGGACATGGTGAAGGGGTCTACAGCATCCAACTACGCTGATCGACAGTGACTGAAGAGGTTATTCGGGGGGACTTGGTGAAGGGGGGAGCATAGTAAACATAATGTTCTTCACGTGATTGTAGATTAATGATAAAAAATATTCTTTAAGTGCAATAAGTGCACAGCTCTGAATCATCAGAATAAAAGGTCAGGCACTGAGTGCTGCAAACAAAAGACACAGGGATAAAAGAAGGGATGAAAACTCAAGACACCTACGTGCTTACTTACAGGAGACTCACTTGAGATCCAAGGACACAGACAAACTACAAGCCGAAGGTGTGTGGACAAGTACCCTACACGAGTGAAACGGAAAATCAAACAATCAAGCAAATGGATTCTGTTTGAGTCCCCAGAGACAGTCAGCAGAAAATAGCCCTATCTGGCCACCGTGAATTCTTTTTGTTTGGTTTCAACAGTTCCCAGCCATAGATTTAGTGGTGCAGCAACATACTTCTCATTTTCTCTCACCTCAACAACTGAGTTGCTGCAATAATAAGAATCTGGGCCTTTGAAATCAGTGGATTTTATGATGTTCACGAATGTGAAAATCTAATAACCACCTAAAGATTGAAGTTTGGACACTCAATAAACACGTCACTCCACAATACACTGTTAGATCCCAACTGCTCCTATCTAGAAATTGGTGTTCCATTTTATTTGACCCTCCGTCCTATCGGCGGTGATCACGCTGATGTCCTTCAAACATGGTGGTGAGCAAAGCAACAAGTTTACTTTTCTGTCGACAACAGGCCCAGAGGAATGATACTTGAGATCTTCAGGGAGCCCTTAGTCAATGAATGTGCCTAAATACAGACAGGAATTTAGAAGGAGATGAAAGAGGACAGGGGATAGAGACACGGGTTCAAGTCCCAGCACAACCATTTCCTGGTTTTGTAGGTACACGTGGCCGACTCGAACTGCAAGTGTCTCGGTGAACCCAGTGCTCCCTCTGCAGCCTAGATACTTTGCAGGATTTTTGGGAGCATAGTGCAGGAAAGTGATATAGGGTATATGGTTAACTGTTCTGTACAGATGGACAGATGGACAGACAAAAGGATGATTGATTGTGTAATTGATTAATAGATAGACAGACAGATAGATAGGTATAGGTACATATCGATTAGCACAAAGCTACTGCTCATAACAAGGAGAGCAATGGTGAAAGCACATTGCAAAACTACAAACAAAAAAGAAGAATGAAATCCAGTTTAAAAAGTGCAGTAAGCAGCCATAAGAAGAAAACAAATCCTATCATTTGCAATAACGTGGATGGAGCTAGAGGGTATTATGCTCAGTCAAATAGGCCAGGCGGAGAAATAAATGTACCAAATGATTTCACTCATGTGTGGAGTATGATAACAAAGAAAAACTGAAGGAAAAGACAGCAGCAGACTCACAGAACCCGAGAGTGGACTAACAGTTACCAAAGAGAAAGGGACTGGGTAGGGTTTGTGGGAAGGGAGTAATAAGTGCGGGGAAAAAGAATGGGGGCATTAGGATTAGCATGTATAATGTGTAGGGTGGGGTGTCATGGGTAGGGCTGTACAACACAGAGAAGACATGTAGTGATTCTACAGCATCTTAGTACATGCTGACGGAGAGCGGCTGTAACTGGGATTTGGGGTGACTTGGTGAAGAGGGTAGACAGAATAACATAATTTTCTGCATGTGATTGTATATTAATGAGAACAAAAAGAATTTCAAAGTGCAGTAAGAGCACAGCTCTCAAATATCAGAATAAAAGTACAGCCTTTGAGTGCTCCAATCAAAAGACACAGGGTTAGAAGAACTGATGAAAACTCAAGACCACCTACGTGCTCCCTTACTGGAGACTCACTTGAGATCCAAGGACAAAGACAAACTACAAGCTGAAGGGGCGGGGACAGGTACCCTACACAAGTGAAACTGAGAAACAAAGAAAGAAATGGATTCTGTTTTGGACCCCAGAGAGAGTCAGTAGAAAATAGCCCTATCTAGCCACCGTGAATTCTTTTTGTTTGGTTTCAGCAGTGCTCAGGCATAGATTTAGTGGTGCAGCAACTTCCTTCTCATTTCCTCTCACCTCAACAAATGAATTGCTGTAATAATATGCGTCTGGGCATTTATAATCATTGCTTTTTATGATGTTCACGAATGTAAAGAAGTAATAACCACCTAAAGAGGGAAGTTTGGACACTCAAATAAACACTTCACTCCACAACACACTCTTTGTTCCCAACTGCTCCTGTCCAGAAATAGGTGTTAATTCATATTTGTCCCTCCACCTGTCAGCAGTGATCACGCCAATGTCCCTCAAACATGGTGGTGTGCAAAGGGCCAAGTACACTTTTCTGTCGACAACAGGCCCAGACGAAGGATACTTGTGGTCTTCAGGGATCACTTACTCACTGAATGTGGCTAAATAAAGTCAACAAGCGAGCAGGAAGTATAAGAGGACAGATGACAAAGATACGAGTTCAAGTCCTTTCACCTCCATTTACTGGTTTTGTAAGCACACTCTGCTGACTCTATCTGAAAGCGTATCGGTGAACACAGTGCTCTCCTTATGGCTTAGTTACCTTGCAAGGTTTCTGGAAGCATAATGTAGGGAAGAGACATAGGCTATGTTGTTAACTGTTCTGTACATAAGGATAGATTGGCAGACAAAAAGATGATTGTTTCATAGATAGATAGGTAGACAGACGACAGGTGAAAGATAGATAGATAGGTACATAGATTAATAGATGATAGACATCATAGATAGATGACAGGAAGATAGATAGATAGATACATAGATAGATACATAGATACATAGATATATACATACATAGATACATAGATAGACAGACAGACCTTTAGATAGATAGATACAGATACATGTCGATTGACACAAAGCTATTGTTCATAACCAGGAGTTGAATGGTGAATAACATAGCTAAACTACAAACAAAAAGGAAGAATGAAATCCAGTTTAAAAAGTGCAGTAAGCAGCCTTAAGAAGAAAACAAATACTACCATTTGCAATGACGTGGATGGAGCAAGACGGTAGTATGTTCAGAAAAATAGGGCAGGCGGATAAAGGCAAGTACCAAGTGATTTCACTCATGTGTGGAGTATAACAACAAAGAAAAACTGAAGTAAAAAAACAGCATCAGACTCACAGAACCCGAGAGTTGACTAAAAGTAACCAAAGGAAAAAGGACTGGGCAGGGTGAGTCTGAAGGGAGGGATAAGTGCGGGGGAGAAAGAATGGGGGCATTAAGTTTAGCATGTATAATGCGCGGGGTCGGGTGTGCATGGGGAGTACTGTACAACACAGAGAAGTCTAGTAGAGATCATATAGCATCTTACTACTCACTGATGGACAGTGACTGTAACGGGGACTTTTGGGGGGGACATGGTGAAGGGGTCTACAGCATCCAACTACGCTGATCGACAGTGACTGAAGAGGTTTTTCGGGGGGACTTGGTGAAGGGGGGAGCATAGTAAACATAATGTTCTTCACGTGATTGTAGATTAATGATAAAAAATATTCTTTAAGTGCAATAAGTGCACAGCTCTGAATCATCAGAATAAAAGGTCAGGCACTGAGTGCTGCAAACAAAAGACACAGGGATAAAAGAAGGGATGAAAACTCAAGACACCTACGTGCTTACTTACAGGAGACTCACTTGAGATCCAAGGACACAGACAAACTACAAGCCGAAGGTGTGTGGACAAGTACCCTACACGAGTGAAACGGAAAATCAAACAATCAAGCAAATGGATTCTGTTTGAGTCCCCAGAGACAGTCAGCAGAAAATAGCCCTATCTGGCCACCGTGAATTCTTTTTGTTTGGTTTCAACAGTTCCCAGCCATAGATTTAGTGGTGCAGCAACATACTTCTCATTTTCTCTCACCTCAACAACTGAGTTGCTGCAATAATAAGAATCTGGGCCTTTGAAATCAGTGGATTTTATGATGTTCACGAATGTGAAAATCTAATAACCACCTAAAGATTGAAGTTTGGACACTCAATAAACACGTCACTCCACAATACACTGTTAGCTCCCAACTGCTCCTATCTAGAAATTGGTGTTCCATTTTATTTGACCCTCCGTCCTATCGGCGGTGATCACGCTGATGTCCTTCAAACATGGTGGTGAGCAAAGCAACAAGTTTACTTTTCTGTCGACAACAGGCCCAGAGGAATGATACTTGAGATCTTCAGGGAGCCCTTAGTCAATGAATGTGCCTAAATACAGACAGGAATTTAGAAGGAGATGAAAGAGGACAGGGGATAGAGACACGGGTTCAAGTCCCAGCACAACCATTTCCTGGTTTTGTAGGTACACGTGGCCGACTCGAACTGCAAGTGTCTCGGTGAACCCAGTGCTCCCTCTGCAGCCTAGATACTTTGCAGGATTTTTGGGAGCATAGTGCAGGAAAGTGATATAGGGTATATGGTTAACTGTTCTGTACAGATGGACAGATGGACAGACAAAAGGATGATTGATTGTGTAATTGATTAATAGATAGACAGACAGATAGATAGGTATAGGTACATATCGATTAGCACAAAGCTACTGCTCATAACAAGGAGAGCAATGGTGAAAGCACATTGCAAAACTACAAACAAAAAAGAAGAATGAAATCCAGTTTAAAAAGTGCAGTAAGCAGCCATAAGAAGAAAACAAATCCTATCATTTGCAATAACGTGGATGGAGCTAGAGGGTATTATGCTCAGTCAAATAGGCCAGGCGGAGAAATAAATGTACCAAATGATTTCACTCATGTGTGGAGTATGATAACAAAGAAAAACTGAAGGAAAAGACAGCAGCAGACTCACAGAACCCGAGAGTGGACTAACAGTTACCAAAGAGAAAGGGACTGGGTAGGGTTTGTGGGAAGGGAGTAATAAGTGCGGGGAAAAAGAATGGGGGCATTAGGATTAGCATGTATAATGTGTAGGGTGGGGTGTCATGGGTAGGGCTGTACAACACAGAGAAGACATGTAGTGATTCTACAGCATCTTAGTACATGCTGACGGAGAGCGGCTGTAACTGGGATTTGGGGTGACTTGGTGAAGAGGGTAGACAGAATAACATAATTTTCTGCATGTGATTGTATATTAATGAGAACAAAAAGAATTTCAAAGTGCAGTAAGAGCACAGCTCTCAAATATCAGAATAAAAGTACAGCCTTTGAGTGCTCCAATCAAAAGACACAGGGTTAGAAGAACTGATGAAAACTCAAGACCACCTACGTGCTCCCTTACTGGAGACTCACTTGAGATCCAAGGACAAAGACAAACTACAAGCTGAAGGGGCGGGGACAGGTACCCTACACAAGTGAAACTGAGAAACAAAGAAAGAAATGGATTCTGTTTTGGACCCCAGAGAGAGTCAGTAGAAAATAGCCCTATCTAGCCACCGTGAATTCTTTTTGTTTGGTTTCAGCAGTGCTCAGGCATAGATTTAGTGGTGCAGCAACTTCCTTCTCATTTCCTCTCACCTCAACAAATGAATTGCTGTAATAATATGCGTCTGGGCATTTATAATCATTGCTTTTTATGATGTTCACGAATGTAAAGAAGTAATAACCACCTAAAGAGGGAAGTTTGGACACTCAAATAAACACTTCACTCCACAACACACTCTTTGTTCCCAACTGCTCCTGTCCAGAAATAGGTGTTAATTCATATTTGTCCCTCCACCTGTCAGCAGTGATCACGCCAATGTCCCTCAAACATGGTGGTGTGCAAAGGGCCAAGTACACTTTTCTGTCGACAACAGGCCCAGACGAAGGATACTTGTGGTCTTCAGGGATCACTTACTCACTGAATGTGGCTAAATAAAGTCAACAAGCGAGCAGGAAGTATAAGAGGACAGATGACAAAGATACGAGTTCAAGTCCTTTCACCTCCATTTACTGGTTTTGTAAGCACACTCTGCTGACTCTATCTGAAAGCGTATCGGTGAACACAGTGCTCTCCTTATGGCTTAGTTACCTTGCAAGGTTTCTGGAAGCATAATGTAGGGAAGAGACATAGGCTATGTTGTTAACTGTTCTGTACATAAGGATAGATTGGCAGACAAAAAGATGATTGTTTCATAGATAGATAGGTAGACAGACGACAGGTGAAAGATAGATAGATAGGTACATAGATTAATAGATGATAGACATCATAGATAGATGACAGGAAGATAGATAGATAGATACATAGATACATAGATATATACATACATAGATACATAGATAGACAGACAGACCTTTAGATAGATAGATACAGATACATGTCGATTGACACAAAGCTATTGTTCATAACCAGGAGTTGAATGGTGAATAACATAGCTAAACTACAAACAAAAAGGAAGAATGAAATCCAGTTTAAAAAGTGCAGTAAGCAGCCTTAAGAAGAAAACAAATACTACCATTTGCAATGACGTGGATGGAGCAAGACGGTAGTATGTTCAGAAAAATAGGGCAGGCGGATAAAGGCAAGTACCAAGTGATTTCACTCATGTGTGGAGTATAACAACAAAGAAAAACTGAAGTAAAAAAACAGCATCAGACTCACAGAACCCGAGAGTTGACTAAAAGTAACCAAAGGAAAAAGGACTGGGCAGGGTGAGTCTGAAGGGAGGGATAAGTGCGGGGGAGAAAGAATGGGGGCATTAAGTTTAGCATGTATAATGCGCGGGGTCGGGTGTGCATGGGGAGTACTGTACAACACAGAGAAGTCTAGTAGAGATCATATAGCATCTTACTACTCACTGATGGACAGTGACTGTAACGGGGACTTTTGTGGGGGACATGGTGAAGGGGTCTACAGCATCCAACTACGCTGATCGACAGTGACTGAAGAGGTTTTTCGGGGGGACTTGGTGAAGGGGGGAGCATAGTAAACATAATGTTCTTCACGTGATTGTAGATTAATGATAAAAAATATTCTTTAAGTGCAATAAGTGCACAGCTCTGAATCATCAGAATAAAAGGTCAGGCACTGAGTGCTGCAAACAAAAGACACAGGGATAAAAGAAGGGATGAAAACTCAAGACACCTACGTGCTTACTTACAGGAGACTCACTTGAGATCCAAGGACACAGACAAACTACAAGCCGAAGGTGTGTGGACAAGTACCCTACACGAGTGAAACGGAAAATCAAACAATCAAGCAAATGGATTCTGTTTGAGTCCCCAGAGACAGTCAGCAGAAAATAGCCCTATCTGGCCACCGTGAATTCTTTTTGTTTGGTTTCAACAGTTCCCAGCCATAGATTTAGTGGTGCAGCAACATACTTCTCATTTTCTCTCACCTCAACAACTGAGTTGCTGCAATAATAAGAATCTGGGCCTTTGAAATCAGTGGATTTTATGATGTTCACGAATGTGAAAATCTAATAACCACCTAAAGATTGAAGTTTGGACACTCAATAAACACGTCACTCCACAATACACTGTTAGCTCCCAACTGCTCCTATCTAGAAATTGGTGTTCCATTTTATTTGACCCTCCGTCCTATCGGCGGTGATCACGCTGATGTCCTTCAAACATGGTGGTGAGCAAAGCAACAAGTTTACTTTTCTGTCGACAACAGGCCCAGAGGAATGATACTTGAGATCTTCAGGGAGCCCTTAGTCAATGAATGTGCCTAAATACAGACAGGAATTTAGAAGGAGATGAAAGAGGACAGGGGATAGAGACACGGGTTCAAGTCCCAGCACAACCATTTCCTGGTTTTGTAGGTACACGTGGCCGACTCGAACTGCAAGTGTCTCGGTGAACCCAGTGCTCCCTCTGCAGCCTAGATACTTTGCAGGATTTTTGGGAGCATAGTGCAGGAAAGTGATATAGGGTATATGGTTAACGGTTCTGTACAGATGGACAGATGGACAGACAAAAGGATGATTGATTGTGTAATTGATTAATAGATAGACAGACAGATAGATAGGTATAGGTACATATCGATTAGCACAAAGCTACTGCTCATAACAAGGAGAGCAATGGTGAAAGCACATTGCAAAACTACAAACAAAAAAGAAGAATGAAATCCAGTTTAAAAAGTGCAGTAAGCAGCCATAAGAAGAAAACAAATCCTATCATTTGCAATAACGTGGATGGAGCTAGAGGGTATTATGCTCAGTCAAATAGGCCAGGCGGAGAAATAAATGTACCAAATGATTTCACTCATGTGTGGAGTATGATAACAAAGAAAAACTGAAGGAAAAGACAGCAGCAGACTCACAGAACCCGAGAGTGGACTAACAGTTACCAAAGAGAAAGGGACTGGGTAGGGTTTGTGGGAAGGGAGTAATAAGTGCGGGGAAAAAGAATGGGGGCATTAGGATTAGCATGTATAATGTGTAGGGTGGGGTGTCATGGGTAGGGCTGTACAACACAGAGAAGACATGTAGTGATTCTACAGCATCTTAGTACATGCTGACGGAGAGCGGCTGTAACTGGGATTTGGGGTGACTTGGTGAAGAGGGTAGACAGAATAACATAATTTTCTGCATGTGATTGTATATTAATGAGAACAAAAAGAATTTCAAAGTGCAGTAAGAGCACAGCTCTCAAATATCAGAATAAAAGTACAGCCTTTGAGTGCTCCAATCAAAAGACACAGGGTTAGAAGAACTGATGAAAACTCAAGACCACCTACGTGCTCCCTTACTGGAGACTCACTTGAGATCCAAGGACAAAGACAAACTACAAGCTGAAGGGGCGGGGACAGGTACCCTACACAAGTGAAACTGAGAAACAAAGAAAGAAATGGATTCTGTTTTGGACCCCAGAGAGAGTCAGTAGAAAATAGCCCTATCTAGCCACCGTGAATTCTTTTTGTTTGGTTTCAGCAGTGCTCAGGCATAGATTTAGTGGTGCAGCAACTTCCTTCTCATTTCCTCTCACCTCAACAAATGAATTGCTGTAATAATATGCGTCTGGGCATTTATAATCATTGCTTTTTATGATGTTCACGAATGTAAAGAAGTAATAACCACCTAAAGAGGGAAGTTTGGACACTCAAATAAACACTTCACTCCACAACACACTCTTTGTTCCCAACTGCTCCTGTCCAGAAATAGGTGTTAATTCATATTTGTCCCTCCACCTGTCAGCAGTGATCACGCCAATGTCCCTCAAACATGGTGGTGTGCAAAGGGCCAAGTACACTTTTCTGTCGACAACAGGCCCAGACGAAGGATACTTGTGGTCTTCAGGGATCACTTACTCACTGAATGTGGCTAAATAAAGTCAACAAGCGAGCAGGAAGTATAAGAGGACAGATGACAAAGATACGAGTTCAAGTCCTTTCACCTCCATTTACTGGTTTTGTAAGCACACTCTGCTGACTCTATCTGAAAGCGTATCGGTGAACACAGTGCTCTCCTTATGGCTTAGTTACCTTGCAAGGTTTCTGGAAGCATAATGTAGGGAAGAGACATAGGCTATGTTGTTAACTGTTCTGTACATAAGGATAGATTGGCAGACAAAAAGATGATTGTTTCATAGATAGATAGGTAGACAGACGACAGGTGAAAGATAGATAGATAGGTACATAGATTAATAGATGATAGACATCATAGATAGATGACAGGAAGATAGATAGATAGATACATAGATAGATACATAGATACATAGATATATACATACATAGATACATAGATAGACAGACAGACCTTTAGATAGATAGATACAGATACATGTCGATTGACACAAAGCTATTGTTCATAACCAGGAGTTGAATGGTGAATAACATAGCTAAACTACAAACAAAAAGGAAGAATGAAATCCAGTTTAAAAAGTGCAGTAAGCAGCCTTAAGAAGAAAACAAATACTACCATTTGCAATGACGTGGATGGAGCAAGACGGTAGTATGTTCAGAAAAATAGGGCAGGCGGATAAAGGCAAGTACCAAGTGATTTCACTCATGTGTGGAGTATAACAACAAAGAAAAACTGAAGTAAAAAAACAGCATCAGACTCACAGAACCCGAGAGTTGACTAAAAGTAACCAAAGGAAAAAGGACTGGGCAGGGTGAGTCTGAAGGGAGGGATAAGTGCGGGGGAGAAAGAATGGGGGCATTAAGTTTAGCATGTATAATGCGCGGGGTCGGGTGTGCATGGGGAGTACTGTACAACACAGAGAAGTCTAGTAGAGATCATATAGCATCTTACTACTCACTGATGGACAGTGACTGTAACGGGGACTTTTGGGGGGGACATGGTGAAGGGGTCTACAGCATCCAACTACGCTGATCGACAGTGACTGAAGAGGTTTTTCGGGGGGACTTGGTGAAGGGGGGAGCATAGTAAACATAATGTTCTTCACGTGATTGTAGATTAATGATAAAAAATATTCTTTAAGTGCAATAAGTGCACAGCTCTGAATCATCAGAATAAAAGGTCAGGCACTGAGTGCTGCAAACAAAAGACACAGGGATAAAAGAAGGGATGAAAACTCAAGACACCTACGTGCTTACTTACAGGAGACTCACTTGAGATCCAAGGACACAGACAAACTACAAGCCGAAGGTGTGTGGACAAGTACCCTACACGAGTGAAACGGAAAATCAAACAATCAAGCAAATGGATTCTGTTTGAGTCCCCAGAGACAGTCAGCAGAAAATAGCCCTATCTGGCCACCGTGAATTCTTTTTGTTTGGTTTCAACAGTTCCCAGCCATAGATTTAGTGGTGCAGCAACATACTTCTCATTTTCTCTCACCTCAACAACTGAGTTGCTGCAATAATAAGAATCTGGGCCTTTGAAATCAGTGGATTTTATGATGTTCACGAATGTGAAAATCTAATAACCACCTAAAGATTGAAGTTTGGACACTCAATAAACACGTCACTCCACAATACACTGTTAGCTCCCAACTGCTCCTATCTAGAAATTGGTGTTCCATTTTATTTGACCCTCCGTCCTATCGGCGGTGATCACGCTGATGTCCTTCAAACATGGTGGTGAGCAAAGCAACAAGTTTACTTTTCTGTCGACAACAGGCCCAGAGGAATGATACTTGAGATCTTCAGGGAGCCCTTAGTCAATGAATGTGCCTAAATACAGACAGGAATTTAGAAGGAGATGAAAGAGGACAGGGGATAGAGACACGGGTTCAAGTCCCAGCACAACCATTTCCTGGTTTTGTAGGTACACGTGGCCGACTCAAACTGCAAGTGTCTCGGTGAACCCAGTGCTCCCTCTGCAGCCTAGATACTTTGCAGGATTTTTGGGAGCATAGTGCAGGAAAGTGATATAGGGTATATGGTTAACTGTTCTGTACAGATGGACAGATGGACAGACAAAAGGATGATTGATTGTGTAATTGATTAATAGATAGACAGACAGATAGATAGGTATAGGTACATATCGATTAGCACAAAGCTACTGCTCATAACAAGGAGAGCAATGGTGAAAGCACATTGCAAAACTACAAACAAAAAAGAAGAATGAAATCCAGTTTAAAAAGTGCAGTAAGCAGCCATAAGAAGAAAACAAATCCTATCATTTGCAATAACGTGGATGGAGCTAGAGGGTATTATGCTCAGTCAAATAGGCCAGGCGGAGAAATACATGTACCAAATGATTTCACTCATGTGTGGAGTATGATAACAAAGAAAAACTGAAGGAAAAGACAGCAGCAGACTCACAGAACCCGAGAGTGGACTAACAGTTACCAAAGAGAAAGGGACTGGGTAGGGTTTGTGGGAAGGGAGTAATAAGTGCGGGGAAAAAGAATGGGGGCATTAGGATTAGCATGTATAATGTGTAGGGTGGGGTGTCATGGGTAGGGCTGTACAACACAGAGAAGACATGTAGTGATTCTACAGCATCTTAGTACATGCTGACGGAGAGCGGCTGTAACTGGGATTTGGGGTGACTTGGTGAAGAGGGTAGACAGAATAACATAATTTTCTGCATGTGATTGTATATTAATGAGAACAAAAAGAATTTCAAAGTGCAGTAAGAGCACAGCTCTCAAATATCAGAATAAAAGCACAGCCTTTGAGTGCTCCAATCAAAAGACACAGGGTTAGAAGAACTGATGAAAACTCAAGACCACCTACGTGCTCCCTTACTGGAGACTCACTTGAGATCCAAGGACAAAGACAAACTACAAGCTGAAGGGGCGGGGACAGGTACCCTACACAAGTGAAACTGAGAAACAAAGAAAGAAATGGATTCTGTTTTGGACCCCAGAGAGAGTCAGTAGAAAATAGCCCTATCTAGCCACCGTGAATTCTTTTTGTTTGGTTTCAGCAGTGCTCAGGCATAGATTTAGTGGTGCAGCAACTTCCTTCTCATTTCCTCTCACCTCAACAAATGAATTGCTGTAATAATATGCGTCTGGGCATTTATAATCATTGCTTCTTATGATGTTCACGAATGTAAGGAAGTAATAACCACCTAAAGAGGGAAGTTTGGACACTCAAATAAACACTTCACTCCACAACACACTCTTTGTTCCCAACTGCTCCTGTCCAGAAATAGGTGTTAATTCATATTTGTCCCTCCACCTATCAGCAGTGATCACGCCAATGTCCCTCAAACATGGTGGTGTGCAAAGGGCCAAGTACACTTTTCTGTCGACAACAGGCCCAGACGAAGGATACTTGTGGTCTTCAGGGATCACTTACTCACTGAATGTGGCTAAATAAAGTCAACAAGCGAGCAGGAAGTATAAGAGGACAGATGACAAAGATACGAGTTCAAGTCCTTTCACCTCCATTTACTGGTTTTGTAAGCACACTCTGCTGACTCTACCTGAAAGCGTATCGGTGAACACAGTGCTCTCCTTATGGCTTAGTTACCTTGCAAGGTTTCTGGAAGCATAATGTAGGGAAGAGACATAGGCTATGTTGTTAACTGTTCTGTACATAAGGATAGATTGGCAGACAAAAAGATGATTGTTTCATAGATAGATAGGTAGACAGACGACAGGTGAAAGATAGATAGATAGGTACATAGATTAATAGATGATAGACATCATAGATAGATGACAGGAAGATAGATAGATAGATACATAGATAGATACATAGATACATAGATATATACATACATAGATACATAGATAGACAGACAGACCTTTAGATAGATAGATACAGATACATGTCGATTGACACAAAGCTATTGTTCATAACCAGGAGTTGAATGGTGAATAACATAGCTAAACTACAAACAAAAAGGAAGAATGAAATCCAGTTTAAAAAGTGCAGTAAGCAGCCTTAAGAAGAAAACAAATACTACCATTTGCAATGACGTGGATGGAGCAAGACGGTAGTATGTTCAGAAAAATAGGGCAGGCGGATAAAGGCAAGTACCAAGTGATTTCACTCATGTGTGGAGTATAACAACAAAGAAAAACTGAAGTAAAAAAACAGCATCAGACTCACAGAACCCGAGAGTTGACTAAAAGTAACCAAAGGAAAAAGGACTGGGCAGGGTGAGTCTGAAGGGAGGGATAAGTGCGGGGGAGAAAGAATGGGGGCATTAAGTTTAGCATGTATAATGCGCGGGGTCGGGTGTGCATGGGGAGTACTGTACAACACAGAGAAGTCTAGTAGAGATCATATAGCATCTTACTACTCACTGATGGACAGTGACTGTAACGGGGACTTTTGGGGGGGACATGGTGAAGGGGTCTACAGCATCCAACTACGCTGATCGACAGTGACTGAAGAGGTTTTTCGGGGGGACTTGGTGAAGGGGGGAGCATAGTAAACATAATGTTCTTCACGTGATTGTAGATTAATGATAAAAAATATTCTTTAAGTGCAATAAGTGCACAGCTCTGAATCATCAGAATAAAAGGTCAGGCACTGAGTGCTGCAAACAAAAGACACAGGGATAAAAGAAGGGATGAAAACTCAAGACACCTACGTGCTTACTTACAGGAGACTCACTTGAGATCCAAGGACACAGACAAACTACAAGCCGAAGGTGTGTGGACAAGTACCCTACACGAGTGAAACGGAAAATCAAACAATCAAGCAAATGGATTCTGTTTGAGTCCCCAGAGACAGTCAGCAGAAAATAGCCCTATCTGGCCACCGTGAATTCTTTTTGTTTGGTTTCAACAGTTCCCAGCCATAGATTTAGTGGTGCAGCAACATACTTCTCATTTTCTCTCACCTCAACAACTGAGTTGCTGCAATAATAAGAATCTGGGCCTTTGAAATCAGTGGATTTTATGACGTTCACGAATGTGAAAATCTAATAACCACCTAAAGATTGAAGTTTGGACACTCAATAAACACGTCACTCCACAATACACTGTTAGCTCCCAACTGCTCCTATCTAGAAATTGGTGTTCCATTTTATTTGACCCTCCGTCCTATCGGCGGTGATCACGCTGATGTCCTTCAAACATGGTGGTGAGCAAAGCAACAAGTTTACTTTTCTGTCGACAACAGGCCCAGAGGAATGATACTTGAGATCTTCAGGGAGCCCTTAGTCAATGAATGTGGCTAAATACAGACAGCAAGTTAGAAGGAGATGAAAGAGGACAGGGGATAGAGACACGGGTTCAAGTCCCAGCACAACCATTTCCTGGTTTTGTAGGTACACGCGGCCGACTCGAACTGCAAGTGTCTCGGTGAACCCAGTGCTCCCTCTGCAGCCTAGATACTTTGCAGGATTTTTGGGAGCATAGTGCAGGAAAGTGATATAGGGTATATGGTTAACTGTTCTGTACAGATGGACAGATGGACAGACAAAAGGATGATTGATTGTGGAATTGATTAATAGATAGACAGACAGATAGATAGGTATAGGTACATATCGATTAGCACAAAGCTACTGCTCATAACAAGGAGAGCAATGGTGAAAGCACATTGCAAAACTACAAACAAAAAAGAAGAATGAAATCCAGTTTAAAAAGTGCAGTAAGCAGCCATAAGAAGAAAACAAATCCTATCATTTGCAATAACGTGGATGGAGCTAGAGGGTATTATGCTCAGTCAAATAGGCCAGGCGGAGAAATACATGTACCAAATGATTTCACTCATGTGTGGAGTATGATAACAAAGAAAAACTGAAGGAAAAGACAGCAGCAGACTCACAGAACCCGAGAGTGGACTAACAGTTACCAAAGAGAAAGGGACTGGGTAGGGTTTGTGGGAAGGGAGTAATAAGTGCGGGGAAAAAGAATGGGGGCATTAGGATTAGCATGTATAATGTGTAGGGTGGGGTGTCATGGGTAGGGCTGTACAACACAGAGAAGACATGTAGTGATTCTACAGCATCTTAGTACATGCTGACGGAGAGCGGCTGTAACTGGGATTTGGGGTGACTTGGTGAAGAGGGTAGACAGAATAACATAATTTTCTGCATGTGATTGTATATTAATGAGAACAAAAAGAATTTCAAAGTGCAGTAAGAGCACAGCTCTCAAATATCAGAATAAAAGCACAGCCTTTGAGTGCTCCAATCAAAAGACACAGGGTTAGAAGAACTGATGAAAACTCAAGACCACCTACGTGCTCCCTTACTGGAGACTCACTTGAGATCCAAGGACAAAGACAAACTACAAGCTGAAGGGGCGGGGACAGGTACCCTACACAAGTGAAACTGAGAAACAAAGAAAGAAATGGATTCTGTTTTGGACCCCAGAGAGAGTCAGTAGAAAATAGCCCTATCTAGCCACCGTGAATTCTTTTTGTTTGGTTTCAGCAGTGCTCAGGCATAGATTTAGTGGTGCAGCAACTTCCTTCTCATTTCCTCTCACCTCAACAAATGAATTGCTGTAATAATATGCGTCTGGGCATTTATAATCATTGCTTCTTATGATGTTCACGAATGTAAGGAAGTAATAACCACCTAAAGAGGGAAGTTTGGACACTCAAATAAACACTTCACTCCACAACACACTCTTTGTTCCCAACTGCTCCTGTCCAGAAATAGGTGTTAATTCATATTTGTCCCTCCACCTATCAGCAGTGATCACGCCAATGTCCCTCAAACATGGTGGTGTGCAAAGGGCCAAGTACACTTTTCTGTCGACAACAGGCCCAGACGAAGGATACTTGTGGTCTTCAGGGATCACTTACTCACTGAATGTGGCTAAATAAAGTCAACAAGCGAGCAGGAAGTATAAGAGGACAGATGACAAAGATACGAGTTCAAGTCCTTTCACCTCCATTTACTGGTTTTGTAAGCACACTCTGCTGACTCTACCTGAAAGCGTATCGGTGAACACAGTGCTCTCCTTATGGCTTAGTTACCTTGCAAGGTTTCTGGAAGCATAATGTAGGGAAGAGACATAGGCTATGTTGTTAACTGTTCTGTACATAAGGATAGATTGGCAGACAAAAAGATGATTGTTTCATAGATAGATAGGTAGACAGACGACAGGTGAAAGATAGATAGATAGGTACATAGATTAATAGATGATAGACATCATAGATAGATGACAGGAAGATAGATAGATAGATACATAGATAGATACATAGATACATAGATATATACATACATAGATACATAGATAGACAGACAGACCTTTAGATAGATAGATACAGATACATGTCGATTGACACAAAGCTATTGTTCATAACCAGGAGTTGAATGGTGAATAACATAGCTAAACTACAAACAAAAAGGAAGAATGAAATCCAGTTTAAAAAGTGCAGTAAGCAGCCTTAAGAAGAAAACAAATACTACCATTTGCAATGACGTGGATGGAGCAAGACGGTAGTATGTTCAGAAAAATAGGGCAGGCGGATAAAGGCAAGTACCAAGTGATTTCACTCATGTGTGGAGTATAACAACAAAGAAAAACTGAAGTAAAAAAACAGCATCAGACTCACAGAACCCGAGAGTTGACTAAAAGTAACCAAAGGAAAAAGGACTGGGCAGGGTGAGTCTGAAGGGAGGGATAAGTGCGGGGGAGAAAGAATGGGGGCATTAAGTTTAGCATGTATAATGCGCGGGGTCGGGTGTGCATGGGGAGTACTGTACAACACAGAGAAGTCTAGTAGAGATCATATAGCATCTTACTACTCACTGATGGACAGTGACTGTAACGGGGACTTTTGGGGGCGACATGGTGAAGGGGTCTACAGCATCCAACTACGCTGATCGACAGTGACTGAAGAGGTTTTTCGGGGGGACTTGGTGAAGGGGGGAGCATAGTAAACATAATGTTCTTCACGTGATTGTAGATTAATGATAAAAAAATATTCTTTAAGTGCAATAAGTGCACAGCTCTGAATCATCAGAATAAAAGGTCAGGCACTGAGTGCTGCAAACAAAAGACACAGGGATAAAAGAAGGGATGAAAACTCAAGACACCTACGTGCTTACTTACAGGAGACTCACTTGAGATCCAAGGACACAGACAAACTACAAGCCGAAGGTGTGTGGACAAGTACCCTACACGAGTGAAACGGAAAATCAAACAATCAAGCAAATGGATTCTGTTTGAGTCCCCAGAGACAGTCAGCAGAAAATAGCCCTATCTGGCCACCGTGAATTCTTTTTGTTTGGTTTCAACAGTTCCCAGCCATAGATTTAGTGGTGCAGCAACATACTTCTCATTTTCTCTCACCTCAACAACTGAGTTGCTGCAATAATAAGAATCTGGGCCTTTGAAATCAGTGGATTTTATGATGTTCACGAATGTGAAAATCTAATAACCACCTAAAGATTGAAGTTTGGACACTCAATAAACACGTCACTCCACAATACACTGTTAGCTCCCAACTGCTCCTATCTAGAAATTGGTGTTCCATTTTATTTGACCCTCCGTCCTATCGGCGGTGATCACGCTGATGTCCTTCAAACATGGTGGTGAGCAAAGCAACAAGTTTACTTTTCTGTCGACAACAGGCCCAGAGGAATGATACTTGAGATCTTCAGGGAGCCCTTAGTCAATGAATGTGCCTAAATACAGACAGGAATTTAGAAGGAGATGAAAGAGGACAGGGGATAGAGACACGGGTTCAAGTCCCAGCACAACCATTTCCTGGTTTTGTAGGTACACGTGGCCGACTCGAACTGCAAGTGTCTCGGTGAACCCAGTGCTCCCTCTGCAGCCTAGATACTTTGCAGGATTTTTGGGAGCATAGTGCAGGAAAGTGATATAGGGTATATGGTTAACTGTTCTGTACAGATGGACAGATGGACAGACAAAAGGATGATTGATTGTGTAATTGATTAATAGATAGACAGACAGATAGATAGGTATAGGTACATATCGATTAGCACAAAGCTACTGCTCATAACAAGGAGAGCAATGGTGAAAGCACATTGCAAAACTACAAACAAAAAAGAAGAATGAAATCCAGTTTAAAAAGTGCAGTAAGCAGCCATAAGAAGAAAACAAATCCTATCATTTGCAATAACGTGGATGGAGCTAGAGGGTATTATGCTCAGTCAAATAGGCCAGGCGGAGAAATAAATGTACCAAATGATTTCACTCATGTGTGGAGTATGATAACAAAGAAAAACTGAAGGAAAAGACAGCAGCAGACTCACAGAACCCGAGAGTGGACTAACAGTTACCAAAGAGAAAGGGACTGGGTAGGGTTTGTGGGAAGGGAGTAATAAGTGCGGGGAAAAAGAATGGGGGCATTAGGATTAGCATGTATAATGTGTAGGGTGGGGTGTCATGGGTAGGGCTGTACAACACAGAGAAGACATGTAGTGATTCTACAGCATCTTAGTACATGCTGACGGAGAGCGGCTGTAACTGGGATTTGGGGTGACTTGGTGAAGAGGGTAGACAGAATAACATAATTTTCTGCATGTGATTGTATATTAATGAGAACAAAAAGAATTTCAAAGTGCAGTAAGAGCACAGCTCTCAAATATCAGAATAAAAGTACAGCCTTTGAGTGCTCCAATCAAAAGACACAGGGTTAGAAGAACTGATGAAAACTCAAGACCACCTACGTGCTCCCTTACTGGAGACTCACTTGAGATCCAAGGACAAAGACAAACTACAAGCTGAAGGGGCGGGGACAGGTACCCTACACAAGTGAAACTGAGAAACAAAGAAAGAAATGGATTCTGTTTTGGACCCCAGAGAGAGTCAGTAGAAAATAGCCCTATCTAGCCACCGTGAATTCTTTTTGTTTGGTTTCAGCAGTGCTCAGGCATAGATTTAGTGGTGCAGCAACTTCCTTCTCATTTCCTCTCACCTCAACAAATGAATTGCTGTAATAATATGCGTCTGGGCATTTATAATCATTGCTTTTTATGATGTTCACGAATGTAAAGAAGTAATAACCACCTAAAGAGGGAAGTTTGGACACTCAAATAAACACTTCACTCCACAACACACTCTTTGTTCCCAACTGCTCCTGTCCAGAAATAGGTGTTAATTCATATTTGTCCCTCCACCTGTCAGCAGTGATCACGCCAATGTCCCTCAAACATGGTGGTGTGCAAAGGGCCAAGTACACTTTTCTGTCGACAACAGGCCCAGACGAAGGATACTTGTGGTCTTCAGGGATCACTTACTCACTGAATGTGGCTAAATAAAGTCAACAAGCGAGCAGGAAGTATAAGAGGACAGATGACAAAGATACGAGTTCAAGTCCTTTCACCTCCATTTACTGGTTTTGTAAGCACACTCTGCTGACTCTATCTGAAAGCGTATCGGTGAACACAGTGCTCTCCTTATGGCTTAGTTACCTTGCAAGGTTTCTGGAAGCATAATGTAGGGAAGAGACATAGGCTATGTTGTTAACTGTTCTGTACATAAGGATAGATTGGCAGACAAAAAGATGATTGTTTCATAGATAGATAGGTAGACAGACGACAGGTGAAAGATAGATAGATAGGTACATAGATTAATAGATGATAGACATCATAGATAGATGACAGGAAGATAGATAGATAGATACATAGATACATAGATATATACATACATAGATACATAGATAGACAGACAGACCTTTAGATAGATAGATACAGATACATGTCGATTGACACAAAGCTATTGTTCATAACCAGGAGTTGAATGGTGAATAACATAGCTAAACTACAAACAAAAAGGAAGAATGAAATCCAGTTTAAAAAGTGCAGTAAGCAGCCTTAAGAAGAAAACAAATACTACCATTTGCAATGACGTGGATGGAGCAAGACGGTAGTATGTTCAGAAAAATAGGGCAGGCGGATAAAGGCAAGTACCAAGTGATTTCACTCATGTGTGGAGTATAACAACAAAGAAAAACTGAAGTAAAAAAACAGCATCAGACTCACAGAACCCGAGAGTTGACTAAAAGTAACCAAAGGAAAAAGGACTGGGCAGGGTGAGTCTGAAGGGAGGGATAAGTGCGGGGGAGAAAGAATGGGGGCATTAAGTTTAGCATGTATAATGCGCGGGGTCGGGTGTGCATGGGGAGTACTGTACAACACAGAGAAGTCTAGTAGAGATCATATAGCATCTTACTACTCACTGATGGACAGTGACTGTAACGGGGACTTTTGGGGGGGACATGGTGAAGGGGTCTACAGCATCCAACTACGCTGATCGACAGTGACTGAAGAGGTTTTTCGGGGGGACTTGGTGAGGGGGGGAGCATAGTAAACATAATGTTCTTCACGTGATTGTAGATTAATGATAAAAAATATTCTTTAAGTGCAATAAGTGCACAGCTCTGAATCATCAGAATAAAAGGTCAGGCACTGAGTGCTGCAAACAAAAGACACAGGGATAAAAGAAGGGATGAAAACTCAAGACACCTACGTGCTTACTTACAGGAGACTCACTTGAGATCCAAGGACACAGACAAACTACAAGCCGAAGGTGTGTGGACAAGTACCCTACACGAGTGAAACGGAAAATCAAACAATCAAGCAAATGGATTCTGTTTGAGTCCCCAGAGACAGTCAGCAGAAAATAGCCCTATCTGGCCACCGTGAATTCTTTTTGTTTGGTTTCAACAGTTCCCAGCCATAGATTTAGTGGTGCAGCAACATACTTCTCATTTTCTCTCACCTCAACAACTGAGTTGCTGCAATAATAAGAATCTGGGCCTTTGAAATCAGTGGATTTTATGACGTTCACGAATGTGAAAATCTAATAACCACCTAAAGATTGAAGTTTGGACACTCAATAAACACGTCACTCCACAATACACTGTTAGCTCCCAACTGCTCCTATCTAGAAATTGGTGTTCCATTTTATTTGACCCTCCGTCCTATCGGCGGTGATCACGCTGATGTCCTTCAAACATGGTGGTGAGAAAAGCAACAAGTTTACTTTTCTGTCGACAACAGGCCCAGAGGAATGATACTTGAGATCTTCAGGGAGCCCTTAGTCAATGAATGTGGCTAAATACAGACAGCAAGTTAGAAGGAGATGAAAGAGGACAGGGGATAGAGACACGGGTTCAAGTCCCAGCACAACCATTTCCTGGTTTTGTAGGTACACGCGGCCGACTCGAACTGCAAGTGTCTCGGTGAACCCAGTGCTCCCTCTGCAGCCTAGATACTTTGCAGGATTTTTGGGAGCATAGTGCAGGAAAGTGATATAGGGTATATGGTTAACTGTTCTGTACAGATGGACAGATGGACAGACAAAAGGATGATTGATTGTGGAATTGATTAATAGATAGACAGACAGATAGATAGGTATAGGTACATATCGATTAGCACAAAGCTACTGCTCATAACAAGGAGAGCAATGGTGAAAGCACATTGCAAAACTACAAACAAAAAAGAAGAATGAAATCCAGTTTAAAAAGTGCAGTAAGCAGCCATAAGAAGAAAACAAATCCTATCATTTGCAATAACGTGGATGGAGCTAGAGGGTATTATGCTCAGTCAAATAGGCCAGGCGGAGAAATACATGTACCAAATGATTTCACTCATGTGTGGAGTATGATAACAAAGAAAAACTGAAGGAAAAGACAGCAGCAGACTCACAGAACCCGAGAGTGGACTAACAGTTACCAAAGAGAAAGGGACTGGGTAGGGTTTGTGGGAAGGGAGTAATAAGTGCGGGGAAAAAGAATGGGGGCATTAGGATTAGCATGTATAATGTGTAGGGTGGGGTGTCATGGGTAGGGCTGTACAACACAGAGAAGACATGTAGTGATTCTACAGCATCTTAGTACATGCTGACGGAGAGCGGCTGTAACTGGGATTTGGGGTGACTTGGTGAAGAGGGTAGACAGAATAACATAATTTTCTGCATGTGATTGTATATTAATGAGAACAAAAAGAATTTCAAAGTGCAGTAAGAGCACAGCTCTCAAATATCAGAATAAAAGCACAGCCTTTGAGTGCTCCAATCAAAAGACACAGGGTTAGAAGAACTGATGAAAACTCAAGACCACCTACGTGCTCCCTTACTGGAGACTCACTTGAGATCCAAGGACAAAGACAAACTACAAGCTGAAGGGGCGGGGACAGGTACCCTACACAAGTGAAACTGAGAAACAAAGAAAGAAATGGATTCTGTTTTGGACCCCAGAGAGAGTCAGTAGAAAATAGCCCTATCTAGCCACCGTGAATTCTTTTTGTTTGGTTTCAGCAGTGCTCAGGCATAGATTTAGTGGTGCAGCAACTTCCTTCTCATTTCCTCTCACCTCAACAAATGAATTGCTGTAATAATATGCGTCTGGGCATTTATAATCATTGCTTCTTATGATGTTCACGAATGTAAGGAAGTAATAACCACCTAAAGAGGGAAGTTTGGACACTCAAATAAACACTTCACTCCACAACACACTCTTTGTTCCCAACTGCTCCTGTCCAGAAATAGGTGTTAATTCATATTTGTCCCTCCACCTATCAGCAGTGATCACGCCAATGTCCCTCAAACATGGTGGTGTGCAAAGGGCCAAGTACACTTTTCTGTCGACAACAGGCCCAGACGAAGGATACTTGTGGTCTTCAGGGATCACTTACTCACTGAATGTGGCTAAATAAAGTCAACAAGCGAGCAGGAAGTATAAGAGGACAGATGACAAAGATACGAGTTCAAGTCCTTTCACCTCCATTTACTGGTTTTGTAAGCACACTCTGCTGACTCTACCTGAAAGCGTATCGGTGAACACAGTGCTCTCCTTATGGCTTAGTTACCTTGCAAGGTTTCTGGAAGCATAATGTAGGGAAGAGACATAGGCTATGTTGTTAACTGTTCTGTACATAAGGATAGATTGGCAGACAAAAAGATGATTGTTTCATAGATAGATAGGTAGACAGACGACAGGTGAAAGATAGATAGATAGGTACATAGATTAATAGATGATAGACATCATAGATAGATGACAGGAAGATAGATAGATAGATACATAGATAGATACATAGATACATAGATATATACATACATAGATACATAGATAGACAGACAGACCTTTAGATAGATAGATACAGATACATGTCGATTGACACAAAGCTATTGTTCATAACCAGGAGTTGAATGGTGAATAACATAGCTAAACTACAAACAAAAAGGAAGAATGAAATCCAGTTTAAAAAGTGCAGTAAGCAGCCTTAAGAAGAAAACAAATACTACCATTTGCAATGACGTGGATGGAGCAAGACGGTAGTATGTTCAGAAAAATAGGGCAGGCGGATAAAGGCAAGTACCAAGTGATTTCACTCATGTGTGGAGTATAACAACAAAGAAAAACTGAAGTAAAAAAACAGCATCAGACTCACAGAACCCGAGAGTTGACTAAAAGTAACCAAAGGAAAAAGGACTGGGCAGGGTGAGTCTGAAGGGAGGGATAAGTGCGGGGGAGAAAGAATGGGGGCATTAAGTTTAGCATGTATAATGCGCGGGGTCGGGTGTGCATGGGGAGTACTGTACAACACAGAGAAGTCTAGTAGAGATCATATAGCATCTTACTACTCACTGATGGACAGTGACTGTAACGGGGACTTTTGGGGGGGACATGGTGAAGGGGTCTACAGCATCCAACTACGCTGATCGACAGTGACTGAAGAGGTTTTTCGGGGGGACTTGGTGAAGGGGGGAGCATAGTAAACATAATGTTCTTCACGTGATTGTAGATTAATGATAAAAAATATTCTTTAAGTGCAATAAGTGCACAGCTCTGAATCATCAGAATAAAAGGTCAGGCACTGAGTGCTGCAAACAAAAGACACAGGGATAAAAGAAGGGATGAAAACTCAAGACACCTACGTGCTTACTTACAGGAGACTCACTTGAGATCCAAGGACACAGACAAACTACAAGCCGAAGGTGTGTGGACAAGTACCCTACACGAGTGAAACGGAAAATCAAACAATCAAGCAAATGGATTCTGTTTGAGTCCCCAGAGACAGTCAGCAGAAAATAGCCCTATCTGGCCACCGTGAATTCTTTTTGTTTGGTTTCAACAGTTCCCAGCCATAGATTTAGTGGTGCAGCAACATACTTCTCATTTTCTCTCACCTCAACAACTGAGTTGCTGCAATAATAAGAATCTGGGCCTTTGAAATCAGTGGATTTTATGATGTTCACGAATGTGAAAATCTAATAACCACCTAAAGATTGAAGTTTGGACACTCAATAAACACGTCACTCCACAATACACTGTTAGCTCCCAACTGCTCCTATCTAGAAATTGGTGTTCCATTTTATTTGACCCTCCGTCCTATCGGCGGTGATCACGCTGATGTCCTTCAAACATGGTGGTGAGCAAAGCAACAAGTTTACTTTTCTGTCGACAACAGGCCCAGAGGAATGATACTTGAGATCTTCAGGGAGCCCTTAGTCAATGAATGTGCCTAAATACAGACAGGAATTTAGAAGGAGATGAAAGAGGACAGGGGATAGAGACACGGGTTCAAGTCCCAGCACAACCATTTCCTGGTTTTGTAGGTACACGTGGCCGACTCGAACTGCAAGTGTCTCGGTGAACCCAGTGCTCCCTCTGCAGCCTAGATACTTTGCAGGATTTTTGGGAGCATAGTGCAGGAAAGTGATATAGGGTATATGGTTAACTGTTCTGTACAGATGGACAGATGGACAGACAAAAGGATGATTGATTGTGTAATTGATTAATAGATAGACAGACAGATAGATAGGTATAGGTACATATCGATTAGCACAAAGCTACTGCTCATAACAAGGAGAGCAATGGTGAAAGCACATTGCAAAACTACAAACAAAAAAGAAGAATGAAATCCAGTTTAAAAAGTGCAGTAAGCAGCCATAAGAAGAAAACAAATCCTATCATTTGCAATAACGTGGATGGAGCTAGAGGGTATTATGCTCAGTCAAATAGGCCAGGCGGAGAAATAAATGTACCAAATGATTTCACTCATGTGTGGAGTATGATAACAAAGAAAAACTGAAGGAAAAGACAGCAGCAGACTCACAGAACCCGAGAGTGGACTAACAGTTACCAAAGAGAAAGGGACTGGGTAGGGTTTGTGGGAAGGGAGTAATAAGTGCGGGGAAAAAGAATGGGGGCATTAGGATTAGCATGTATAATGTGTAGGGTGGGGTGTCATGGGTAGGGCTGTACAACACAGAGAAGACATGTAGTGATTCTACAGCATCTTAGTACATGCTGACGGAGAGCGGCTGTAACTGGGATTTGGGGTGACTTGGTGAAGAGGGTAGACAGAATAACATAATTTTCTGCATGTGATTGTATATTAATGAGAACAAAAAGAATTTCAAAGTGCAGTAAGAGCACAGCTCTCAAATATCAGAATAAAAGTACAGCCTTTGAGTGCTCCAATCAAAAGACACAGGGTTAGAAGAACTGATGAAAACTCAAGACCACCTACGTGCTCCCTTACTGGAGACTCACTTGAGATCCAAGGACAAAGACAAACTACAAGCTGAAGGGGCGGGGACAGGTACCCTACACAAGTGAAACTGAGAAACAAAGAAAGAAATGGATTCTGTTTTGGACCCCAGAGAGAGTCAGTAGAAAATAGCCCTATCTAGCCACCGTGAATTCTTTTTGTTTGGTTTCAGCAGTGCTCAGGCATAGATTTAGTGGTGCAGCAACTTCCTTCTCATTTCCTCTCACCTCAACAAATGAATTGCTGTAATAATATGCGTCTGGGCATTTATAATCATTGCTTTTTATGATGTTCACGAATGTAAAGAAGTAATAACCACCTAAAGAGGGAAGTTTGGACACTCAAATAAACACTTCACTCCACAACACACTCTTTGTTCCCAACTGCTCCTGTCCAGAAATAGGTGTTAATTCATATTTGTCCCTCCACCTGTCAGCAGTGATCACGCCAATGTCCCTCAAACATGGTGGTGTGCAAAGGGCCAAGTACACTTTTCTGTCGACAACAGGCCCAGACGAAGGATACTTGTGGTCTTCAGGGATCACTTACTCACTGAATGTGGCTAAATAAAGTCAACAAGCGAGCAGGAAGTATAAGAGGACAGATGACAAAGATACGAGTTCAAGTCCTTTCACCTCCATTTACTGGTTTTGTAAGCACACTCTGCTGACTCTATCTGAAAGCGTATCGGTGAACACAGTGCTCTCCTTATGGCTTAGTTACCTTGCAAGGTTTCTGGAAGCATAATGTAGGGAAGAGACATAGGCTATGTTGTTAACTGTTCTGTACATAAGGATAGATTGGCAGACAAAAAGATGATTGTTTCATAGATAGATAGGTAGACAGACGACAGGTGAAAGATAGATAGATAGGTACATAGATTAATAGATGATAGACATCATAGATAGATGACAGGAAGATAGATAGATAGATACATAGATAGATACATAGATACATAGATATATACATACATAGATACATAGATAGACAGACAGACCTTTAGATAGATAGATACAGATACATGTCGATTGACACAAAGCTATTGTTCATAACCAGGAGTTGAATGGTGAATAACATAGCTAAACTACAAACAAAAAGGAAGAATGAAATCCAGTTTAAAAAGTGCAGTAAGCAGCCTTAAGAAGAAAACAAATACTACCATTTGCAATGACGTGGATGGAGCAAGACGGTAGTATGTTCAGAAAAATAGGGCAGGCGGATAAAGGCAAGTACCAAGTGATTTCACTCATGTGTGGAGTATAACAACAAAGAAAAACTGAAGTAAAAAAACAGCATCAGACTCACAGAACCCGAGAGTTGACTAAAAGTAACCAAAGGAAAAAGGACTGGGCAGGGTGAGTCTGAAGGGAGGGATAAGTGCGGGGGAGAAAGAATGGGGGCATTAAGTTTAGCATGTATAATGCGCGGGGTCGGGTGTGCATGGGGTGTACTGTACAACACAGAGAAGTCTAGTAGAGATCATATAGCATCTTACTACTCACTGATGGACAGTGACTGTAACGGGGACTTTTGGGGGGGACATGGTGAAGGGGTCTACAGCATCCAACTACGCTGATCGACAGTGACTGAAGAGGTTTTTCGGGGGGACTTGGTGAAGGGGGGAGCATAGTAAACATAATGTTCTTCACGTGATTGTAGATTAATGATAAAAAATATTCTTTAAGTGCAATAAGTGCACAGCTCTGAATCATCAGAATAAAAGGTCAGGCACTGAGTGCTGCAAACAAAAGACACAGGGATAAAAGAAGGGATGAAAACTCAAGACACCTACGTGCTTACTTACAGGAGACTCACTTGAGATCCAAGGACACAGACAAACTACAAGCCGAAGGTGTGTGGACAAGTACCCTACACGAGTGAAACGGAAAATCAAACAATCAAGCAAATGGATTCTGTTTGAGTCCCCAGAGACAGTCAGCAGAAAATAGCCCTATCTGGCCACCGTGAATTCTTTTTGTTTGGTTTCAACAGTTCCCAGCCATAGATTTAGTGGTGCAGCAACATACTTCTCATTTTCTCTCACCTCAACAACTGAGTTGCTGCAATAATAAGAATCTGGGCCTTTGAAATCAGTGGATTTTATGACGTTCACGAATGTGAAAATCTAATAACCACCTAAAGATTGAAGTTTGGACACTCAATAAACACGTCACTCCACAATACACTGTTAGCTCCCAACTGCTCCTATCTAGAAATTGGTGTTCCATTTTATTTGACCCTCCGTCCTATCGGCGGTGATCACGCTGATGTCCTTCAAACATGGTGGTGAGAAAAGCAACAAGTTTACTTTTCTGTCGACAACAGGCCCAGAGGAATGATACTTGAGATCTTCAGGGAGCCCTTAGTCAATGAATGTGGCTAAATACAGACAGCAAGTTAGAAGGAGATGAAAGAGGACAGGGGATAGAGACACGGGTTCAAGTCCCAGCACAACCATTTCCTGGTTTTGTAGGTACACGCGGCCGACTCGAACTGCAAGTGTCTCGGTGAACCCAGTGCTCCCTCTGCAGCCTAGATACTTTGCAGGATTTTTGGGAGCATAGTGCAGGAAAGTGATATAGGGTATATGGTTAACTGTTCTGTACAGATGGACAGATGGACAGACAAAAGGATGATTGATTGTGGAATTGATTAATAGATAGACAGACAGATAGATAGGTATAGGTACATATCGATTAGCACAAAGCTACTGCTCATAACAAGGAGAGCAATGGTGAAAGCACATTGCAAAACTACAAACAAAAAAGAAGAATGAAATCCAGTTTAAAAAGTGCAGTAAGCAGCCATAAGAAGAAAACAAATCCTATCATTTGCAATAACGTGGATGGAGCTAGAGGGTATTATGCTCAGTCAAATAGGCCAGGCGGAGAAATACATGTACCAAATGATTTCACTCATGTGTGGAGTATGATAACAAAGAAAAACTGAAGGAAAAGACAGCAGCAGACTCACAGAACCCGAGAGTGGACTAACAGTTACCAAAGAGAAAGGGACTGGGTAGGGTTTGTGGGAAGGGAGTAATAAGTGCGGGGAAAAAGAATGGGGGCATTAGGATTAGCATGTATAATGTGTAGGGTGGGGTGTCATGGGTAGGGCTGTACAACACAGAGAAGACATGTAGTGATTCTACAGCATCTTAGTACATGCTGACGGAGAGCGGCTGTAACTGGGATTTGGGGTGACTTGGTGAAGAGGGTAGACAGAATAACATAATTTTCTGCATGTGATTGTATATTAATGAGAACAAAAAGAATTTCAAAGTGCAGTAAGAGCACAGCTCTCAAATATCAGAATAAAAGCACAGCCTTTGAGTGCTCCAATCAAAAGACACAGGGTTAGAAGAACTGATGAAAACTCAAGACCACCTACGTGCTCCCTTACTGGAGACTCACTTGAGATCCAAGGACAAAGACAAACTACAAGCTGAAGGGGCGGGGACAGGTACCCTACACAAGTGAAACTGAGAAACAAAGAAAGAAATGGATTCTGTTTTGGACCCCAGAGAGAGTCAGTAGAAAATAGCCCTATCTAGCCACCGTGAATTCTTTTTGTTTGGTTTCAGCAGTGCTCAGGCATAGATTTAGTGGTGCAGCAACTTCCTTCTCATTTCCTCTCACCTCAACAAATGAATTGCTGTAATAATATGCGTCTGGGCATTTATAATCATTGCTTCTTATGATGTTCACGAATGTAAGGAAGTAATAACCACCTAAAGAGGGAAGTTTGGACACTCAAATAAACACTTCACTCCACAACACACTCTTTGTTCCCAACTGCTCCTGTCCAGAAATAGGTGTTAATTCATATTTGTCCCTCCACCTATCAGCAGTGATCACGCCAATGTCCCTCAAACATGGTGGTGTGCAAAGGGCCAAGTACACTTTTCTGTCGACAACAGGCCCAGACGAAGGATACTTGTGGTCTTCAGGGATCACTTACTCACTGAATGTGGCTAAATAAAGTCAACAAGCGAGCAGGAAGTATAAGAGGACAGATGACAAAGATACGAGTTCAAGTCCTTTCACCTCCATTTACTGGTTTTGTAAGCACACTCTGCTGACTCTACCTGAAAGCGTATCGGTGAACACAGTGCTCTCCTTATGGCTTAGTTACCTTGCAAGGTTTCTGGAAGCATAATGTAGGGAAGAGACATAGGCTATGTTGTTAACTGTTCTGTACATAAGGATAGATTGGCAGACAAAAAGATGATTGTTTCATAGATAGATAGGTAGACAGACGACAGGTGAAAGATAGATAGATAGGTACATAGATTAATAGATGATAGACATCATAGATAGATGACAGGAAGATAGATAGATAGATACATAGATAGATACATAGATACATAGATATATACATACATAGATACATAGATAGACAGACAGACCTTTAGATAGATAGATACAGATACATGTCGATTGACACAAAGCTATTGTTCATAACCAGGAGTTGAATGGTGAATAACATAGCTAAACTACAAACAAAAAGGAAGAATGAAATCCAGTTTAAAAAGTGCAGTAAGCAGCCTTAAGAAGAAAACAAATACTACCATTTGCAATGACGTGGATGGAGCAAGACGGTAGTATGTTCAGAAAAATAGGGCAGGCGGATAAAGGCAAGTACCAAGTGATTTCACTCATGTGTGGAGTATAACAACAAAGAAAAACTGAAGTAAAAAAACAGCATCAGACTCACAGAACCCGAGAGTTGACTAAAAGTAACCAAAGGAAAAAGGACTGGGCAGGGTGAGTCTGAAGGGAGGGATAAGTGCGGGGGAGAAAGAATGGGGGCATTAAGTTTAGCATGTATAATGCGCGGGGTCGGGTGTGCATGGGGAGTACTGTACAACACAGAGAAGTCTAGTAGAGATCATATAGCATCTTACTACTCACTGATGGACAGTGACTGTAACGGGGACTTTTGGGGGGGACATGGTGAAGGGGTCTACAGCATCCAACTACGCTGATCGACAGTGACTGAAGAGGTTTTTCGGGGGGACTTGGTGAAGGGGGGAGCATAGTAAACATAATGTTCTTCACGTGATTGTAGATTAATGATAAAAAATATTCTTTAAGTGCAATAAGTGCACAGCTCTGAATCATCAGAATAAAAGGTCAGGCACTGAGTGCTGCAAACAAAAGACACAGGGATAAAAGAAGGGATGAAAACTCAAGACACCTACGTGCTTACTTACAGGAGACTCACTTGAGATCCAAGGACACAGACAAACTACAAGCCGAAGGTGTGTGGACAAGTACCCTACACGAGTGAAACGGAAAATCAAACAATCAAGCAAATGGATTCTGTTTGAGTCCCCAGAGACAGTCAGCAGAAAATAGCCCTATCTGGCCACCGTGAATTCTTTTTGTTTGGTTTCAACAGTTCCCAGCCATAGATTTAGTGGTGCAGCAACATACTTCTCATTTTCTCTCACCTCAACAACTGAGTTGCTGCAATAATAAGAATCTGGGCCTTTGAAATCAGTGGATTTTATGATGTTCACGAATGTGAAAATCTAATAACCACCTAAAGATTGAAGTTTGGACACTCAATAAACACGTCACTCCACAATACACTGTTAGCTCCCAACTGCTCCTATCTAGAAATTGGTGTTCCATTTTATTTGACCCTCCGTCCTATCGGCGGTGATCACGCTGATGTCCTTCAAACATGGTGGTGAGCAAAGCAACAAGTTTACTTTTCTGTCGACAACAGGCCCAGAGGAATGATACTTGAGATCTTCAGGGAGCCCTTAGTCAATGAATGTGCCTAAATACAGACAGGAATTTAGAAGGAGATGAAAGAGGACAGGGGATAGAGACACGGGTTCAAGTCCCAGCACAACCATTTCCTGGTTTTGTAGGTACACGTGGCCGACTCGAACTGCAAGTGTCTCGGTGAACCCAGTGCTCCCTCTGCAGCCTAGATACTTTGCAGGATTTTTGGGAGCATAGTGCAGGAAAGTGATATAGGGTATATGGTTAACTGTTCTGTACAGATGGACAGATGGACAGACAAAAGGATGATTGATTGTGTAATTGATTAATAGATAGACAGACAGATAGATAGGTATAGGTACATATCGATTAGCACAAAGCTACTGCTCATAACAAGGAGAGCAATGGTGAAAGCACATTGCAAAACTACAAACAAAAAAGAAGAATGAAATCCAGTTTAAAAAGTGCAGTAAGCAGCCATAAGAAGAAAACAAATCCTATCATTTGCAATAACGTGGATGGAGCTAGAGGGTATTATGCTCAGTCAAATAGGCCAGGCGGAGAAATAAATGTACCAAATGATTTCACTCATGTGTGGAGTATGATAACAAAGAAAAACTGAAGGAAAAGACAGCAGCAGACTCACAGAACCCGAGAGTGGACTAACAGTTACCAAAGAGAAAGGGACTGGGTAGGGTTTGTGGGAAGGGAGTAATAAGTGCGGGGAAAAAGAATGGGGGCATTAGGATTAGCATGTATAATGTGTAGGGTGGGGTGTCATGGGTAGGGCTGTACAACACAGAGAAGACATGTAGTGATTCTACAGCATCTTAGTACATGCTGACGGAGAGCGGCTGTAACTGGGATTTGGGGTGACTTGGTGAAGAGGGTAGACAGAATAACATAATTTTCTGCATGTGATTGTATATTAATGAGAACAAAAAGAATTTCAAAGTGCAGTAAGAGCACAGCTCTCAAATATCAGAATAAAAGTACAGCCTTTGAGTGCTCCAATCAAAAGACACAGGGTTAGAAGAACTGATGAAAACTCAAGACCACCTACGTGCTCCCTTACTGGAGACTCACTTGAGATCCAAGGACAAAGACAAACTACAAGCTGAAGGGGCGGGGACAGGTACCCTACACAAGTGAAACTGAGAAACAAAGAAAGAAATGGATTCTGTTTTGGACCCCAGAGAGAGTCAGTAGAAAATAGCCCTATCTAGCCACCGTGAATTCTTTTTGTTTGGTTTCAGCAGTGCTCAGGCATAGATTTAGTGGTGCAGCAACTTCCTTCTCATTTCCTCTCACCTCAACAAATGAATTGCTGTAATAATATGCGTCTGGGCATTTATAATCATTGCTTTTTATGATGTTCACGAATGTAAAGAAGTAATAACCACCTAAAGAGGGAAGTTTGGACACTCAAATAAACACTTCACTCCACAACACACTCTTTGTTCCCAACTGCTCCTGTCCAGAAATAGGTGTTAATTCATATTTGTCCCTCCACCTGTCAGCAGTGATCACGCCAATGTCCCTCAAACATGGTGGTGTGCAAAGGGCCAAGTACACTTTTCTGTCGACAACAGGCCCAGACGAAGGATACTTGTGGTCTTCAGGGATCACTTACTCACTGAATGTGGCTAAATAAAGTCAACAAGCGAGCAGGAAGTATAAGAGGACAGATGACAAAGATACGAGTTCAAGTCCTTTCACCTCCATTTACTGGTTTTGTAAGCACACTCTGCTGACTCTATCTGAAAGCGTATCGGTGAACACAGTGCTCTCCTTATGGCTTAGTTACCTTGCAAGGTTTCTGGAAGCATAATGTAGGGAAGAGACATAGGCTATGTTGTTAACTGTTCTGTACATAAGGATAGATTGGCAGACAAAAAGATGATTGTTTCATAGATAGATAGGTAGACAGACGACAGGTGAAAGATAGATAGATAGGTACATAGATTAATAGATGATAGACATCATAGATAGATGACAGGAAGATAGATAGATAGATACATAGATAGATACATAGATACATAGATATATACATACATAGATACATAGATAGACAGACAGACCTTTAGATAGATAGATACAGATACATGTCGATTGACACAAAGCTATTGTTCATAACCAGGAGTTGAATGGTGAATAACATAGCTAAACTACAAACAAAAAGGAAGAATGAAATCCAGTTTAAAAAGTGCAGTAAGCAGCCTTAAGAAGAAAACAAATACTACCATTTGCAATGACGTGGATGGAGCAAGACGGTAGTATGTTCAGAAAAATAGGGCAGGCGGATAAAGGCAAGTACCAAGTGATTTCACTCATGTGTGGAGTATAACAACAAAGAAAAACTGAAGTAAAAAAACAGCATCAGACTCACAGAACCCGAGAGTTGACTAAAAGTAACCAAAGGAAAAAGGACTGGGCAGGGTGAGTCTGAAGGGAGGGATAAGTGCGGGGGAGAAAGAATGGGGGCATTAAGTTTAGCATGTATAATGCGCGGGGTCGGGTGTGCATGGGGTGTACTGTACAACACAGAGAAGTCTAGTAGAGATCATATAGCATCTTACTACTCACTGATGGACAGTGACTGTAACGGGGACTTTTGGGGGGGACATGGTGAAGGGGTCTACAGCATCCAACTACGCTGATCGACAGTGACTGAAGAGGTTTTTCGGGGGGACTTGGTGAAGGGGGGAGCATAGTAAACATAATGTTCTTCACGTGATTGTAGATTAATGATAAAAAATATTCTTTAAGTGCAATAAGTGCACAGCTCTGAATCATCAGAATAAAAGGTCAGGCACTGAGTGCTGCAAACAAAAGACACAGGGATAAAAGAAGGGATGAAAACTCAAGACACCTACGTGCTTACTTACAGGAGACTCACTTGAGATCCAAGGACACAGACAAACTACAAGCCGAAGGTGTGTGGACAAGTACCCTACACGAGTGAAACGGAAAATCAAACAATCAAGCAAATGGATTCTGTTTGAGTCCCCAGAGACAGTCAGCAGAAAATAGCCCTATCTGGCCACCGTGAATTCTTTTTGTTTGGTTTCAACAGTTCCCAGCCATAGATTTAGTGGTGCAGCAACATACTTCTCATTTTCTCTCACCTCAACAACTGAGTTGCTGCAATAATAAGAATCTGGGCCTTTGAAATCAGTGGATTTTATGACGTTCACGAATGTGAAAATCTAATAACCACCTAAAGAGGGAAGTTTGGACACTCAATAAACACGTCACTCCACAATACACTGTTAGCTCCCAACTGCTCCTATCTAGAAATTGGTGTTCCTTTTTATTTGACCCTCCGTCCTATCGGCGGTGATCACGCTGATGTCCTTCAAACATGGTGGTGAGAAAAGCAACAAGTTTACTTTTCTGTCGACAACAGGCCCAGAGGAATGATACTTGAGATCTTCAGGGAGCCCTTAGTCAATGAATGTGGCTAAATACAGACAGGAATTTAGAAGGAGATGAAAGAGGACAGGGGATAGAGACACGGGTTCAAGTCCCAGCACAACCATTTCCTGGTTTTGTAGGTACACGCGGCCGACTCGAACTGCAAGTGTCTCGGTGAACCCAGTGCTCCCTCTGCAGCCTAGATACTTTGCAGGATTTTTGGGAGCATAGTGCAGGAAAGTGAAATAGGGTATATGGTTAACTGTTCTGTACAGATGGACAGATGGACAGACAAAAGGATGATTGATTGTGTAATTGATTAATAGACAGACAGATAGATAGGTATAGGTACATATCGATTAGCACAAAGCTACTGCTCATAACAAGGAGAGCAATGGTGAAAGCACATTGCAAAACTACAAACAAAAAAGAAGAATGAAATCCAGTTTAAAAAGTGCAGTAAGCAGCCATAAGAAGAAAACAAATCCTATCATTTGCAATAACGTGGATGGAGCTATAGGGTATTATGCTCAGTCAAATAGGCCAGGCGGAGAAATACATGTACCAAATGATTTCACTCATGTGTGGAGTATGATAACAAAGAAAAACTGAAGGAAAAGACAGCAGCAGACTCACAGAACCCGAGAGTGGACTAACAGTTACCAAAGAGAAAGGGACTGGGTAGGGTTTGTGGGAAGGGAGTAATAAGTGCGGGGAAAAAGAATGGGGGCATTAGGATTAGCATGTATAATGTGTAGGGTGGGGTGTCATGGGTAGGGCTGTACAACACAGAGAAGACATGTAGTGATTCTACAGCATCTTAGTACATGCTGACGGAGAGCGGCTGTAACTGGGATTTGGGGTGACTTGGTGAAGAGGGTAGACAGAATAACATAATTTTCTGCATGTGATTGTATATTAATGAGAACAAAAAGAATTTCAAAGTGCAGTAAGAGCACAGCTCTCAAATATCAGAATAAAAGCACAGCCTTTGAGTGCTCCAATCAAAAGACACAGGGTTAGAAGAACTGATGAAAACTCAAGACCACCTACGTGCTCCCTTACTGGAGACTCACTTGAGATCCAAGGACAAAGACAAACTACAAGCTGAAGGGGCGGGGACAGGTACCCTACACAAGTGAAACTGAGAAACAAAGAAAGAAATGGATTCTGTTTTGGACCCCAGAGAGAGTCAGTAGAAAATAGCCCTATCTAGCCACCGTGAATTCTTTTTGTTTGGTTTCAGCAGTGCTCAGGCATAGATTTAGTGGTGCAGCAACTTCCTTCTCATTTCCTCTCACCTCAACAAATGAATTGCTGTAATAATATGCGTCTGGGCATTTATAATCATTGCTTCTTATGATGTTCACGAATGTAAGGAAGTAATAACCACCTAAAGAGGGAAGTTTGGACACTCAAATAAACACTTCACTCCACAACACACTCTTTGTTCCCAACTGCTCCTGTCCAGAAATAGGTGTTAATTCATATTTGTCCCTCCACCTATCAGCAGTGATCACGCCAATGTCCCTCAAACATGGTGGTGTGCAAAGGGCCAAGTACACTTTTCTGTCGACAACAGGCCCAGACGAAGGATACTTGTGGTCTTCAGGGATCACTTACTCACTGAATGTGGCTAAATAAAGTCAACAAGCGAGCAGGAAGTATAAGAGGACAGATGACAAAGATACGAGTTCAAGTCCTTTCACCTCCATTTACTGGTTTTGTAAGCACACTCTGCTGACTCTACCTGAAAGCGTATCGGTGAACACAGTGCTCTCCTTATGGCTTAGTTACCTTGCAAGGTTTCTGGAAGCATAATGTAGGGAAGAGACATAGGCTATGTTGTTAACTGTTCTGTACATAAGGATTGATTGGCAGACAAAAAGATGATTGTTTCATAGATAGATAGGTAGACAGACGACAGGTGAAAGATAGATAGATAGGTACATAGATTAATAGATGATAGACATCATAGATAGATGACAGGAAGATAGATAGATAGATACATAGATAGATACATAGATACATAGATATATACATACATAGATACATAGATAGACAGACAGACCTTTAGATAGATAGATACAGATACATGTCGATTGACACAAAGCTATTGTTCATAACCAGGAGTTGAATGGTGAATAACATAGCTAAACTACAAACAAAAAGGAAGAATGAAATCCAGTTTAAAAAGTGCAGTAAGCAGCCTTAAGAAGAAAACAAATACTACCATTTGCAATGACGTGGATGGAGCAAGACGGTAGTATGTTCAGAAAAATAGGGCAGGCGGATAAAGGCAAGTGCCAAGTGATTTCACTCATGTGTGGAGTATAACAACAAAGAAAAACTGAAGTAAAAAAACAGCAGCAGACTCACAGAACCCGAGAGTTGACTAAAAGTAACCAAAGGAAAAAGGACTGGGCAGGGTGAGTCTGAAGGGAGGGATAAGTGTGGGGAGAAAGAATGGGGGCATTAAGTTTAGCATGTATAATGCGCGGGGTCGGGTGTGCATGGGGAGTACTGTACAACACAGAGAAGACTAGTAGAGATCATATAGCATCTTACTACTCACTGATGGACAGTGACTGTAACGGGGACTTTTGTGGGGGACATGGTGAAGGGGTCTACAGCATCCAACTACGCTGATCGACAGTGACTGAAGAGGTTTTTCGGGGGGACTTGGTGAAGGGGGGAGCATAGTAAACATAATGTTCTTCACGTGATTGTAGATTAATGATAAAAAATATTCTTTAAGTGCAATAAGTGCACAGCTCTGAATCATCAGAATAAAAGGTCAGGCACTGAGTGCCGCAAACAAAAGACACAGGGATAAAAGAAGGGATGAAAACTCAAGACACCTACGTGCTTACTTACAGGAGACTCACTTGAGATCCAAGGACACAGACAAACTACAAGCCGAAGGTGTGTGGACAAGTACCCTACACGAGTGAAACGGAAAATCAAACAATCAAGCAAATGGATTCTGTTTGAGTCCCCAGAGACAGTCAGCAGAAAATAGCCCTATCTGGCCACCGTGAATTCTTTTTGTTTGGTTTCAACAGTTCCCAGCCATAGATTTAGTGGTGCAGCAACATACTTCTCATTTTCTCTCACCTCAACAACTGAGTTGCTGCAATAATAAGAATCTGGGCCTTTGAAATCAGTGGATTTTATGATGTTCACGAATGTGAAAATCTAATAACCACCTAAAGAGGGAAGTTTGGACACTCAATAAACACGTCACTCCACAATACACTGTTAGCTCCCAACTGCTCCTATCTAGAAATTGGTGTTCCTTTTTATTTGACCCTCCGTCCTATCGGCGGTGATCACGCTGATGTCCTTCAAACATGGTGGTGAGCAAAGCAACAAGTTTACTTTTCTGTCGACAACAGGCCCAGAGGAATGATACTTGAGATCTTCAGGGAGCCCTTAGTCAATGAATGTGGCTAAATACAGACAGCAAGTTAGAAGGAGATGAAAGAGGACAGGGGATAGAGACACGGGTTCAAGTCCCAGCACAACCATTTCCTGGTTTTGTAGGTACACGCGGCCGACTCGAACTGCAAGTGTCTCGGTGAACCCAGTGCTCCCTCTGCAGCCTAGATACTTTGCAGGATTTTTGGGAGCATAGTGCAGGAAAGTGATATAGGGTATATGGTTAACTGTTCTGTACAGATGGACAGATGGACAGACAAAAGGATGATTGATTGTGTAATTGATTAATAGATAGACAGACAGATAGATAGGTATAGGTACATATCGATTAGCACAAAGCTACTGCTCATAACAAGGAGAGCAATGGTGAAAGCACATTGCAAAACTACAAACAAAAATGAAGAATGAAATCCAGTTTAAAAAGTGCAGTAAGCAGCCATTAGAAGAAAACAAATCCTATCATTTGCAATAACGTGGATGGAGCTAGAGGGTATTATGCTCAGTCAAATAGGCCAGGCGGAGAAATACATGTACCAAATGATTTCACTCATGTGTGGAGTATGATAACAAAGAAAAACTGAAGGAAAAGACAGCAGCAGACTCACAGAACCCGAGAGTGGACTAACAGTTACCAAAGAGAAAGGGACTGGGTAGGGTTTGTGGGAAGGGAGTAATAAGTGCGGGGAAAAAGAATGGGTCATTAGGATTAGCATGTATAATGTGTAGGGTGGGGTGTCATGGGTAGGGCTGTACAACACAGAGAAGACATGTAGTGATTCTACAGCATCTTAGTACATGCTGACGGAGAGCGGCTGTAACTGGGATTTGGGGTGACTTGGTGAAGAGGGTAGACAGAATAACATAATTTTCTGCATGTGATTGTATATTAATGAGAACAAAAAGAATTTCAAAGTGCAGTAAGAGCACAGCTCTCAAATATCAGAATAAAAGCACAGCCTTTGAGTGCTCCAATCAAAAGACACAGGGTTAGAAGAACTGATGAAAACTCAAGACCACCTACGGGCTCCAATACTGGAGACTCACTTGAGATCCAAGGACAAAGACAAACTACAAGCTGAAGGGGCGGGGACAGGTACCCTACACAAGTGAAACTGAGAAACAAAGAAAGAAATGGATTCTGTTTTGGACCCCAGAGAGAGTCAGTAGAAAATAGCCCTATCTAGCCACCGTGAATTCTTTTTGTTTGGTTTCAGCAGTGCTCAGGCATAGATTTAGTGGTGCAGCAACTTCCTTCTCATTTCCTCTCACCTCAACAAATGAATTGCTGTAATAATATGCGTCTGGGCATTTATAATCATTGCTTCTTATGATGTTCACGAATGTAAGGAAGTAATAACCACCTAAAGAGGGAAGTTTGGACACTCAAATAAACACTTCACTCCACAACACACTCTTTGTTCCCAACTGCTCCTGTCCAGAAATAGGTGTTAATTCATATTTGTCCCTCCACCTATCAGCAGTGATCACGCCAATGTCCCTCAAACATGGTGGTGTGCAAAGGGCCAAGTACACTTTTCTGTCGACAACAGGCCCAGACGAAGGATACTTGTGGTCTTCAGGGATCACTTACTCACTGAATGTGGCTAAATAAAGTCAACAAGCGAGCAGGAAGTATAAGAGGACAGATGACAAAGATACGAGTTCAAGTCCTTTCACCTCCATTTACTGGTTTTGTAAGCACACTCTGCTGACTCTACCTGAAAGCGTATCGGTGAACACAGTGCTCTCCTTATGGCTTAGTTACCTTGCAAGGTTTCTGGAAGCATAATGTAGGGAAGAGACATAGGCTATGTTGTTAACTGTTCTGTACATAAGGATAGATTGGCAGACAAAAAGATGATTGTTTCATAGATATATAGGTAGACAGACGACAGGTGAAAGATAGATAGATAGGTACATAGATTAATAGATGATAGACATCATAGATAGATGACAGGTAGATAGATAGATACATAGATAGATACGTAGATACATAGATATATACATACATAGATACATAGATAGACAGACAGACCTTTAGATAGATAGATACAGATACATGTCGATTGACACAAAGCTATTGTTCATAACCAGGAGTTGAATGGTGAATAACATAGCTAAACTACAAACAAAAAGGAAAAATGAAATCCAGTTTAAAAAGTGCAGTAAGCAGCCTTAAGAAGAAAACAAATACTACCATTTGCAATGACGTGGATGGAGCAAGACGGTAGTATGTTCAGAAAAATAGGGCAGGCGAATAAAGGCAAGTACCAAGTGATTTCACTCATGTGTGGAGTATAACAACAAAGAAAAACTGAAGTAAAAAAACAGCAGCAGACTCACAGAACCCGAGAGTTGACTAAAAGTAACCAAAGGAAAAAGGACTGGGCAGGGTGAGTCTGAAGGGAGGGATAAGTGCGGGGGAGAAAGAATGGGGGTATTAAGTTTAGCATGTATAATGCGCGGGGTCGGGTGTGCATGGGGAGTACTGTACAACACAGAGAAGACTAGTAGAGATCATATAGCATCTTACTACTCACTGATGGACAGTGACTGTAACGGGGACTTTTGTGGGGGACATGGTGAAGGGGTCTACAGCATCCAACTACGCTGATCGACAGTGACTGAAGAGGTTTTTCGGGGGGACTTGGTGAAGGGGGGAGCATAGTAAACATAATGTTCTTCACGTGATTGTAGATTAATGATAAAAAATATTCTTTAAGTGCAATAAGTGCACAGCTCTGAATCATCAGAATAAAAGGTCAGGCACTGAGTGCTGCAAACAAAAGACACAGGGATAAAAGAAGGGATGAAAACTCAAGACACCTACGTGCTTACTTACAGGAGACTCACTTGAGATCCAAGGACACAGACAAACTACAAGCCGACGGTGTGTGGACAAGTACCCTACACGAGTGAAACGGAAAATCAAACAATCAAGCAAATGGATTCTGTTTGAGTCCCCAGAGACAGTCAGCAGAAAATAGCCCTATCTGGCCACCGTGAATTCTTTTTGTTTGGTTTCAACAGTTCCCAGCCATAGATTTAGTGGTGCAGCAACATACTTCTCATTTTCTCTCACCTCAACAACTGAGTTGCTGCAATAATAAGAATCTGGGCCTTTGAAATCAGTGGATTTTATGATGTTCACGAATGTGAAAATCTAATAACCACCTAAAGAGGGAAGTTTGGACACTCAATAAACACGTCACTCCACAATACACTGTTAGCTCCCAACTGCTCCTATCTAGAAATTGGTGTTCCTTTTTATTTGACCCTCCGTCCTATCGGCGGTGATCACGCTGATGTCCTTCAAACATGGTGGTGAGCAAAGCAACAAGTTTACTTTTCTGTCGACAACAGGCCCAGAGGAATGATACTTGAGATCTTCAGGGAGCCCTTAGTCAATGAATGTGGCTAAATACAGACAGCAAGTTAGAAGGAGATGAAAGAGGACAGGGGATAGAGACACGGGTTCAAGTCCCAGCACAACCATTTCCTGGTTTTGTAGGTACACGCGGCCGACTCGAACTGCAAGTGTCTCGGTGAACCCAGTGCTCCCTCTGCAGCCTAGATACTTTGCAGGATTTTTGGGAGCATAGTGCAGGAAAGTGATATAGGGTATATGGTTAACTGTTCTGTACAGATGGACAGATGGACAGACAAAAGGATGATTGATTGTGTAATTGATTAATAGATAGACAGACAGATAGATAGGTATAGGTACATATCGATTAGCACAAAGCTACTGCTCATAACAAGGAGAGCAATGGTGAAAGCACATGGCAAAACTACAAACAAAAAAGAAGAATGAAATCCAGTTTAAAAAGTGCAGTAAGCAGCCATAAGAAGAAAACAAATCCTATCATTTGCAATAACGTGGATGGAGCTATAGGGTATTATGCTCAGTCAAATAGGCCAGGCGGAGAAATACATGTACCAAATGATTTCACTCATGTGTGGAGTATGATAACAAAGAAAAACTGAAGGAAAAGACAGCAGCAGACTCACAGAACCCGAGAGTGGACTAACAGTTACCAAAGAGAAAGGGACTGGGTAGGGTTTGTGGGAAGGGAGTAATAAGTGCGGGGAAAAAGAATGGGGGCATTAGGATTAGCATGTATAATGTGTAGGGTGGGGTGTCATGGGTAGGGCTGTACAACACAGAGAAGACATGTAGTGATTCTACAGCATCTTAGTACATGCTGACGGAGAGCGGCTATAACTGGGATTTGGGGTGACTTGGTGAAGAGGGTAGACAGAATAACATAATTTTCTGCATGTGATTGTATATTAATGAGAACAAAAAGAATTTCAAAGTGCAGTAAGAGCACAGCTCTCAAATATCATAATAAAAGCACAGCCTTTGAGTGCTCCAATCTAAAGACACAGGGTTAGAAGAACTGATGAAAACTCAAGACCACCTACGTGCTCCCTTACTGGAGACTCACTTGAGATCCAAGGACAAAGACAAACTACAAGCTGAAGGGGCGGGGACAGGTACCCTACACAAGTGAAACTGAGAAACAAAGAAAGAAATGGATTCTGTTTTGGACCCCAGAGAGAGTCAGTAGAAAATAGCCCTATCTAGCCACCGTGAATTCTTTTTGTTTGGTTTCAGCAGTGCTCAGGCATAGATTTAGTGGTGCAGCAACTTCCTTCTCATTTCCTCTCACCTCAACAAATGAATTGCTGTAATAATATGCGTCTGGGCATTTATAATCATTGCTTTTTATGATGTTCACGAATGTGAAGAAGTAATAACCACATAAAGAGGGAAGTTTGGGCACTCAAATAAACAATTCACTCCACAACACACTCTTTGTTCCCAACTGCTCCTGTCCAGAAATAGGTGTTAATTCATATTTGTCCCTCCACCTATCAGCAGTGATCACGCCAATGTCCCTCAAACATGGTGGTGTGCAAAGGGCCAAGTACACTTTTCTGTCGACAACAGGCCCAGACGAAGGATACTTGTGGTCTTCAGGGATCACTTACTCACTGAATGTGGCTAAATAAAGTCAACAAGCGAGCAGGAAGTATAAGAGGACAGATGACAAAGATACGAGTTCAAGTCCTTTCACCTCCATTTACTGGTTTTGTAAGCACACTCTGCTGACTCTACCTGAAAGCGTATCGGTGAACACAGTGCTCTCCTTATGGCTTAGTTACCTTGCAAGGTTTCTGGAAGCATAATGTAGGGAAGAGACATAGGCTATGTTGTTAACTGTTCTGTACATAAGGATAGATTGGCAGACAAAAAGATGATTGTTTCATAGATATATAGGTAGACAGACGACAGGTGAAAGATAGATAGATAGGTACATAGATTAATAGATGATAGACATCATAGATAGATGACAGGAAGATAGATAGATAGATACATAGATAGATACATAGATACATAGATATATACATACATAGATACATAGATAGACAGACAGACCTTTAGATAGATAGATACAGATACATGTCGATTGACACAAAGCTATTGTTCATAACCAGGAGTTGAATGGTGAATAACATAGCTAAACTACAAACAAAAAGGAAAAATGAAATCCAGTTTAAAAAGTGCAGTAAGCAGCCTTAAGAAGAAAACAAATACTACCATTTGCAATGACGTGGATGGAGCAAGACGGTAGTATGTTCAGAAAAATAGGGCAGGCGAATAAAGGCAAGTACCAAGTGATTTCACTCATGTGTGGAGTATAACAACAAAGAAAAACTGAAGTAAAAAAACAGCAGCAGACTCACAGAACCCGAGAGTTGACTAAAAGTAACCAAAGGAAAAAGGACTGGGCAGGGTGAGTCTGAAGGGAGGGATAAGTGCGGGGGAGAAAGAATGGGGGCATTAAGTTTAGCATGTATAATGCGCGGGGTCGGGTGTGCATGGGGAGTACTGTACAACACAGAGAAGACTAGTAGAGATCATATAGCATCTTACTACTCACTGATGGACAGTGACTGTAACGGGGACTTTTGTGGGGGACATGGTGAAGGGGTCTACAGCATCCAACTACGCTGATCGACAGTGACTGAAGAGGTTTTTCGGGGGGACTTGGTGAAGGGGGGAGCATAGTAAACATAATGTTCTTCACGTGATTGTAGATTAATGATAAAAAATATTCTTTAAGTGCAATAAGTGCACAGCTCTGAATCATCAGAATAAAAGGTCAGGCACTGAGTGCTGCAAACAAAAGACACAGGGATAAAAGAAGGGATGAAAACTCAAGACACCTACGTGCTTACTTACAGGAGACTCACTTGAGATCCAAGGACACAGACAAACTACAAGCCGACGGTGTGTGGACAAGTACCCTACACGAGTGAAACGGAAAATCAAACAATCAAGCAAATGGATTCTGTTTGAGTCCCCAGAGACAGTCAGCAGAAAATAGCCCTATCTGGCCACCGTGAATTCTTTTTGTTTGGTTTCAACAGTTCCCAGCCATAGATTTAGTGGTGCAGCAACATACTTCTCATTTTCTCTCACCTCAACAACTGAGTTGCTGCAATAATAAGAATCTGGGCCTTTGAAATCAGTGGATTTTATGATGTTCACGAATGTGAAAATCTAATAACCACCTAAAGAGGGAAGTTTGGACACTCAATAAACACGTCACTCCACAATACACTGTTAGCTCCCAACTGCTCCTATCTAGAAATTGGTGTTCCTTTTTATTTGACCCTCCGTCCTATCGGCGGTGATCACGCTGATGTCCTTCAAACATGGTGGTGAGCAAAGCAACAAGTTTACTTTTCTGTCGACAACAGGCCCAGAGGAATGATACTTGAGATCTTCAGGGAGCCCTTAGTCAATGAATGTGGCTAAATACAGACAGCAAGTTAGAAGGAGATGAAAGAGGACAGGGGATAGAGACACGGGTTCAAGTCCCAGCACAACCATTTCCTGGTTTTGTAGGTACACGCGGCCGACTCGAACTGCAAGTGTCTCGGTGAACCCAGTGCTCCCTCTGCAGCCTAGATACTTTGCAGGATTTTTGGGAGCATAGTGCAGGAAAGTGATATAGGGTATATGGTTAACTGTTCTGTACAGATGGACAGATGGACAGACAAAAGGATGATTGATTGTGTAATTGATTAATAGATAGACAGACAGATAGATAGGTATAGGTACATATCGATTAGCACAAAGCTACTGCTCATAACAAGGAGAGCAATGGTGAAAGCACATGGCAAAACTACAAACAAAAAAGAAGAATGAAATCCAGTTTAAAAAGTGCAGTAAGCAGCCATAAGAAGAAAACAAATCCTATCATTTGCAATAACGTGGATGGAGCTATAGGGTATTATGCTCAGTCAAATAGGCCAGGCGGAGAAATACATGTACCAAATGATTTCACTCATGTGTGGAGTATGATAACAAAGAAAAACTGAAGGAAAAGACAGCAGCAGACTCACAGAACCCGAGAGTGGACTAACAGTTACCAAAGAGAAAGGGACTGGGTAGGGTTTGTGGGAAGGGAGTAATAAGTGCGGGGAAAAAGAATGGGGGCATTAGGATTAGCATGTATAATGTGTAGGGTGGGGTGTCATGGGTAGGGCTGTACAACACAGAGAAGACATGTAGTGATTCTACAGCATCTTAGTACATGCTGACGGAGAGCGGCTGTAACTGGGATTTGGGGTGACTTGGTGAAGAGGGTAGACAGAATAACATAATTTTCTGCATGTGATTGTATATTAATGAGAACAAAAAGAATTTCAAAGTGCAGTAAGAGCACAGCTCTCAAATATCATAATAAAAGCACAGCCTTTGAGTGCTCCAATCTAAAGACACAGGGTTAGAAGAACTGATGAAAACTCAAGACCACCTACGTGCTCCCTTACTGGAGACTCACTTGAGATCCAAGGACAAAGACAAACTACAAGCTGAAGGGGCGGGGACAGGTACCCTACACAAGTGAAACTGAGAAACAAAGAAAGAAATGGATTCTGTTTTGGACCCCAGAGAGAGTCAGTAGAAAATAGCCCTATCTAGCCACCGTGAATTCTTTTTGTTTGGTTTCAGCAGTGCTCAGGCATAGATTTAGTGGTGCAGCAACTTCCTTCTCATTTCCTCTCACCTCAACAAATGAATTGCTGTAATAATATGCGTCTGGGCATTTATAATCATTGCTTCTTATGATGTTCATGAATGTAAGGAAGTAATAACCACCTAAAGAGGGAAGTTTGGACACTCAAATAAACACTTCACTCCACAACACACTCTTTGTTCCCAACTGCTCCTGTCCAGAAATAGGTGTTAATTCATATTTGTCCCTCCACCTATCAGCAGTGATCACGCCAATGTCCCTCAAACATGGTGGTGTGCAAAGGGCCAAGTACACTTTTCTGTCGACAACAGGCCCAGACGAAGGATACTTGTGGTCTTCAGGGATCACTTACTCACTGAATGTGGCTAAATAAAGTCAACAAGCGAGCAGGAAGTATAAGAGGACAGATGACAAAGATACGAGTTCAAGTCCTTTCACCTCCATTTACTGGTTTTGTAAGCACACTCTGCTGACTCTACCTGAAAGCGTATCGGTGAACACAGTGCTCTCCTTATGGCTTAGTTACCTTGCAAGGTTTCTGGAAGCATAATGTAGGGAAGAGACATAGGCTATGTTGTTAACTGTTCTGTACATAAGGATAGATTGGCAGACAAAAAGATGATTGTTTCATAGATATATAGGTAGACAGACGACAGGTGAAAGATAGATAGATAGGTACATAGATTAATAGATGATAGACATCATAGATAGATGACAGGAAGATAGATAGATAGATACATAGATAGATACGTAGATACATAGATATATACATACATAGATACATAGATAGACAGACAGACCTTTAGATAGATAGATACAGATACATGTCGATTGACACAAAGCTATTGTTCATAACCAGGAGTTGAATGGTGAATAACATAGCTAAACTACAAACAAAAAGGAAAAATGAAATCCAGTTTAAAAAGTGCAGTAAGCAGCCTTAAGAAGAAAACAAATACTACCATTTGCAATGACGTGGATGGAGCAAGACGGTAGTATGTTCAGAAAAATAGGGCAGGCGAATAAAGGCAAGTACCAAGTGATTTCACTCATGTGTGGAGTATAACAACAAAGAAAAACTGAAGTAAAAAAACAGCAGCAGACTCACAGAACCCGAGAGTTGACTAAAAGTAACCAAAGGAAAAAGGACTGGGCAGGGTGAGTCTGAAGGGAGGGATAAGTGCGGGGGAGAAAGAATGGGGGCATTAAGTTTAGCATGTATAATGCGCGGGGTCGGGTGTGCATGGGGAGTACTGTACAACACAGAGAAGACTAGTAGAGATCATATAGCATCTTACTACTCACTGATGGACAGTGACTGTAACGGGGACTTTTGTGGGGGACATGGTGAAGGGGTCTACAGCATCCAACTACGCTGATCGACAGTGACTGAAGAGGTTTTTCGGGGGGACTTGGTGAAGGGGGGAGCATAGTAAACATAATGTTCTTCACGTGATTGTAGATTAATGATAAAAAATATTCTTTAAGTGCAATAAGTGCACAGCTCTGAATCATCAGAATAAAAGGTCAGGCACTGAGTGCTGCAAACAAAAGACACAGGGATAAAAGAAGGGATGAAAACTCAAGACACCTACGTGCTTACTTACAGGAGACTCACTTGAGATCCAAGGACACAGACAAACTACAAGCCGACGGTGTGTGGACAAGTACCCTACACGAGTGAAACGGAAAATCAAACAATCAAGCAAATGGATTCTGTTTGAGTCCCCAGAGACAGTCAGCAGAAAATAGCCCTATCTGGCCACCGTGAATTCTTTTTGTTTGGTTTCAACAGTTCCCAGCCATAGATTTAGTGGTGCAGCAACATACTTCTCATTTTCTCTCACCTCAACAACTGAGTTGCTGCAATAATAAGAATCTGGGCCTTTGAAATCAGTGGATTTTATGATGTTCACGAATGTGAAAATCTAATAACCACCTAAAGAGGGAAGTTTGGACACTCAATAAACACGTCACTCCACAATACACTGTTAGCTCCCAACTGCTCCTATCTAGAAATTGGTGTTCCTTTTTATTTGACCCTCCGTCCTATCGGCGGTGATCACGCTGATGTCCTTCAAACATGGTGGTGAGCAAAGCAACAAGTTTACTTTTCTGTCGACAACAGGCCCAGAGGAATGATACTTGAGATCTTCAGGGAGCCCTTAGTCAATGAATGTGGCTAAATACAGACAGCAAGTTAGAAGGAGATGAAAGAGGACAGGGGATAGAGACACGGGTTCAAGTCCCAGCACAACCATTTCCTGGTTTTGTAGGTACACGCGGCCGACTCGAACTGCAAGTGTCTCGGTGAACCCAGTGCTCCCTCTGCAGCCTAGATACTTTGCAGGATTTTTGGGAGCATAGTGCAGGAAAGTGATATAGGGTATATGGTTAACTGTTCTGTACAGATGGACAGATGGACAGACAAAAGGATGATTGATTGTGTAATTGATTAATAGATAGACAGACAGATAGATAGGTATAGGTACATATCGATTAGCACAAAGCTACTGCTCATAACAAGGAGAGCAATGGTGAAAGCACATGGCAAAACTACAAACAAAAAAGAAGAATGAAATCCAGTTTAAAAAGTGCAGTAAGCAGCCATAAGAAGAAAACAAATCCTATCATTTGCAATAACGTGGATGGAGCTATAGGGTATTATGCTCAGTCAAATAGGCCAGGCGGAGAAATACATGTACCAAATGATTTCACTCATGTGTGGAGTATGATAACAAAGAAAAACTGAAGGAAAAGACAGCAGCAGACTCACAGAACCCGAGAGTGGACTAACAGTTACCAAAGAGAAAGGGACTGGGTAGGGTTTGTGGGAAGGGAGTAATAAGTGCGGGGAAAAAGAATGGGGGCATTAGGATTAGCATGTATAATGTGTAGGGTGGGGTGTCATGGGTAGGGCTGTACAACACAGAGAAGACATGTAGTGATTCTACAGCATCTTAGTACATGCTGACGGAGAGCGGCTGTAACTGGGATTTGGGGTGACTTGGTGAAGAGGGTAGACAGAATAACATAATTTTCTGCATGTGATTGTATATTAATGAGAACAAAAAGAATTTCAAAGTGCAGTAAGAGCACAGCTCTCAAATATCATAATAAAAGCACAGCCTTTGAGTGCTCCAATCTAAAGACACAAGGTTAGAAGAACTGATGAAAACTCAAGACCACCTACGTGCTCCCTTACTGGAGACTCACTTGAGATCCAAGGACAAAGACAAACTACAAGCTGAAGGGGCGGGGACAGGTACCCTACACAAGTGAAACTGAGAAACAAAGAAAGAAATGGATTCTGTTTTGGACCCCAGAGAGAGTCAGTAGAAAATAGCCCTATCTAGCCACCGTGAATTCTTTTTGTTTGGTTTCAGCAGTGCTCAGGCATAGATTTAGTGGTGCAGCAACTTCCTTCTCATTTCCTCTCACCTCAACAAATGAATTGCTGTAATAATATGCGTCTGGGCATTTATAATCATTGCTTCTTATGATGTTCACGAATGTAAGGAAGTAATAACCACCTAAAGAGGGAAGTTTGGACACTCAAATAAACACTTCACTCCACAACACACTCTTTGTTCCCAACTGCTCCTGTCCAGAAATAGGTGTTAATTCATATTTGTCCCTCCACCTATCAGCAGTGATCACGCCAATGTCCCTCAAACATGGTGGTGTGCAAAGGGCCAAGTACACTTTTCTGTCGACAACAGGCCCAGACGAAGGATACTTGTGGTCTTCAGGGATCACTTACTCACTGAATGTGGCTAAATAAAGTCAACAAGCGAGCAGGAAGTATAAGAGGACAGATGACAAAGATACGAGTTCAAGTCCTTTCACCTCCATTTACTGGTTTTGTAAGCACACTCTGCTGACTCTACCTGAAAGCGTATCGGTGAACACAGTGCTCTCCTTATGGCTTAGTTACCTTGCAAGGTTTCTGGAAGCATAATGTAGGGAAGAGACATAGGCTATGTTGTTAACTGTTCTGTACATAAGGATAGATTGGCAGACAAAAAGATGATTGTTTCATAGATAGATAGGTAGACAGACGACAGGTGAAAGATAGATAGATAGGTACATAGATTAATAGATGATAGACATCATAGATAGATGACAGGAAGATAGATAGATAGATACATAGATAGATACATAGATACATAGATATATACATACATAGATACATAGATAGACAGACAGACCTTTAGATAGATAGATACAGATACATGTCGATTGACACAAAGCTATTGTTCATAACCAGGAGTTGAATGGTGAATAACATAGCTAAACTACAAACAAAAAGGAAAAATGAAATCCAGTTTAAAAAGTGCAGTAAGCAGCCTTAAGAAGAAAACAAATACTACCATTTGCAATGACGTGGATGGAGCAAGACGGTAGTATGTTCAGAAAAATAGGGCAGGCGAATAAAGGCAAGTACCAAGTGATTTCACTCATGTGTGGAGTATAACAACAAAGAAAAACTGAAGTAAAAAAACAGCAGCAGACTCACAGAACCCGAGAGTTGACTAAAAGTAACCAAAGGAAAAAGGACTGGGCAGGGTGAGTCTGAAGGGAGGGATAAGTGCGGGGGAGAAAGAATGGGGGCATTAAGTTTAGCATGTATAATGCGCGGGGTCGGGTGTGCATGGGGAGTACTGTACAACACAGAGAAGACTAGTAGAGATCATATAGCATCTTACTACTCACTGATGGACAGTGACTGTAACGGGGACTTTTGTGGGGGACATGGTGAAGGGGTCTACAGCATCCAACTACGCTGATCGACAGTGACTGAAGAGGTTTTTCGGGGGGACTTGGTGAAGGATGGAGCATAGTAAACATAATGTTCTTCACGTGATTGTAGATTAATGATAAAAAATATTCTTTAAGTGCAATAAGTGCACAGCTCTGAATCATCAGAATAAAAGGTCAGGCACTGAGTGCTGCAAACAAAAGACACAGGGATAAAAGAAGGGATGAAAACTCAAGACACCTACGTGCTTACTTACAGGAGACTCACTTGAGATCCAAGGACACAGACAAACTACAAGCCGACGGTGTGTGGACAAGTACCCTACACGAGTGAAACGGAAAATCAAACAATCAAGCAAATGGATTCTGTTTGAGTCCCCAGAGACAGTCAGCAGAAAATAGCCCTATCTGGCCACCGTGAATTCTTTTTGTTTGGTTTCAACAGTTCCCAGCCATAGATTTAGTGGTGCAGCAACATACTTCTCATTTTCTCTCACCTCAACAACTGAGTTGCTGCAATAATAAGAATCTGGGCCTTTGAAATCAGTGGATTTTATGATGTTCACGAATGTGAAAATCTAATAACCACCTAAAGAGGGAAGTTTGGACACTCAATAAACACGTCACTCCACAATACACTGTTAGCTCCCAACTGCTCCTATCTAGAAATTGGTGTTCCTTTTTATTTGACCCTCCGTCCTATCGGCGGTGATCACGCTGATGTCCTTCAAACATGGTGGTGAGCAAAGCAACAAGTTTACTTTTCTGTCGACAACAGGCCCAGAGGAATGATACTTGAGATCTTCAGGGAGCCCTTAGTCAATGAATGTGGCTAAATACAGACAGCAAGTTAGAAGGAGATGAAAGAGGACAGGGGATAGAGACACGGGTTCAAGTCCCAGCACAACCATTTCCTGGTTTTGTAGGTACACGCGGCCGACTCGAACTGCAAGTGTCTCGGTGAACCCAGTGCTCCCTCTGCAGCCTAGATACTTTGCAGGATTTTTGGGAGCATAGTGCAGGAAAGTGATATAGGGTATATGGTTAACTGTTCTGTACAGATGGACAGATGGACAGACAAAAGGATGATTGATTGTGTAATTGATTAATAGATAGACAGACAGATAGATAGGTATAGGTACATATCGATTAGCACAAAGCTACTGCTCATAACAAGGAGAGCAATGGTGAAAGCACATGGCAAAACTACAAACAAAAAAGAAGAATGAAATCCAGTTTAAAAAGTGCAGTAAGCAGCCATAAGAAGAAAACAAATCCTATCATTTGCAATAACGTGGATGGAGCTATAGGGTATTATGCTCAGTCAAATAGGCCAGGCGGAGAAATACATGTACCAAATGATTTCACTCATGTGTGGAGTATGATAACAAAGAAAAACTGAAGGAAAAGACAGCAGCAGACTCACAGAACCCGAGAGTGGACTAACAGTTACCAAAGAGAAAGGGACTTGGTAGGGTTTGTGGGAAGGGAGTAATAAGTGCGGGGAAAAAGAATGGGGGCATTAGGATTAGCATGTATAATGTGTAGGGTGGGGTGTCATGGGTAGGGCTGTACAACACAGAGAAGACATGTAGTGATTCTACAGCATCTTAGTACATGCTGACGGAGAGCGGCTATAACTGGGATTTGGGGTGACTTGGTGAAGAGGGTAGACAGAATAACATAATTTTCTGCATGTGATTGTATATTAATGAGAACAAAAAGAATTTCAAAGTGCAGTAAGAGCACAGCTCTCAAATATCATAATAAAAGCACAGCCTTTGAGTGCTCCAATCTAAAGACACAGGGTTAGAAGAACTGATGAAAACTCAAGACCACCTACGTGCTCCCTTACTGGAGACTCACTTGAGATCCAAGGACAAAGACAAACTACAAGCTGAAGGGGCGGGGACAGGTACCCTACACAAGTGAAACTGAGAAACAAAGAAAGAAATGGATTCTGTTTTGGACCCCAGAGAGAGTCAGTAGAAAATAGCCCTATCTAGCCACCGTGAATTCTTTTTGTTTGGTTTCAGCAGTGCTCAGGCATAGATTTAGTGGTGCAGCAACTTCCTTCTCATTTCCTCTCACCTCAACAAATGAATTGCTGTAATAATATGCGTCTGGGCATTTATAATCATTGCTTTTTATGATGTTCACGAATGTAAAGAAGTAATAACCACATAAAGAGGGAAGTTTGGGCACTCAAATAAACAATTCACTCCACAACACACTCTTTGTTCCCAACTGCTCCTGTCCAGAAATAGGTGTTAATTCATATTTGTCCCTCCACCTATCAGCAGTGATCACGCCAATGTCCCTCAAACATGGTGGTGTGCAAAGGGCCAAGTACACTTTTCTGTCGACAACAGGCCCAGACGAAGGATACTTGTGGTCTTCAGGGATCACTTACTCACTGAATGTGGCTAAATAAAGTCAACAAGCGAGCAGGAAGTATAAGAGGACAGATGACAAAGATACGAGTTCAAGTCCTTTCACCTCCATTTACTGGTTTTGTAAGCACACTCTGCTGACTCTACCTGAAAGCGTATCGGTGAACACAGTGCTCTCCTTATGGCTTAGTTACCTTGCAAGGTTTCTGGAAGCATAATGTAGGGAAGAGACATAGGCTATGTTGTTAACTGTTCTGTACATAAGGATAGATTGGCAGACAAAAAGATGATTGTTTCATAGATATATAGGTAGACAGACGACAGGTGAAAGATAGATAGATAGGTACATAGATTAATAGATGATAGACATCATAGATAGATGACAGGAAGATAGATAGATAGATACATAGATAGATACGTAGATACATAGATATATACATACATAGATACATAGATAGACAGACAGACCTTTAGATAGATAGATACAGATACATGTCGATTGACACAAAGCTATTGTTCATAACCAGGAGTTGAATGGTGAATAACATAGCTAAACTACAAACAAAAAGGAAAAATGAAATCCAGTTTAAAAAGTGCAGTAAGCAGCCTTAAGAAGAAAACAAATACTACCATTTGCAATGACGTGGATGGAGCAAGACGGTAGTATGTTCAGAAAAATAGGGCAGGCGAATAAAGGCAAGTACCAAGTGATTTCACTCATGTGTGGAGTATAACAACAAAGAAAAACTGAAGTAAAAAAACAGCAGCAGACTCACAGAACCCGAGAGTTGACTAAAAGTAACCAAAGGAAAAAGGACTGGGCAGGGTGAGTCTGAAGGGAGGGATAAGTGCGGGGGAGAAAGAATGGGGGCATTAAGTTTAGCATGTATAATGCGCGGGGTCGGGTGTGCATGGGGAGTACTGTACAACACAGAGAAGACTAGTAGAGATCATATAGCATCTTACTACTCACTGATGGACAGTGACTGTAACGGGGACTTTTGTGGGGGACATGGTGAAGGGGTCTACAGCATCCAACTACGCTGATCGACAGTGACTGAAGAGGTTTTTCGGGGGGACTTGGTGAAGGGGGGAGCATAGTAAACATAATGTTCTTCACGTGATTGTAGATTAATGATAAAAAATATTCTTTAAGTGCAATAAGTGCACAGCTCTGAATCATCAGAATAAAAGGTCAGGCACTGAGTGCTGCAAACAAAAGACACAGGGATAAAAGAAGGGATGAAAACTCAAGACACCTACGTGCTTACTTACAGGAGACTCACTTGAGATCCAAGGACACAGACAAACTACAAGCCGACGGTGTGTGGACAAGTACCCTACACGAGTGAAACGGAAAATCAAACAATCAAGCAAATGGATTCTGTTTGAGTCCCCAGAGACAGTCAGCAGAAAATAGCCCTATCTGGCCACCGTGAATTCTTTTTGTTTGGTTTCAACAGTTCCCAGCCATAGATTTAGTGGTGCAGCAACATACTTCTCATTTTCTCTCACCTCAACAACTGAGTTGCTGCAATAATAAGAATCTGGGCCTTTGAAATCAGTGGATTTTATGATGTTCACGAATGTGAAAATCTAATAACCACCTAAAGAGGGAAGTTTGGACACTCAATAAACACGTCACTCCACAATACACTGTTAGCTCCCAACTGCTCCTATCTAGAAATTGGTGTTCCTTTTTATTTGACCCTCCGTCCTATCGGCGGTGATCACGCTGATGTCCTTCAAACATGGTGGTGAGCAAAGCAACAAGTTTACTTTTCTGTCGACAACAGGCCCAGAGGAATGATACTTGAGATCTTCAGGGAGCCCTTAGTCAATGAATGTGGCTAAATACAGACAGCAAGTTAGAAGGAGATGAAAGAGGACAGGGGATAGAGACACGGGTTCAAGTCCCAGCACAACCATTTCCTGGTTTTGTAGGTACACGCGGCCGACTCGAACTGCAAGTGTCTCGGTGAACCCAGTGCTCCCTCTGCAGCCTAGATACTTTGCAGGATTTTTGGGAGCATAGTGCAGGAAAGTGATATAGGGTATATGGTTAACTGTTCTGTACAGATGGACAGATGGACAGACAAAAGGATGATTGATTGTGTAATTGATTAATAGATAGACAGACAGATAGATAGGTATAGGTACATATCGATTAGCACAAAGCTACTGCTCATAACAAGGAGAGCAATGGTGAAAGCACATGGCAAAACTACAAACAAAAAAGAAGAATGAAATCCAGTTTAAAAAGTGCAGTAAGCAGCCATAAGAAGAAAACAAATCCTATCATTTGCAATAACGTGGATGGAGCTATAGGGTATTATGCTCAGTCAAATAGGCCAGGCGGAGAAATACATGTACCAAATGATTTCACTCATGTGTGGAGTATGATAACAAAGAAAAACTGAAGGAAAAGACAGCAGCAGACTCACAGAACCCGAGAGTGGACTAACAGTTACCAAAGAGAAAGGGACTGGGTAGGGTTTGTGGGAAGGGAGTAATAAGTGCGGGGAAAAAGAATGGGGGCATTAGGATTAGCATGTATAATGTGTAGGGTGGGGTGTCATGGGTAGGGCTGTACAACACAGAGAAGACATGTAGTGATTCTACAGCATCTTAGTACATGCTGACGGAGAGCGGCTATAACTGGGATTTGGGGTGACTTGGTGAAGAGGGTAGACAGAATAACATAATTTTCTGCATGTGATTGTATATTAATGAGAACAAAAAGAATTTCAAAGTGCAGTAAGAGCACAGCTCTCAAATATCATAATAAAAGCACAGCCTTTGAGTGCTCCAATCTAAAGACACAGGGTTAGAAGAACTGATGAAAACTCAAGACCACCTACGTGCTCCCTTACTGGAGACTCACTTGAGATCCAAGGACAAAGACAAACTACAAGCTGAAGGGGCGGGGACAGGTACCCTACACAAGTGAAACTGAGAAACAAAGAAAGAAATGGATTCTGTTTTGGACCCCAGAGAGAGTCAGTAGAAAATAGCCCTATCTAGCCACCATGAATTCTTTTTGTTTGGTTTCAGCAGTGCTCAGGCATAGATTTAGTGGTGCAGCAACTTCCTTCTCATTTCCTCTCACCTCAACAAATGAATTGCTGTAATAATATGCGTCTGGGCATTTATAATCATTGCTTTTTATGATGTTCACGAATGTAAAGAAGTAATAACCACCTAAAGAGGGAAGTTTGGACACTCAAATAAACACTTCACTCCACAACACACTCTTTGTTCCCAACTGCTCCTGTCCAGAAATAGGTGTTAATTCATATTTGTCCCTCCACCTGTCAGCAGTGATCACGCCAATGTCCCTCAAACATGGTGGTGTGCAAAGGGCCAAGTACACTTTTCTGTCGACAACAGGCCCAGACGAAGGATACTTGTGGTCTTCAGGGATCACTTACTCACTGAATGTGGCTAAATAAAGTCAACAAACGAGCAGGAAGTATAAGAGGACAGATGACAAAGATACGAGTTCAAGTCCTTTCACCTCCATTTACTGGTTTTGTAAGCACACTCTGCTGACTCTATCTGAAAGCGTATCGGTGAACACAGTGCTCTCCTTATGGCTTAGTTACCTTGCAAGGTTTCTGGAAGCATAATGTAGGGAAGAGACATAGGCTATGTTGTTAACTGTTCTGTACATAAGGATAGATTGGCAGACAAAAAGATGATTGTTTCATAGATAGATAGGTAGACAGACGACAGGTGAAAGATAGATAGATAGGTACATAGATTAATAGATGATAGACATCATAGATAGATGACAGGAAGATAGATAGATAGATACATAGATAGATACGTAGATACATAGATATATACATACATAGATACATAGATAGACAGACAGACCTTTAGATAGATAGATACAGATACATGTCGATTGACACAAAGCTATTGTTCATAACCAGGAGTTGAATGGTGAATAACATAGCTAAACTACAAACAAAAAGGAAAAATGAAATCCAGTTTAAAAAGTGCAGTAAGCAGCCTTAAGAAGAAAACAAATACTACCATTTGCAATGACGTGGATGGAGCAAGACGGTAGTATGTTCAGAAAAATAGGGCAGGCGAATAAAGGCAAGTACCAAGTGATTTCACTCATGTGTGGAGTATAACAACAAAGAAAAACTGAAGTAAAAAAACAGCAGCAGACTCACAGAACCCGAGAGTTGACTAAAAGTAACCAAAGGAAAAAGGACTGGGCAGGGTGAGTCTGAAGGGAGGGATAAGTGCGGGGGAGAAAGAATGGGGGCATTAAGTTTAGCATGTATAATGCGCGGGGTCGGGTGTGCATGGGGAGTACTGTACAACACAGAGAAGACTAGTAGAGATCATATAGCATCTTACTACTCACTGATGGACAGTGACTGTAACGGGGACTTTTGTGGGGGACATGGTGAAGGGGTCTACAGCATCCAACTACGCTGATCGACAGTGACTGAAGAGGTTTTTCGGGGGGACTTGGTGAAGGGGGGAGCATAGTAAACATAATGTTCTTCACGTGATTGTAGATTAATGATAAAAAATATTCTTTAAGTGCAATAAGTGCACAGCTCTGAATCATCAGAATAAAAGGTCAGGCACTGAGTGCTGCAAACAAAAGACACAGGGATAAAAGAAGGGATGAAAACTCAAGACACCTACGTGCTTACTTACAGGAGACTCACTTGAGATCCAAGGACACAGACAAACTACAAGCCGACGGTGTGTGGACAAGTACCCTACACGAGTGAAACGGAAAATCAAACAATCAAGCAAATGGATTCTGTTTGAGTCCCCAGAGACAGTCAGCAGAAAATAGCCCTATCTGGCCACCGTGAATTCTTTTTGTTTGGTTTCAACAGTTCCCAGCCATAGATTTAGTGGTGCAGCAACATACTTCTCATTTTCTCTCACCTCAACAACTGAGTTGCTGCAATAATAAGAATCTGGGCCTTTGAAATCAGTGGATTTTATGATGTTCACGAATGTGAAAATCTAATAACCACCTAAAGAGGGAAGTTTGGACACTCAATAAACACGTCACTCCACAATACACTGTTAGCTCCCAACTGCTCCTATCTAGAAATTGGTGTTCCTTTTTATTTGACCCTCCGTCCTATCGGCGGTGATCACGCTGATGTCCTTCAAACATGGTGGTGAGCAAAGCAACAAGTTTACTTTTCTGTCGACAACAGGCCCAGAGGAATGATACTTGAGATCTTCAGGGAGCCCTTAGTCAATGAATGTGGCTAAATACAGACAGCAAGTTAGAAGGAGATGAAAGAGGACAGGGGATAGAGACACGGGTTCAAGTCCCAGCACAACCATTTCCTGGTTTTGTAGGTACACGCGGCCGACTCGAACTGCAAGTGTCTCGGTGAACCCAGTGCTCCCTCTGCAGCCTAGATACTTTGCAGGATTTTTGGGAGCATAGTGCAGGAAAGTGATATAGGGTATATGGTTAACTGTTCTGTACAGATGGACAGATGGACAGACAAAAGGATGATTGATTGTGTAATTGATTAATAGATAGACAGACAGATAGATAGGTATAGGTACATATCGATTAGCACAAAGCTACTGCTCATAACAAGGAGAGCAATGGTGAAAGCACATGGCAAAACTACAAACAAAAAAGAAGAATGAAATCCAGTTTAAAAAGTGCAGTAAGCAGCCATAAGAAGAAAACAAATCCTATCATTTGCAATAACGTGGATGGAGCTATAGGGTATTATGCTCAGTCAAATAGGCCAGGCGGAGAAATACATGTACCAAATGATTTCACTCATGTGTGGAGTATGATAACAAAGAAAAACTGAAGGAAAAGACAGCAGCAGACTCACAGAACCCGAGAGTGGACTAACAGTTACCAAAGAGAAAGGGACTGGGTAGGGTTTGTGGGAAGGGAGTAATAAGTGCGGGGAAAAAGAATGGGGGCATTAGGATTAGCATGTATAATGTGTAGGGTGGGGTGTCATGGGTAGGGCTGTACAACACAGAGAAGACATGTAGTGATTCTACAGCATCTTAGTACATGCTGACGGAGAGCGGCTATAACTGGGATTTGGGGTGACTTGGTGAAGAGGGTAGACAGAATAACATAATTTTCTGCATGTGATTGTATATTAATGAGAACAAAAAGAATTTCAAAGTGCAGTAAGAGCACAGCTCTCAAATATCATAATAAAAGCACAGCCTTTGAGTGCTCCAATCTAAAGACACAGGGTTAGAAGAACTGATGAAAACTCAAGACCACCTACGTGCTCCCTTACTGGAGACTCACTTGAGATCCAAGGACAAAGACAAACTACAAGCTGAAGGGGCGGGGACAGGTACCCTACACAAGTGAAACTGAGAAACAAAGAAAGAAATGGATTCTGTTTTGGACCCCAGAGAGAGTCAGTAGAAAATAGCCCTATCTAGCCACCGTGAATTCTTTTTGTTTGGTTTCAGCAGTGCTCAGGCATAGATTTAGTGGTGCAGCAACTTCCTTCTCATTTCCTCTCACCTCAACAAATGAATTGCTGTAATAATATGCGTCTGGGCATTTATAATCATTGCTTCTTATGATGTTCACGAATGTAAAGAAGTAATAACCACATAAAGAGGGAAGTTTGGGCACTCAAATAAACAATTCACTCCACAACACACTCTTTGTTCCCAACTGCTCCTGTCCAGAAATAGGTGTTAATTCATATTTGTCCCTCCACCTATCAGCAGTGATCACGCCAATGTCCCTCAAACATGGTGGTGTGCAAAGGGCCAAGTACACTTTTCTGTCGACAACAGGCCCAGACGAAGGATACTTGTGGTCTTCAGGGATCACTTACTCACTGAATGTGGCTAAATAAAGTCAACAAGCGAGCAGGAAGTATAAGAGGACAGATGACAAAGATACGAGTTCAAGTCCTTTCACCTCCATTTACTGGTTTTGTAAGCACACTCTGCTGACTCTACCTGAAAGCGTATCGGTGAACACAGTGCTCTCCTTATGGCTTAGTTACCTTGCAAGGTTTCTGGAAGCATAATGTAGGGAAGAGACATAGGCTATGTTGTTAACTGTTCTGTACATAAGGATAGATTGGCAGACAAAAAGATGATTGTTTCATAGATATATAGGTAGACAGACGACAGGTGAAAGATAGATAGATAGGTACATAGATTAATAGATGATAGACATCATAGATAGATGACAGGAAGATAGATAGATAGATACATAGATAGATACGTAGATACATAGATATATACATACATAGATACATAGATAGACAGACAGACCTTTAGATAGATAGATACAGATACATGTCGATTGACACAAAGCTATTGTTCATAACCAGGAGTTGAATGGTGAATAACATAGCTAAACTACAAACAAAAAGGAAAAATAAAATCCAGTTTAAAAAGTGCAGTAAGCAGCCTTAAGAAGAAAACAAATACTACCATTTGCAATGACGTGGATGGAGCAAGACGGTAGTATGTTCAGAAAAATAGGGCAGGCGAATAAAGGCAAGTACCAAGTGATTTCACTCATGTGTGGAGTATAACAACAAAGAAAAACTGAAGTAAAAAAACAGCAGCAGACTCACAGAACCCGAGAGTTGACTAAAAGTAACCAAAGGAAAAAGGACTGGGCAGGGTGAGTCTGAAGGGAGGGATAAGTGCGTGGGAGAAAGAATGGGGGCATTAAGTTTAGCATGTATAATGCGCGGGGTCGGGTGTGCATGGGGAGTACTGTACAACACAGAGAAGACTAGTAGAGATCATATAGCATCTTACTACTCACTGATGGACAGTGACTGTAACGGGGACTTTTGTGGGGGACATGGTGAAGGGGTCTACAGCATCCAACTACGCTGATCGACAGTGACTGAAGAGGTTTTTCGGGGGGACTTGGTGAAGGGGGGAGCATAGTAAACATAATGTTCTTCACGTGATTGTAGATTAATGATAAAAAATATTCTTTAAGTGCAATAAGTGCACAGCTCTGAATCATCAGAATAAAAGGTCAGGCACTGAGTGCTGCAAACAAAAGACACAGGGATAAAAGAAGGGATGAAAACTCAAGACACCTACGTGCTTACTTACAGGAGACTCACTTGAGATCCAAGGACACAGACAAACTACAAGCCGACGGTGTGTGGACAAGTACCCTACACGAGTGAAACGGAAAATCAAACAATCAAGCAAATGGATTCTGTTTGAGTCCCCAGAGACAGTCAGCAGAAAATAGCCCTATCTGGCCACCGTGAATTCTTTTTGTTTGGTTTCAACAGTTCCCAGCCATAGATTTAGTGGTGCAGCAACATACTTCTCATTTTCTCTCACCTCAACAACTGAGTTGCTGCAATAATAAGAATCTGGGCCTTTGAAATCAGTGGATTTTATGATGTTCACGAATGTGAAAATCTAATAACCACCTAAAGAGGGAAGTTTGGACACTCAATAAACACGTCACTCCACAATACACTGTTAGCTCCCAACTGCTCCTATCTAGAAATTGGTGTTCCTTTTTATTTGACCCTCCGTCCTATCGGCGGTGATCACGCTGATGTCCTTCAAACATGGTGGTGAGCAAAGCAACAAGTTTACTTTTCTGTCGACAACAGGCCCAGAGGAATGATACTTGAGATCTTCAGGGAGCCCTTAGTCAATGAATGTGGCTAAATACAGACAGCAAGTTAGAAGGAGATGAAAGAGGACAGGGGATAGAGACACGGGTTCAAGTCCCAGCACAACCATTTCCTGGTTTTGTAGGTACACGCGGCCGACTCGAACTGCAAGTGTCTCGGTGAACCCAGTGCTCCCTCTGCAGCCTAGATACTTTGCAGGATTTTTGGGAGCATAGTGCAGGAAAGTGATATAGGGTATATGGTTAACTGTTCTGTACAGATGGACAGATGGACAGACAAAAGGATGATTGATTGTGTAATTGATTAATAGATAGACAGACAGATAGATAGGTATAGGTACATATCGATTAGCACAAAGCTACTGCTCATAACAAGGAGAGCAATGGTGAAAGCACATGGCAAAACTACAAACAAAAAAGAAGAATGAAATCCAGTTTAAAAAGTGCAGTAAGCAGCCATAAGAAGAAAACAAATCCTATCATTTGCAATAACGTGGATGGAGCTATAGGGTATTATGCTCAGTCAAATAGGCCAGGCGGAGAAATACATGTACCAAATGATTTCACTCATGTGTGGAGTATGATAACAAAGAAAAACTGAAGGAAAAGACAGCAGCAGACTCACAGAACCCGAGAGTGGACTAACAGTTACCAAAGAGAAAGGGACTGGGTAGGGTTTGTGGGAAGGGAGTAATAAGTGCGGGGAAAAAGAATGGGGGCATTAGGATTAGCATGTATAATGTGTAGGGTGGGGTGTCATGGGTAGGGCTGTACAACACAGAGAAGACATGTAGTGATTCTACAGCATCTTAGTACATGCTGACGGAGAGCGGCTATAACTGGGATTTGGGGTGACTTGGTGAAGAGGGTAGACAGAATAACATAATTTTCTGCATGTGATTGTATATTAATGAGAACAAAAAGAATTTCAAAGTGCAGTAAGAGCACAGCTCTCAAATATCATAATAAAAGCACAGCCTTTGAGTGCTCCAATCTAAAGACACAGGGTTAGAAGAACTGATGAAAACTCAAGACCACCTACGTGCTCCCTTACTGGAGACTCACTTGAGATCCAAGGACAAAGACAAACTACAAGCTGAAGGGGCGGGGACAGGTACCCTACACAAGTGAAACTGAGAAACAAAGAAAGAAATGGATTCTGTTTTGGACCCCAGAGAGAGTCAGTAGAAAATAGCCCTATCTAGCCACCGTGAATTCTTTTTGTTTGGTTTCAGCAGTGCTCAGGCATAGATTTAGTGGTGCAGCAACTTCCTTCTCATTTCCTCTCACCTCAACAAATGAATTGCTGTAATAATATGCGTCTGGGCATTTATAATCATTGCTTTTTATGATGTTCACGAATGTAAAGAAGTAATAACCACATAAAGAGGGAAGTTTGGGCACTCAAATAAACACTTCACTCCACAACACACTCTTTGTTCCCAACTGCTCCTGTCCAGAAATAGGTGTTAATTCATATTTGTCCCTCCACCTATCAGCAGTGATCACGCCAATGTCCCTCAAACATGGTGGTGTGCAAAGGGCCAAGTACACTTTTCTGTCGACAACAGGCCCAGACGAAGGATACTTGTGGTCTTCAGGGATCACTTACTCACTGAATGTGGCTAAATAAAGTCAACAAGCGAGCAGGAAGTATAAGAGGACAGATGACAAAGATACGAGTTCAAGTCCTTTCACCTCCATTTACTGGTTTTGTAAGCACACTCTGCTGACTCTACCTGAAAGCGTATCGGTGAACACAGTGCTCTCCTTATGGCTTAGTTACCTTGCAAGGTTTCTGGAAGCATAATGTAGGGAAGAGACATAGGCTATGTTGTTAACTGTTCTGTACATAAGGATAGATTGGCAGACAAAAAGATGATTGTTTCATAGATATATAGGTAGACAGACGACAGGTGAAAGATAGATAGATAGGTACATAGATTAATAGATGATAGACATCATAGATAGATGACAGGAAGATAGATAGATAGATACATAGATAGATACGTAGATACATAGATATATACATACATAGATACATAGATAGACAGACAGACCTTTAGATAGATAGATACAGATACATGTCGATTGACACAAAGCTATTGTTCATAACCAGGAGTTGAATGGTGAATAACATAGCTAAACTACAAACAAAAAGGAAAAATGAAATCCAGTTTAAAAAGTGCAGTAAGCAGCCTTAAGAAGAAAACAAATACTACCATTTGCAATGACGTGGATGGAGCAAGACGGTAGTATGTTCAGAAAAATAGGGCAGGCGAATAAAGGCAAGTACCAAGTGATTTCACTCATGTGTGGAGTATAACAACAAAGAAAAACTGAAGTAAAAAAACAGCAGCAGACTCACAGAACCCGAGAGTTGACTAAAAGTAACCAAAGGAAAAAGGACTGGGCAGGGTGAGTCTGAAGGGAGGGATAAGTGCGGGGGAGAAAGAATGGGGGCATTAAGTTTAGCATGTATAATGCGCGGGGTCGGGTGTGCATGGGGAGTACTGTACAACACAGAGAAGACTAGTAGAGATCATATAGCATCTTACTACTCACTGATGGACAGTGACTGTAACGGGGACTTTTGTGGGGGACATGGTGAAGGGGTCTACAGCATCCAACTACGCTGATCGACAGTGACTGAAGAGGTTTTTCGGGGGGACTTGGTGAAGGGGGGAGCATAGTAAACATAATGTTCTTCACGTGATTGTAGATTAATGATAAAAAATATTCTTTAAGTGCAATAAGTGCACAGCTCTGAATCATCAGAATAAAAGGTCAGGCACTGAGTGCTGCAAACAAAAGACACAGGGATAAAAGAAGGGATGAAAACTCAAGACACCTACGTGCTTACTTACAGGAGACTCACTTGAGATCCAAGGACACAGACAAACTACAAGCCGACGGTGTGTGGACAAGTACCCTACACGAGTGAAACGGAAAATCAAACAATCAAGCAAATGGATTCTGTTTGAGTCCCCAGAGACAGTCAGCAGAAAATAGCCCTATCTGGCCACCGTGAATTCTTTTTGTTTGGTTTCAACAGTTCCCAGCCATAGATTTAGTGGTGCAGCAACATACTTCTCATTTTCTCTCACCTCAACAACTGAGTTGCTGCAATAATAAGAATCTGGGCCTTTGAAATCAGTGGATTTTATGATGTTCACGAATGTGAAAATCTAATAACCACCTAAAGAGGGAAGTTTGGACACTCAATAAACACGTCACTCCACAATACACTGTTAGCTCCCAACTGCTCCTATCTAGAAATTGGTGTTCCTTTTTATTTGACCCTCCGTCCTATCGGCGGTGATCACGCTGATGTCCTTCAAACATGGTGGTGAGCAAAGCAACAAGTTTACTTTTCTGTCGACAACAGGCCCAGAGGAATGATACTTGAGATCTTCAGGGAGCCCTTAGTCAATGAATGTGGCTAAATACAGACAGCAAGTTAGAAGGAGATGAAAGAGGACAGGGGATAGAGACACGGGTTCAAGTCCCAGCACAACCATTTCCTGGTTTTGTAGGTACACGCGGCCGACTCGAACTGCAAGTGTCTCGGTGAACCCAGTGCTCCCTCTGCAGCCTAGATACTTTGCAGGATTTTTGGGAGCATAGTGCAGGAAAGTGATATAGGGTATATGGTTAACTGTTCTGTACAGATGGACAGATGGACAGACAAAAGGATGATTGATTGTGTAATTGATTAATAGATAGACAGACAGATAGATAGGTATAGGTACATATCGATTAGCACAAAGCTACTGCTCATAACAAGGAGAGCAATGGTGAAAGCACATGGCAAAACTACAAACAAAAAAGAAGAATGAAATCCAGTTTAAAAAGTGCAGTAAGCAGCCATAAGAAGAAAACAAATCCTATCATTTGCAATAACGTGGATGGAGCTATAGGGTATTATGCTCAGTCAAATAGGCCAGGCGGAGAAATACATGTACCAAATGATTTCACTCATGTGTGGAGTATGATAACAAAGAAAAACTGAAGGAAAAGACAGCAGCAGACTCACAGAACCCGAGAGTGGACTAACAGTTACCAAAGAGAAAGGGACTGGGTAGGGTTTGTGGGAAGGGAGTAATAAGTGCGGGGAAAAAGAATGGGGGCATTAGGATTAGCATGTATAATGTGTAGGGTGGGGTGTCATGGGTAGGGCTGTACAACACAGAGAAGACATGTAGTGATTCTACAGCATCTTAGTACATGCTGACGGAGAGCGGCTATAACTGGGATTTGGGGTGACTTGGTGAAGAGGGTAGACAGAATAACATAATTTTCTGCATGTGATTGTATATTAATGAGAACAAAAAGAATTTCAAAGTGCAGTAAGAGCACAGCTCTCAAATATCATAATAAAAGCACAGCCTTTGAGTGCTCCAATCTAAAGACACAGGGTTAGAAGAACTGATGAAAACTCAAGACCACCTACGTGCTCCCTTACTGGAGACTCACTTGAGATCCAAGGACAAAGACAAACTACAAGCTGAAGGGGCGGGGACAGGTACCCTACACAAGTGAAACTGAGAAACAAAGAAAGAAATGGATTCTGTTTTGGACCCCAGAGAGAGTCAGTAGAAAATAGCCCTATCTAGCCACCGTGAATTCTTTTTGTTTGGTTTCAGCAGTGCTCAGGCATAGATTTAGTGGTGCAGCAACTTCCTTCTCATTTCCTCTCACCTCAACAAATGAATTGCTGTAATAATATGCGTCTGGGCATTTATAATCATTGCTTTTTATGATGTTCACGAATGTAAAGAAGTAATAACCACATAAAGAGGGAAGTTTGGGCACTCAAATAAACACTTCACTCCACAACACACTCTTTGTTCCCAACTGCTCCTGTCCAGAAATAGGTGTTAATTCATATTTGTCCCTCCACCTATCAGCAGTGATCACGCCAATGTCCCTCAAACATGGTGGTGTGCAAAGGGCCAAGTACACTTTTCTGTCGACAACAGGCCCAGACGAAGGATACTTGTGGTCTTCAGGGATCACTTACTCACTGAATGTGGCTAAATAAAGTCAACAAGCGAGCAGGAAGTATAAGAGGACAGATGACAAAGATACGAGTTCAAGTCCTTTCACCTCCATTTACTGGTTTTGTAAGCACACTCTGCTGACTCTACCTGAAAGCGTATCGGTGAACACAGTGCTCTCCTTATGGCTTAGTTACCTTGCAAGGTTTCTGGAAGCATAATGTAGGGAAGAGACATAGGCTATGTTGTTAACTGTTCTGTACATAAGGATAGATTGGCAGACAAAAAGATGATTGTTTCATAGATATATAGGTAGACAGACGACAGGTGAAAGATAGATAGATAGGTACATAGATTAATAGATGATAGACATCATAGATAGATGACAGGAAGATAGATAGATAGATACATAGATAGATACGTAGATACATAGATATATACATACATAGATACATAGATAGACAGACAGACCTTTAGATAGATAGATACAGATACATGTCGATTGACACAAAGCTATTGTTCATAACCAGGAGTTGAATGGTGAATAACATAGCTAAACTACAAACAAAAAGGAAAAATGAAATCCAGTTTAAAAAGTGCAGTAAGCAGCCTTAAGAAGAAAACAAATACTACCATTTGCAATGACGTGGATGGAGCAAGACGGTAGTATGTTCAGAAAAATAGGGCAGGCGAATAAAGGCAAGTACCAAGTGATTTCACTCATGTGTGGAGTATAACAACAAAGAAAAACTGAAGTAAAAAAACAGCAGCAGACTCACAGAACCCGAGAGTTGACTAAAAGTAACCAAAGGAAAAAGGACTGGGCAGGGTGAGTCTGAAGGGAGGGATAAGTGCGGGGGAGAAAGAATGGGGGCATTAAGTTTAGCATGTATAATGCGCGGGGTCGGGTGTGCATGGGGAGTACTGTACAACACAGAGAAGACTAGTAGAGATCATATAGCATCTTACTACTCACTGATGGACAGTGACTGTAACGGGGACTTTTGTGGGGGACATGGTGAAGGGGTCTACAGCATCCAACTACGCTGATCGACAGTGACTGAAGAGGTTTTTCGGGGGGACTTGGTGAAGGGGGGAGCATAGTAAACATAATGTTCTTCACGTGATTGTAGATTAATGATAAAAAATATTCTTTAAGTGCAATAAGTGCACAGCTCTGAATCATCAGAATAAAAGGTCAGGCACTGAGTGCTGCAAACAAAAGACACAGGGATAAAAGAAGGGATGAAAACTCAAGACACCTACGTGCTTACTTACAGGAGACTCACTTGAGATCCAAGGACACAGACAAACTACAAGCCGACGGTGTGTGGACAAGTACCCTACACGAGTGAAACGGAAAATCAAACAATCAAGCAAATGGATTCTGTTTGAGTCCCCAGAGACAGTCAGCAGAAAATAGCCCTATCTGGCCACCGTGAATTCTTTTTGTTTGGTTTCAACAGTTCCCAGCCATAGATTTAGTGGTGCAGCAACATACTTCTCATTTTCTCTCACCTCAACAACTGAGTTGCTGCAATAATAAGAATCTGGGCCTTTGAAATCAGTGGATTTTATGATGTTCACGAATGTGAAAATCTAATAACCACCTAAAGAGGGAAGTTTGGACACTCAATAAACACGTCACTCCACAATACACTGTTAGCTCCCAACTGCTCCTATCTAGAAATTGGTGTTCCTTTTTATTTGACCCTCCGTCCTATCGGCGGTGATCACGCTGATGTCCTTCAAACATGGTGGTGAGCAAAGCAACAAGTTTACTTTTCTGTCGACAACAGGCCCAGAGGAATGATACTTGAGATCTTCAGGGAGCCCTTAGTCAATGAATGTGGCTAAATACAGACAGCAAGTTAGAAGGAGATGAAAGAGGACAGGGGATAGAGACACGGGTTCAAGTCCCAGCACAACCATTTCCTGGTTTTGTAGGTACACGCGGCCGACTCGAACTGCAAGTGTCTCGGTGAACCCAGTGCTCCCTCTGCAGCCTAGATACTTTGCAGGATTTTTGGGAGCATAGTGCAGGAAAGTGATATAGGGTATATGGTTAACTGTTCTGTACAGATGGACAGATGGACAGACAAAAGGATGATTGATTGTGTAATTGATTAATAGATAGACAGACAGATAGATAGGTATAGGTACATATCGATTAGCACAAAGCTACTGCTCATAACAAGGAGAGCAATGGTGAAAGCACATGGCAAAACTACAAACAAAAATGAAGAATGAAATCCAGTTTAAAAAGTGCAGTAAGCAGCCATTAGAAGAAAACAAATCCTATCATTTGCAATAACGTGGATGGAGCTAGAGGGTATTATGCTCAGTCAAATAGGCCAGGCGGAGAAATACATGTACCAAATGATTTCACTCATGTGTGGAGTATGATAACAAAGAAAAACTGAAGGAAAAGACAGCAGCAGACTCACAGAACCCGAGAGTGGACTAACAGTTACCAAAGAGAAAGGGACTGGGTAGGGTTTGTGGGAAGGGAGTAATAAGTGCGGGGAAAAAGAATGGGGGCATTAGGATTAGCATGTATAATGTGTAGGGTGGGGTGTCATGGGTAGGGCTGTACAACACAGAGAAGACATGTAGTGATTCTACAGCATCTTAGTACATGCTGACGGAGAGCGGCTGTAACTGGGATTTGGGGTGACTTGGTGAAGAGGGTAGACAGAATAACATAATTTTCTGCATGTGATTGTATATTAATGAGAACAAAAAGAATTTCAAAGTGCAGTAAGAGCACAGCTCTCAAATATCAGAATAAAAGCACAGCCTTTGAGTGCTCCAATCAAAAGACACAGGGTTAGAAGAACTGATGAAAACTCAAGACCACCTACGGGCTCCAATACTGGAGACTCACTTGAGATCCAAGGACAAAGACAAACTACAAGCTGAAGGGGCGGGGACAGGTACCCTACACAAGTGAAACTGAGAAACAAAGAAAGAAATGGATTCTGTTTTGGACCCCAGAGAGAGTCAGTAGAAAATAGCCCTATCTAGCCACCGTGAATTCTTTTTGTTTGGTTTCAGCAGTGCTCAGGCATAGATTTAGTGGTGCAGCAACTTCCTTCTCATTTCCTCTCACCTCAACAAATGAATTGCTGTAATAATATGCGTCTGGGCATTTATAATCATTGCTTCTTATGATGTTCACGAATGTAAGGAAGTAATAACCACCTAAAGAGGGAAGTTTGGACACTCAAATAAACACTTCACTCCACAACACACTCTTTGTTCCCAACTGCTCCTGTCCAGAAATAGGTGTTAATTCATATTTGTCCCTCCACCTATCAGCAGTGATCACGCCAATGTCCCTCAAACATGGTGGTGTGCAAAGGGCCAAGTACACTTTTCTGTCGACAACAGGCCCAGACGAAGGATACTTGTGGTCTTCAGGGATCACTTACTCACTGAATGTGGCTAAATAAAGTCAACAAGCGAGCAGGAAGTATAAGAGGACAGATGACAAAGATACGAGTTCAAGTCCTTTCACCTCCATTTACTGGTTTTGTAAGCACACTCTGCTGACTCTACCTGAAAGCGTATCGGTGAACACAGTGCTCTCCTTATGGCTTAGTTACCTTGCAAGGTTTCTGGAAGCATAATGTAGGGAAGAGACATAGGCTATGTTGTTAACTGTTCTGTACATAAGGATAGATTGGCAGACAAAAAGATGATTGTTTCATAGATAGATAGGTAGACAGACGACAGGTGAAAGATAGATAGATAGGTACATAGATTAATAGATGATAGACATCATAGATAGATGACAGGAAGATAGATAGATAGATACATAGATAGATACATAGATACATAGATATATACATACATAGATACATAGATAGACAGACAGACCTTTAGATAGATAGATACAGATACATGTCGATTGACACAAAGCTATTGTTCATAACCAGGAGTTGAATGGTGAATAACATAGCTAAACTACAAACAAAAAGGAAAAATGAAATCCAGTTTAAAAAGTGCAGTAAGCAGCCTTAAGAAGAAAACAAATACTACCATTTGCAATGACGTGGATGGAGCAAGACGGTAGTATGTTCAGAAAAATAGGGCAGGCGAATAAAGGCAAGTACCAAGTGATTTCACTCATGTGTGGAGTATAACAACAAAGAAAAACTGAAGTAAAAAAACAGCAGCAGACTCACAGAACCCGAGAGTTGACTAAAAGTAACCAAAGGAAAAAGGACTGGGCAGGGTGAGTCTGAAGGGAGGGATAAGTGCGGGGGAGAAAGAATGGGGGCATTAAGTTTAGCATGTATAATGCGCGGGGTCGGGTGTGCATGGGGAGTACTGTACAACACAGAGAAGACTAGTAGAGATCATATAGCATCTTACTACTCACTGATGGACAGTGACTGTAACGGGGACTTTTGTGGGGGACATGGTGAAGGGGTCTACAGCATCCAACTACGCTGATCGACAGTGACTGAAGAGGTTTTTCGGGGGGACTTGGTGAAGGGGGGAGCATAGTAAACATAATGTTCTTCACGTGATTGTAGATTAATGATAAAAAATATTCTTTAAGTGCAATAAGTGCACAGCTCTGAATCATCAGAATAAAAGGTCAGGCACTGAGTGCTGCAAACAAAAGACACAGGGATAAAAGAAGGGATGAAAACTCAAGACACCTACGTGCTTACTTACAGGAGACTCACTTGAGATCCAAGGACACAGACAAACTACAAGCCGACGGTGTGTGGACAAGTACCCTACACGAGTGAAACGGAAAATCAAACAATCAAGCAAATGGATTCTGTTTGAGTCCCCAGAGACAGTCAGCAGAAAATAGCCCTATCTGGCCACCGTGAATTCTTTTTGTTTGGTTTCAACAGTTCCCAGCCATAGATTTAGTGGTGCAGCAACATACTTCTCATTTTCTCTCACCTCAACAACTGAGTTGCTGCAATAATAAGAATCTGGGCCTTTGAAATCAGTGGATTTTATGATGTTCACGAATGTGAAAATCTAATAACCACCTAAAGAGGGAAGTTTGGACACTCAATAAACACGTCACTCCACAACACACTGTTAGCTCCCAACTGCTCCTATCTAGAAATTGGTGTTCCTTTTTATTTGACCCTCCGTCCTATCGGCGGTGATCACGCTGATGTCCTTCAAACATGGTGGTGAGCAAAGCAACAAGTTTACTTTTCTGTCGACAACAGGCCCAGAGGAATGATACTTGAGATCTTCAGGGAGCCCTTAGTCAATGAATGTGGCTAAATACAGACAGCAAGTTAGAAGGAGATGAAAGAGGACAGGGGATAGAGACACGGGTTCAAGTCCCAGCACAACCATTTCCTGGTTTTGTAGGTACACGCGGCCGACTCGAACTGCAAGTGTCTCGGTGAACCCAGTGCTCCCTCTGCAGCCTAGATACTTTGCAGGATTTTTGGGAGCATAGTGCAGGAAAGTGATATAGGGTATATGGTTAACTGTTCTGTACAGATGGACAGATGGACAGACAAAAGGATGATTGATTGTGTAATTGATTAATAGATAGACAGACAGATAGATAGGTATAGGTACATATCGATTAGCACAAAGCTACTGCTCATAACAAGGAGAGCAATGGTGAAAGCACATTGCAAAACTACAAACAAAAAAGAAGAATGAAATCCAGTTTAAAAAGTGCAGTAAGCAGCCATTAGAAGAAAACAAATCCTATCATTTGCAATAACGTGGATGGAGCTAGAGGGTATTATGCTCAGTCAAATAGGCCAGGCGGAGAAATACATGTACCAAATGATTTCACTCATGTGTGGAGTATGATAACAAAGAAAAACTGAAGGAAAAGACAGCAGAGACTCACAGAACCCGAGAGTGGACTAACAGTTACCAAAGAGAAAGGGACTGGGTAGGGTTTGTGGGAAGGGAGTAATAAGTGCGGGGAAAAAGAATGGGGGCATTAGGATTAGCATGTATAATGTGTAGGGTGGGGTGTCATGGGTAGGGCTGTACAACACAGAGAAGACATGTAGTGATTCTACAGCATCTTAGTACATGCTGACGGAGAGCGGCTGTAACTGGGATTTGGGGTGACTTGGTGAAGAGGGTAGACAGAATAACATAATTTTCTGCATGTGATTGTATATTAATGAGAACAAAAAGAATTTCAAAGTGCAGTAAGAGCACAGCTCTCAAATATCAGAATAAAAGTACAGCCTTTGAGTGCTCCAATCAAAAGACACAGGGTTAGAAGAACTGATGAAAACTCAAGACCACCTACGTGCTCCCTTACTGGAGACTCACTTGAGATCCAAGGACAAAGACAAACTACAAGCTGAAGGGGCGGGGACAGGTACCCTACACAAGTGAAACTGAGAAACAAAGAAAGAAATGGATTCTGTTTTGGACCCCAGAGAGAGTCAGTAGAAAATAGCCCTATCTAGCCACCGTGAATTCTTTTTGTTTGGTTTCAGCAGTGCTCAGGCATAGATTTAGTGGTGAAGCAACTTCCTTCTCATTTCCTCTCACCTCAACAAATGAATTGCTGTAATAATATGCGTCTGGGCATTTATAATCATTGCTTCTTATGATGTTCACGAATGTAAGGAAGTAATAACCACCTAAAGAGGGAAGTTTGGACACTCAAATAAACACTTCACTCCACAACACACTCTTTGTTCCCAACTGCTCCTGTCCAGAAATAGGTGTTAATTCATATTTGTCCCTCCACCTATCAGCAGTGATCACGCCAATGTCCCTCAAACATGGTGGTGTGCAAAGGGCCAAGTACACTTTTCTGTCGACAACAGGCCCAGACGAAGGATACTTGTGGTCTTCAGGGATCACTTACTCACTGAATGTGGCTAAATAAAGTCAACAAGCGAGCAGGAAGTATAAGAGGACAGATGACAAAGATACGAGTTCAAGTCCTTTCACCTCCATTTACTGGTTTTGTAAGCACACTCTGCTGACTCTACCTGAAAGCGTATCGGTGAACACAGTGCTCTCCTTATGGCTTAGTTACCTTGCAAGGTTTCTGGAAGCATAATGTAGGGAAGAGACATAGGCTATGTTGTTAACTGTTCTGTACATAAGGATAGATTGGCAGACAAAAAGATGATTGTTTCATAGATAGATAGGTAGACAGACGACAGGTGAAAGATAGATAGATAGGTACATAGATTAATAGATGATAGACATCATAGATAGATGACAGGAAGATAGATAGATAGATACATAGATAGATACATAGATACATAGATATATACATACATAGATACATAGATAGACAGACAGACCTTTAGATAGATAGATACAGATACATGTCGATTGACACAAAGCTATTGTTCATAACCAGGAGTTGAATGGTGAATAACATAGCTAAACTACAAACAAAAAGGAAAAATGAAATCCAGTTTAAAAAGTGCAGTAAGCAGCCTTAAGAAGAAAACAAATACTACCATTTGCAATGACGTGGATGGAGCAAGACGGTAGTATGTTCAGAAAAATAGGGCAGGCGAATAAAGGCAAGTACCAAGTGATTTCACTCATGTGTGGAGTATAACAACAAAGAAAAACTGAAGTAAAAAAACAGCAGCAGACTCACAGAACCCGAGAGTTGACTAAAAGTAACCAAAGGAAAAAGGACTGGGCAGGGTGAGTCTGAAGGGAGGGATAAGTGCGGGGGAGAAAGAATGGGGGCATTAAGTTTAGCATGTATAATGCGCGGGGTCGGGTGTGCATGGGGAGTACTGTACAACACAGAGAAGACTAGTAGAGATCATATAGCATCTTACTACTCACTGATGGACAGTGACTGTAACGGGGACTTTTGTGGGGGACATGGTGAAGGGGTCTACAGCATCCAACTACGCTGATCGACAGTGACTGAAGAGGTTTTTCGGGGGGACTTGGTGAAGGGGGGAGCATAGTAAACATAATGTTCTTCACGTGATTGTAGATTAATGATAAAAAATATTCTTTAAGTGCAATAAGTGCACAGCTCTGAATCATCAGAATAAAAGGTCAGGCACTGAGTGCTGCAAACAAAAGACACAGGGATAAAAGAAGGGATGAAAACTCAAGACACCTACGTGCTTACTTACAGGAGACTCACTTGAGATCCAAGGACACAGACAAACTACAAGCCGACGGTGTGTGGACAAGTACCCTACACGAGTGAAACGGAAAATCAAACAATCAAGCAAATGGATTCTGTTTGAGTCCCCAGAGACAGTCAGCAGAAAATAGCCCTATCTGGCCACCGTGAATTCTTTTTGTTTGGTTTCAACAGTTCCCAGCCATAGATTTAGTGGTGCAGCAACATACTTCTCATTTTCTCTCACCTCAACAACTGAGTTGCTGCAATAATAAGAATCTGGGCCTTTGAAATCAGTGGATTTTATGATGTTCACGAATGTGAAAATCTAATAACCACCTAAAGAGGGAAGTTTGGACACTCAATAAACACGTCACTCCACAACACACTGTTAGCTCCCAACTGCTCCTATCTAGAAATTGGTGTTCCTTTTTATTTGACCCTCCGTCCTATCGGCGGTGATCACGCTGATGTCCTTCAAACATGGTGGTGAGCAAAGCAACAAGTTTACTTTTCTGTCGACAACAGGCCCAGAGGAATGATACTTGAGATCTTCAGGGAGCCCTTAGTCAATGAATGTGGCTAAATACAGACAGCAAGTTAGAAGGAGATGAAAGAGGACAGGGGATAGAGACACGGGTTCAAGTCCCAGCACAACCATTTCCTGGTTTTGTAGGTACACGCGGCCGACTCGAACTGCAAGTGTCTCGGTGAACCCAGTGCTCCCTCTGCAGCCTAGATACTTTGCAGGATTTTTGGGAGCATAGTGCAGGAGAGTGATATAGGGTATATGGTTAACTGTTCTGTACAGATGGACAGATGGACAGACAAAAGGATGATTGATTGTGTAATTGATTAATAGATAGACAGACAGATAGATAGGTATAGGTACATATCGATTAGCACAAAGCTACTGCTCATAACAAGGAGAGCAATGGTGAAAGCACATTGCAAAACTACAAACAAAAATGAAGAATGAATTCCAGTTTAAAAAGTGCAGTAAGCAGCCATTAGAAGAAAACAAATCCTATCATTTGCAATAACGTGGATGGAGCTAGAGGGTATTATGCTCAGTCAAATAGGCCAGGCGGAGAAATAAATGTACCAAATGATTTCACTCATGTGTGGAGTATGATAACAAAGAAAAACTGAAGGAAAAGACAGCAGCAGACTCACAGAACCCGAGAGTGAACTAACAGTTACCAAAGAGAAAGGGACTGGGTAGGGTTTGTGGGAAGGGAGTAATAAGTGCGGGGAAAAAGAATGGGGGCATTAGGATTAGCATGTATAATGTGTAGGGTGGGGTGTCATGGGTAGGGCTGTACAACACAGAGAAGACATGTAGTGATTCTACAGCATCTTAGTACATGCTGACGGAGAGCGGCTGTAACTGGGATTTGGGGTGACTTGGTGAAGAGGGTAGACAGAATAACATAATTTTCTGCATGTGATTGTATATTAATGAGAACAAAAAGAATTTCAAAGTGCAGTAAGAGCACAGCTCTCAAATATCAGAATAAAAGTACAGCCTTTGAGTGCTCCAATCAAAAGACACAGGGTTAGAAGAACTGATGAAAACTCAAGACCACCTACGTGCTCCCTTACTGGAGACTCACTTGAGATCCAAGGACAAAGACAAACTACAAGCTGAAGGGGCGGGGACAGGTACCCTACACAAGTGAAACTGAGAAACAAAGAAAGAAATGGATTCTGTTTTGGACCCCAGAGAGAGTCAGTAGAAAATAGCCCTATCTAGCCACCGTGAATTCTTTTTGTTTGGTTTCAGCAGTGCTCAGGCATAGATTTAGTGGTGAAGCAACTTCCTTCTCATTTCCTCTCACCTCAACAAATGAATTGCTGTAATAATATGCGTCTGGGCATTTATAATCATTGCTTCTTATGATGTTCACGAATGTAAGGAAGTAATAACCACCTAAAGAGGGAAGTTTGGACACTCAAATAAACACTTCACTCCACAACACACTCTTTGTTCCCAACTGCTCCTGTCCAGAAATAGGTGTTAATTCATATTTGTCCCTCCACCTATCAGCAGTGATCACGCCAATGTCCCTCAAACATGGTGGTGTGCAAAGGGCCAAGTACACTTTTCTGTCGACAACAGGCCCAGACGAAGGATACTTGTGGTCTTCAGGGATCACTTACTCACTGAATGTGGCTAAATAAAGTCAACAAGCGAGCAGGAAGTATAAGAGGACAGATGACAAAGATACGAGTTCAAGTCCTTTCACCTCCATTTACTGGTTTTGTAAGCACACTCTGCTGACTCTACCTGAAAGCGTATCGGTGAACACAGTGCTCTCCTTATGGCTTAGTTACCTTGCAAGGTTTCTGGAAGCATAATGTAGGGAAGAGACATAGGCTATGTTGTTAACTGTTCTGTACATAAGGATAGATTGGCAGACAAAAAGATGATTGTTTCATAGATAGATAGGTAGACAGACGACAGGTGAAAGATAGATAGATAGGTACATAGATTAATAGATGATAGACATCATAGATAGATGACAGGAAGATAGATAGATAGATACATAGATAGATACATAGATACATAGATATATACATACATAGATACATAGATAGACAGACAGACCTTTAGATAGATAGATACAGATACATGTCGATTGACACAAAGCTATTGTTCATAACCAGGAGTTGAATGGTGAATAACATAGCTAAACTACAAACAAAAAGGAAAAATGAAATCCAGTTTAAAAAGTGCAGTAAGCAGCCTTAAGAAGAAAACAAATACTACCATTTGCAATGACGTGGATGGAGCAAGACGGTAGTATGTTCAGAAAAATAGGGCAGGCGAATAAAGGCAAGTACCAAGTGATTTCACTCATGTGTGGAGTATAACAACAAAGAAAAACTGAAGTAAAAAAACAGCAGCAGACTCACAGAACCCGAGAGTTGACTAAAAGTAACCAAAGGAAAAAGGACTGGGCAGGGTGAGTCTGAAGGGAGGGATAAGTGCGGGGGAGAAAGAATGGGGGCATTAAGTTTAGCATGTATAATGCGCGGGGTCGGGTGTGCATGGGGAGTACTGTACAACACAGAGAAGACTAGTAGAGATCATATAGCATCTTACTACTCACTGATGGACAGTGACTGTAACGGGGACTTTTGTGGGGGACATGGTGAAGGGGTCTACAGCATCCAACTACGCTGATCGACAGTGACTGAAGAGGTTTTTCGGGGGGACTTGGTGAAGGGGGGAGCATAGTAAACATAATGTTCTTCACGTGATTGTAGATTAATGATAAAAAATATTCTTTAAGTGCAATAAGTGCACAGCTCTGAATCATCAGAATAAAAGGTCAGGCACTGAGTGCTGCAAACAAAAGACACAGGGATAAAAGAAGGGATGAAAACTCAAGACACCTACGTGCTTACTTACAGGAGACTCACTTGAGATCCAAGGACACAGACAAACTACAAGCCGAAGGTGTGTGGACAAGTACCCTACACGAGTGAAACGGAAAATCAAACAATCAAGCAAATGGATTCTGTTTGAGTCCCCAGAGACAGTCAGCAGAAAATAGCCCTATCTGGCCACCGTGAATTCTTTTTGTTTGGTTTCAACAGTTCCCAGCCATAGATTTAGTGGTGCAGCAACATACTTCTCATTTTCTCTCACCTCAACAACTGAGTTGCTGCAATAATAAGAATCTGGGCCTTTGAAATCAGTGGATTTTATGATGTTCACGAATGTGAAAATCTAATAACCACCTAAAGAGGGAAGTTTGGACACTCAATAAACACGTCACTCCACAATACACTGTTAGCTCCCAACTGCTCCTATCTAGAAATTGGTGTTCCTTTTTATTTGACCCTCCGTCCTATCGGCGGTGATCACGCTGATGTCCTTCAAACATGGTGGTGAGCAAAGCAACAAGTTTACTTTTCTGTCGACAACAGGCCCAGAGGAATGATACTTGAGATCTTCAGGGAGCCCTTAGTCAATGAATGTGGCTAAATACAGACAGCAAGTTAGAAGGAGATGAAAGAGGACAGGGGATAGAGACACGGGTTCAAGTCCCAGCACAACCATTTCCTGGTTTTGTAGGTACACGCGGCCGACTCGAACTGCAAGTGTCTCGGTGAACCCAGTGCTCCCTCTGCAGCCTAGATACTTTGCAGGATTTTTGGGAGCATAGTGCAGGAAAGTGATATAGGGTATATGGTTAACTGTTCTGTACAGATGGACAGATGGACAGACAAAAGGATGATTGATTGTGTAATTGATTAATAGATAGACAGACAGATAGATAGGTATAGGTACATATCGATTAGCACAAAGCTACTGCTCATAACAAGGAGAGCAATGGTGAAAGCACATTGCAAAACTACAAACAAAAATGAAGAATGAAATCCAGTTTAAAAAGTGCAGTAAGCAGCCATTAGAAGAAAACAAATCCTATCATTTGCAATAACGTGGATGGAGCTAGAGGGTATTATGCTCAGTCAAATAGGCCAGGCGGAGAAATAAATGTACCAAATGATTTCACTCATGTGTGGAGTATGATAACAAAGAAAAACTGAAGGAAAAGACAGCAGCAGACTCACAGAACCCGAGAGTGAACTAACAGTTACCAAAGAGAAAGGGACTGGGTAGGGTTTGTGGGAAGGGAGTAATAAGTGCGGGGAAAAAGAATGGGGGCATTAGGATTAGCATGTATAATGTGTAGGGTGGGGTGTCATGGGTAGGGCTGTACAACACAGAGAAGACATGTAGTGATTCTACAGCATCTTAGTACATGCTGACGGAGAGCGGCTGTAACTGGGATTTGGGGTGACTTGGTGAAGAGGGTAGACAGAATAACATAATTTTCTGCATGTGATTGTATATTAATGAGAACAAAAAGAATTTCAAAGTGCAGTAAGAGCACAGCTCTCAAATATCAGAATAAAAGTACAGCCTTTGAGTGCTCCAATCAAAAGACACAGGGTTAGAAGAACTGATGAAAACTCAAGACCACCTACGTGCTCCCTTACTGGAGACTCACTTGAGATCCAAGGACAAAGACAAACTACAAGCTGAAGGGGCGGGGACAGGTACCCTACACAAGTGAAACTGAGAAACAAAGAAAGAAATGGATTCTGTTTTGGACCCCAGAGAGAGTCAGTAGAAAATAGCCCTATCTAGCCACCGTGAATTCTTTTTGTTTGGTTTCAGCAGTGCTCAGGCATAGATTTAGTGGTGCAGCAACTTCCTTCTCATTTCCTCTCACCTCAACAAATGAATTGCTGTAATAATATGCGTCTGGGCATTTATAATCATTGCTTCTTATGATGTTCACGAATGTAAGGAAGTAATAACCACCTAAAGAGGGAAGTTTGGACACTCAAATAAACACTTCACTCCACAACACACTCTTTGTTCCCAACTGCTCCTGTCCAGAAATAGGTGTTAATTCATATTTGTCCCTCCACCTATCAGCAGTGATCACGCCAATGTCCCTCAAACATGGTGGTGTGCAAAGGGCCAAGTACACTTTTCTGTCGACAACAGGCCCAGACGAAGGATACTTGTGGTCTTCAGGGATCACTTACTCACTGAATGTGGCTAAATAAAGTCAACAAGCGAGCAGGAAGTATAAGAGGACAGATGACAAAGATAAGAGTTCAAGTCCTTTCACCTCCATTTACTGGTTTTGTAAGCACACTCTGCTGACTCTACCTGAAAGCGTATCGGTGAACACAGTGCTCTCCTTATGGCTTAGTTACCTTGCAAGGTTTCTGGAAGCATAATGTAGGGAAGAGACATAGGCTATGTTGTTAACTGTTCTGTACATAAGGATAGATTGGCAGACAAAAAGATGATTGTTTCATAGATAGATAGGTAGACAGACGACAGGTGAAAGATAGATAGATAGGTACATAGATTAATAGATGATAGACATCATAGATAGATGACAGGAAGATAGATAGATAGATACATAGATAGATACATAGATACATAGATATATACATACATAGATACATAGATAGACAGACAGACCTTTAGATAGATAGATACAGATACATGTCGATTGACACAAAGCTATTGTTCATAACCAGGAGTTGAATGGTGAATAACATAGCTAAACTACAAACAAAAAGGAAAAATGAAATCCAGTTTAAAAAGTGCAGTAAGCAGCCTTAAGAAGAAAACAAATACTACCATTTGCAATGACGTGGATGGAGCAAGACGGTAGTATGTTCAGAAAAATAGGGCAGGCGAATAAAGGCAAGTACCAAGTGATTTCACTCATGTGTGGAGTATAACAACAAAGAAAAACTGAAGTAAAAAAACAGCAGCAGACTCACAGAACCCGAGAGTTGACTAAAAGTAACCAAAGGAAAAAGGACTGGGCAGGGTGAGTCTGAAGGGAGGGATAAGTGCGGGGGAGAAAGAATGGGGGCATTAAGTTTAGCATGTATAATGCACGGGGTCGGGTGTGCATGGGGAGTACTGTACAACACAGAGAAGACTAGTAGAGATCATATAGCATCTTACTACTCACTGATGGACAGTGACTGTAACGGGGACTTTTGTGGGGGACATGGTGAAGGGGTCTACAGCATCCAACTACGCTGATCGACAGTGACTGAAGAGGTTTTTCGGGGGGACTTGGTGAAGGGGGGAGCATAGTAAACATAATGTTCTTCACGTGATTGTAGATTAATGATAAAAAATATTCTTTAAGTGCAATAAGTGCACAGCTCTGAATCATCAGAATAAAAGGTCAGGCACTGAGTGCTGCAAACAAAAGACACAGGGATAAAAGAAGGGATGAAAACTCAAGACACCTACGTGCTTACTTACAGGAGACTCACTTGAGATCCAAGGACACAGACAAACTACAAGCCGAAGGTGTGTGGACAAGTACCCTACACGAGTGAAACGGAAAATCAAACAATCAAGCAAATGGATTCTGTTTGAGTCCCCAGAGACAGTCAGCAGAAAATAGCCCTATCTGGCCACCGTGAATTCTTTTTGTTTGGTTTCAACAGTTCCCAGCCATAGATTTAGTGGTGCAGCAACATACTTCTCATTTTCTCTCACCTCAACAACTGAGTTGCTGCAATAATAAGAATCTGGGCCTTTGAAATCAGTGGATTTTATGATGTTCACGAATGTGAAAATCTAATAACCACCTAAAGAGGGAAGTTTGGACACTCAATAAACACGTCACTCCACAATACACTGTTAGCTCCCAACTGCTCCTATCTAGAAATTGGTGTTCCATTTTATTTGACCCTCCGTCCTATCGGCGGTGATCACGCTGATGTCCTTCAAACATGGTGGTGAGCAAAGCAACAAGTTTACTTTTCTGTCGACAACAGGCCCAGAGGAATGATACTTGAGATCTTCAGGGAGCCCTTAGTCAATGAATGTGGCTAAATACAGACAGCAAGTTAGAAGGAGATGAAAGAGGACAGGGGATAGAGACACGGGTTCAAGTCCCAGCACAACCATTTCCTGGTTTTGTAGGTACACGCGGCCGACTCGAACTGCAAGTGTCTCGGTGAACCCAGTGCTCCCTCTGCAGCCTAGATACTTTGCAGGATTTTTGGGAGCATAGTGCAGGAAAGTGATATAGGGTATATGGTTAACTGTTCTGTACAGATGGACAGATGGACAGACAAAAGGATGATTGATTGTGTAATTGATTAATAGATAGACAGACAGATAGATAGGTATAGGTACATATCGATTAGCACAAAGCTACTGCTCATAACAAGGAGAGCAATGGTGAAAGCACATTGCAAAACTACAAACAAAAATGAAGAATGAAATCCAGTTTAAAAAGTGCAGTAAGCAGCCATTAGAAGAAAACAAATCCTATCATTTGCAATAACGTGGATGGAGCTAGAGGGTATTATGCTCAGTCAAATAGGCCAGGCGGAGAAATAAATGTACCAAATGATTTCACTCATGTGTGGAGTATGATAACAAAGAAAAACTGAAGGAAAAGACAGCAGCAGACTCACAGAACCCGAGAGTGGACTAACAGTTACCAAAGAGAAAGGGACTGGGTAGGGTTTGTGGGAAGGGAGTAATAAGTGCGGGGAAAAAGAATGGGGGCATTAGGATTAGCATGTATAATGTGTAGGGTGGGGTGTCATGGGTAGGGCTGTACAACACAGAGAAGACATGTAGTGATTCTACAGCATCTTAGTACATGCTGACGGAGAGCGGCTGTAACTGGGATTTGGGGTGACTTGGTGAAGAGGGTAGACAGAATAACATAATTTTCTGCATGTGATTGTATATTAATGAGAACAAAAAGAATTTCAAAGTGCAGTAAGAGCACAGCTCTCAAATATCAGAATAAAAGCACAGCCTTTGAGTGCTCCAATCAAAAGACACAGGGTTAGAAGAACTGATGAAAACTCAAGACCACCTACGGGCTCCAATACTGGAGACTCACTTGAGATCCAAGGACAAAGACAAACTACAAGCTGAAGGGGCGGGGACAGGTACCCTACACAAGTGAAACTGAGAAACAAAGAAAGAAATGGATTCTGTTTTGGACCCCAGAGAGAGTCAGTAGAAAATAGCCCTATCTAGCCACCGTGAATTCTATTTGTTTTGTTTCAGCAGTGCTCAGGCATAGATTTAGTGGTGCAGCAACTTCCTTCTCATTTCCTCTCACCTCAACAAATGAATTGCTGTAATAATATGCGTCTGGGCATTTATAATCATTGCTTCTTATGATGTTCACGAATGTAAGGAAGTAATAACCACCTAAAGAGGGAAGTTTGGACACTCAAATAAACACTTCACTCCACAACACACTCTTTGTTCCCAACTGCTCCTGTCCAGAAATAGGTGTTAATTCATATTTGTCCCTCCACCTATCAGCAGTGATCACGCCAATGTCCCTCAAACATGGTGGTGTGCAAAGGGCCAAGTACACTTTTCTGTCGACAACAGGCCCAGACGAAGGATACTTGTGGTCTTCAGGGATCACTTACTCACTGAATGTGGCTAAATAAAGTCAACAAGCGAGCAGGAAGTATAAGAGGACAGATGACAAAGATACGAGTTCAAGTCCTTTCACCTCCATTTACTGGTTTTGTAAGCACACTCTGCTGACTCTACCTGAAAGCGTATCGGTGAACACAGTGCTCTCCTTATGGCTTAGTTACCTTGCAAGGTTTCTGGAAGCATAATGTAGGGAAGAGACATAGGCTATGTTGTTAACTGTTCTGTACATAAGGATAGATTGGCAGACAAAAAGATGATTGTTTCATAGATAGATAGGTAGACAGACGACAGGTGAAAGATAGATAGATAGGTACATAGATTAATAGATGATAGACATCATAGATAGATGACAGGAAGATAGATAGATAGATACATAGATAGATACATAGATACATAGATATATACATACATAGATACATAGATAGACAGACAGACCTTTAGATAGATAGATACAGATACATGTCGATTGACACAAAGCTATTGTTCATAACCAGGAGTTGAATGGTGAATAACATAGCTAAACTACAAACAAAAAGGAAGAATGAAATCCAGTTTAAAAAGTGCAGTAAGCAGCCTTAAGAAGAAAACAAATACTACCATTTGCAATGACGTGGATGGAGCAAGACGGTAGTATGTTCAGAAAAATAGGGCAGGCGGATAAAGGCAAGTACCAAGTGATTTCACTCATGTGTGGAGTATAACAACAAAGAAAAACTGAAGTAAAAAAACAACAGCAGACTCACAGAACCCGAGAGTTGACTAAAAGTAACCAAAGGAAAAAGGACTGGGCAGGGTGAGTCTGAAGGGAGGGATAAGTGCGGGGGAGAAAGAATGGGGGCATTAAGTTTAGCATGTATAATGCGCGGGGTCGGGTGTGCATGGTGAGTACTGTACAACACAGAGAAGACTAGTAGAGATCATATAGCATCTTACTACTCACTGATGGACAGTGACTGTAACGGGGACTTTTGGGGGGGACATGGTGAAGGGGTCTACAGCATCCAACTACGCTGATCGACAGTGACTGAAGAGGTTTTTCGGGGGGACTTGGTGAAGGGGGGAGCATAGTAAACATAATGTTCTTCACGTGATTGTAGATTAATGATAAAAAATATTCTTTAAGTGCAATAAGTGCACAGCTCTGAATCATCAGAATAAAAGGTCAGGCACTGAGTGCTGCAAACAAAAGACACAGGGATAAAAGAAGGGATGAAAACTCAAGACACCTACGTGCTTACTTACAGGAGACTCACTTGAGATCCAAGGACACAGACAAACTACAAGCCGAAGGTGTGTGGACAAGTACCCTACACGAGTGAAACGGAAAATCAAACAATCAAGCAAATGGATTCTGTTTGAGTCCCCAGAGACAGTCAGCAGAAAATAGCCCTATCTGGCCACCGTGAATTCTTTTTGTTTGGTTTCAACAGTTCCCAGCCATAGATTTAGTGGTGCAGCAACATACTTCTCATTTTCTCTCACCTCAACAACTGAGTTGCTGCAATAATAAGAATCTGGGCCTTTGAAATCAGTGGATTTTATGATGTTCACGAATGTGAAAATCTAATAACCACCTAAAGAGGGAAGTTTGGACACTCAATAAACACGTCACTCCACAATACACTGTTAGCTCCCAAATGCTCCTATCTAGAAATTGGTGTTCCTTTTTATTTGACCCTCCGTCCTATCGGCGGTGATCACGCTGATGTCCTTCAAACATGGTGGTGAGAAAAGCAACAAGTTTACTTTTCTGTCGACAACAGGCCCAGAGGAATGATACTTGAGATCTTCAGGGAGCCCTTAGTCAATGAATGTGGCTAAATACAGACAGCAAGTTAGAAGGAGATGAAAGAGGACAGGGGATAGAGACACGGGTTCAAGTCCCAGCACAACCATTTCCTTTTTTTGTAGGTACACGCGGCCGACTCGAACTGCAAGTGTCTCGGTGAACCCAGTGCTCTCTCTGCAGCCTAGATACTTTGCAGGATTTTTGGGAGCATAGTGCAGGAAAGTGATATAGGGTATATGGTTAACTGTTCTGTACAGATGGACAGATGGACAGACAAAAGGATGATTGATTGTGTAATTGATTAATAGATAGACAGACAGATAGATAGGTATAGGTACATATCGATTAGCACAAAGCTACTGCTCATAACAAGGAGAGCAATGGTGAAAGCACATTGCAAAACTACAAACAAAAAAGAAGAATGAAATCCAGTTTAAAAAGTGCAGTAAGCAGCCATAAGAAGAAAACAAATCCTATCATTTGCAATAACGTGGATGGAGCTAGAGGGTATTATGCTCAGTCAAATAGGCCAGGCGGAGAAATAAATGTACCAAATGATTTCACTCATGTGTGGAGTATGATAACAAAGAAAAACTGAAGGAAAAGACAGCAGCAGACTCACAGAACCCGAGAGTGGACTAACAGTTACCAAAGAGAAAGGGACTGGGTAGGGTTTGTGGGAAGGGAGTAATAAGTGCGGGGAAAAAGAATGGGGGCATTAGGATTAGCATGTATAATGTGTAGGGTGGGGTGTCATGGGTAGGGCTGTACAACACAGAGAAGACATGTAGTGATTCTACAGCATCTTAGTACATGCTGACGGAGAGCGGCTGTAACTGGGATTTGGGGTGACTTGGTGAAGAGGGTAGACAGAATAACATAATTTTCTGCATGTGATTGTATATTAATGAGAACAAAAAGAATTTCAAAGTGCAGTAAGAGCACAGCTCTCAAATATCAGAATAAAAGTACAGCCTTTGAGTGCTCCAATCAAAAGACACAGGGTTAGAAGAACTGATGAAAACTCAAGACCACCTACGTGCTCCCTTACTGGAGACTCACTTGAGATCCAAGGACAAAGACAAACTACAAGCTGAAGGGGCGGGGACAGGTACCCTACACAAGTGAAACTGAGAAACAAAGAAAGAAATGGATTCTGTTTTGGACCCCAGAGAGAGTCAGTAGAAAATAGCCCTATCTAGCCACCGTGAATTCTTTTTGTTTGGTTTCAGCAGTGCTCAGGCATAGATTTAGTGGTGCAGCAACTTCCTTCTCATTTCCTCTCACCTCAACAAATGAATTGCTGTAATAATATGCGTCTGGGCATTTATAATCATTGCTTCTTATGATGTTCACGAATGTAAGGAAGTAATAACCACCTAAAGAGGGAAGTTTGGACACTCAAATAAACACTTCACTCCACAACACACTCTTTGTTCCCAACTGCTCCTGTCCAGAAATAGGTGTTAATTCATATTTGTCCCTCCACCTATCAGCAGTGATCACGCCAATGTCCCTCAAACATGGTGGTGTGCAAAGGGCCAAGTACACTTTTCTGTCGACAACAGGCCCAGACGAAGGATACTTGTGGTCTTCAGGGATCACTTACTCACTGAATGTGGCTAAATAAAGTCAACAAGCGAGCAGGAAGTATAAGAGGACAGATGACAAAGATACGAGTTCAAGTCCTTTCACCTCCATTTACTGGTTTTGTAAGCACACTCTGCTGACTCTACCTGAAAGCGTATCGGTGAACACAGTGCTCTCCTTATGGCTTAGTTACCTTGCAAGGTTTCTGGAAGCATAATGTAGGGAAGAGACATAGGCTATGTTGTTAACTGTTCTGTACATAAGGATAGATTGGCAGACAAAAAGATGATTGTTTCATAGATAGATAGGTAGACAGACGACAGGTGAAAGATAGATAGATAGGTACATAGATTAATAGATGATAGACATCATAGATAGATGACAGGAAGATAGATAGATAGATACATAGATAGATACATAGATACATAGATATATACATACATAGATACATAGATAGACAGACAGACCTTTAGATAGATAGATACAGATACATGTCGATTGACACAAAGCTATTGTTCATAACCAGGAGTTGAATGGTGAATAACATAGCTAAACTACAAACAAAAAGGAAAAATGAAATCCAGTTTAAAAAGTGCAGTAAGCAGCCTTAAGAAGAAAACAAATACTACCATTTGCAATGACGTGGATGGAGCAAGACGGTAGTATGTTCAGAAAAATAGGGCAGGCGAATAAAGACAAGTACCAAGTGATTTCACTCATGTGTGGAGTATAACAACAAAGAAAAACTGAAGTAAAAAAACAGCAGCAGACTCACAGAACCCGAGAGTTGACTAAAAGTAACCAAAGGAAAAAGGACTGGGCAGGGTGAGTCTGAAGGGAGGGATAAGTGCGGGAGAGAAAGAATGGGGGCATTAAGTTTAGCATGTATAATGCGCGGGGTCGGGTGTGCATGGGGAGTACTGTACAACACAGAGAAGACTAGTAGAGATCATATAGCATCTTACTACTCACTGATGGACAGTGACTGTAACGGGGACTTTTGTGGGGGACATGGTGAAGGGGTCTACAGCATCCAACTACGCTGATCGACAGTGACTGAAGAGGTTTTTCGGGGGGACTTGGTGAAGGGGGGAGCATAGTAAACATAATGTTCTTCACGTGATTGTAGATTAATGATAAAAAATATTCTTTAAGTGCAATAAGTGCACAGCTCTGAATCATCAGAATAAAAGCTCAGGCACTGAGTGCTGCAAACAAAAGACACAGGGATAAAAGAAGGGATGAAAACTCAAGACACCTACGTGCTTACTTACAGGAGACTCACTTGAGATCCAAGGACACAGACAAACTACAAGCCGAAGGTGTGTGGACAAGTACCCTACACGAGTGAAACGGAAAATCAAACAATCAAGCAAATGGATTCTGTTTGAGTCCCCAGAGACAGTCAGCAGAAAATAGCCCTATCTGGCCACCGTGAATTCTTTTTGTTTGGTTTCAACAGTTCCCAGCCATAGATTTAGTGGTGCAGCAACATACTTCTCATTTTCTCTCACCTCAACAACTGAGTTGCTGCAATAATAAGAATCTGGGCCTTTGAAATCAGTGGATTTTATGATGTTCACGAATGTGAAAATCTAATAACCACCTAAAGAGGGAAGTTTGGACACTCAATAAACACGTCACTCCACAATACACTGTTAGCTCCCAACTGCTCCTATCTAGAAATTGGTGTTCCTTTTTATTTGACCCTCCGTCCTATCGGCGGTGATCACGCTGATGTCCTTCAAACATGGTGGTGAGCAAAGCAACAAGTTTACTTTTCTGTCGACAACAGGCCCAGAGGAATGATACTTGAGATCTTCAGGGAGCCCTTAGTCAATGAATGTGGCTAAATACAGACAGCAAGTTAGAAGGAGATGAAAGAGGACAGGGGATAGAGACACGGGTTCAAGTCCCAGCACAACCATTTCCTGGTTTTGTAGGTACACGCGGCCGACTCGAACTGCAAGTGTCTCGGTGAACCCAGTGCTCCCTCTGCAGCCTAGATACTTTGCAGGATTTTTGGGAGCATAGTGCAGGAAAGTGATATAGGGTATATGGTTAACTGTTCTGTACAGATGGACAGATGGACAGACAAAAGGATGATTGATTGTGTAATTGATTAATAGACAGACAGATAGATAGGTATAGGTACATATCGATTAGCACAAAGCTACTGCTCACAAGGAGAGCAATGGTGAAAGCACATGGCAAAACTACAAACAAAAAAGAAGAATGAAATCCAGTTTAAAAAGTGCAGTAAGCAGCCATAAGAAGAAAACAAATCCTATCATTTGCAATAACGTGGATGGAGCTAGAGGGTATTATGCTCAGTCAAATAGGCCAGGCGGAGAAATACATGTACCAAATGATTTCACTCATGTGTGGAGTATGATAACAAAGAAAAACTGAAGGAAAAGACAGCAGCAGACTCACAGAACCCGAGAGTGGACTAACAGTTACCAAAGAGAAAGGGACTTGGTAGGGTTTGTGGGAAGGGAGTAATAAGTGCGGGGAAAAAGAATGGGGGCATTAGGATTAGCATGTATAATGTGTAGGGTGGGGTGTCATGGGTAGGGCTGTACAACACAGAGAAGACATGTAGTGATTCTACAGCATCTTAGTACATGCTGACGGAGAGCGGCTGTAACTGGGATTTGGGGTGACTTGGTGAAGAGGGTAGACAGAATAACATAATTTTCTGCATGTGATTGTATATTAATGAGAACAAAAAGAATTTCAAAGTGCAGTAAGAGCACAGCTCTCAAATATCAGAATAAAAGCACAGCCTTTGAGTGCTCCAATCAAAAGACACAGGGTTAGAAGAACTGATGAAAACTCAAGACCACCTACGTGCTCCCTTACTGGAGACTCACTTGAGATCCAAGGACAAAGACAAACTACAAGCTGAAGGGGCGGGGACAGGTACCCTACACAAGTGAAACTGAGAAACAAAGAAAGAAATGGATTCTGTTTTGGACCCCAGAGAGAGTCAGTAGAAAATAGCCCTATCTAGCCACCGTGAATTCTTTTTGTTTGGTTTCAGCAGTGCTCAGGCATAGATTTAGTGGTGCAGCAACTTCCTTCTCATTTCCTCTCACCTCAACAAATGAATTGCTGTAATAATATGCGTCTGGGCATTTATAATCATTGCTTTTTATGATGTTCACGAATGTAAAGAAGTAATAACCACATAAAGAGGGAAGTTTGGGCACTCAAATAAACACTTCACTCCACAACACACTCTTTGTTCCCAACTGCTCCTGTCCAGAAATAGGTGTTAATTCATATTTGTCCCTCCACCTATCAGCAGTGATCACGCCAATGTCCCTCAAACATGGTGGTGTGCAAAGGGCCAAGTACACTTTTCTGTCGACAACAGGCCCAGACGAAGGATACTTGTGGTCTTCAGGGATCACTTACTCACTGAATGTGGCTAAATAAAGTCAACAAGCGAGCAGGAAGTATAAGAGGACAGATGACAAAGATACGAGTTCAAGTCCTTTCACCTCCATTTACTGGTTTTGTAAGCACACTCTGCTGACTCTACCTGAAAGCGTATCGGTGAACACAGTGCTCTCCTTATGGCTTAGTTACCTTGCAAGGTTTCTGGAAGCATAATGTAGGGAAGAGACATAGGCTATGTTGTTAACTGTTCTGTACATAAGGATAGATTGGCAGACAAAAAGATGATTGTTTCATAGATAGATAGGTAGACAGACGACAGGTGAAAGATAGATAGATAGGTACATAGATTAATAGATGATAGACATCATAGATAGATGACAGGAAGATAGATAGATAGATACATAGATAGATACATAGATACATAGATATATACATACATAGATACATAGATAGACAGACAGACCTTTAGATAGATAGATACAGATACATGTCGATTGACACAAAGCTATTGTTCATAACCAGGAGTTGAATGGTGAATAACATAGCTAAACTACAAACAAAAAGGAAAAATGAAATCCAGTTTAAAAAGTGCAGTAAGCAGCCTTAAGAAGAAAACAAATAGTACCATTTGCAATGACGTGGATGGAGCAAGACGGTAGTATGTTCAGAAAAATAGGGCAGGCGGATAAAGGCAAGTACCAAGTGATTTCACTCATGTGTGGAGTATAACAACAAAGAAAAACTGAAGTAAAAAAACAGCAGCAGACTCACAGAACCCGAGAGTTGACTAAAAGTAACCAAAGGAAAAAGGACTGGGCAGGGTGAGTCTGAAGGGAGGGATAAGTGTGGGGAGAAAGAATGGGGGCATTAAGTTTAGCATGTATAATGCGCGGGGTCGGGTGTGCATGGGGAGTACTGTACAACACAGAGAAGACTAGTAGAGATCATATAGCATCTTACTACTCACTGATGGACAGTGACTGTAACGGGGACTTTTGTGGGGGACATGGTGAAGGGGTCTACAGCATCCAACTACGCTGATCGACAGTGACTGAAGAGGTTTTTCGGGGGGACTTGGTGAAGGGGGGAGCATAGTAAACATAATATTCTTCACGTGATTGTAGATTAATGATAAAAAATATTCTTTAAGTGCAATAAGTGCACAGCTCTGAATCATCAGAATAAAAGGTCAGGCACTGAGTGCTGCAAACAAAAGACACAGGGATAAAAGAAGGGATGAAAACTCAAGACACCTACGTGCTTACTTACAGGAGACTCACTTGAGATCCAAGGACACAGACAAACTACAAGCCGAAGGTGTGTGGACAAGTACCCTACACGAGTGAAACGGAAAATCAAACAATCAAGCAAATGGATTCTGTTTGAGTCCCCAGAGACAGTCAGCAGAAAATAGCCCTATCTGGCCACCGTGAATTCTTTTTGTTTGGTTTCAACAGTTCCCAGCCATAGATTTAGTGGTGCAGCAACATACTTCTCATTTTCTCTCACCTCAACAACTGAGTTGCTGCAATAATAAGAATCTGGGCCTTTGAAATCAGTGGATTTTATGATGTTCACGAATGTGAAAATCTAATAACCACCTAAAGATTGAAGTTTGGACACTCAATAAACACGTCACTCCACAATACACTGTTAGCTCCCAACTGCTCCTATCTAGAAATTGGTGTTCCATTTTATTTGACCCTCCGTCCTATCGGCGGTGATCACGCTGATGTCCTTCAAACATGGTGGTGAGCAAAGCAACAAGTTGACTTTTCTGTCGACAACAGGCCCAGAGGAATGATACTTGAGATCTTCAGGGAGCCCTTAGTCAATGAATGTGGCTAAATACAGACAGGAAGTTAGAAGGAGATGAAAGAGGACAGGGGATAGAGACACGGGTTCAAGTCCCAGCACAACCATTTCCTGGTTTTGTAGGTACACGCGGCCGACTCGAACTGCAAGTGTCTCGGTGAACCCAGTGCTCCCTCTGCAGCCTAGATACTTTGCAGGATTTTTGGGAGCATAGTGCAGGAAAGTGATATAGGGTATATGGTTAACTGTTCTGTACAGATGGACAGATGGACAGACAAAAGGATGATTGATTGTGTAATTGATTAATAGATAGACAGACAGATAGATAGGTATAGGTACATATCGATTAGCACAAAGCTACTGCTCATAACAAGGAGAGCAATGGTGAAAGCACATTGCAAAACTACAAACAAAAAAGAAGAATGAAATCCAGTTTAAAAAGTGCAGTAAGCAGCCATAAGAAGAAAACAAATCCTATCATTTGCAATAACGTGGATGGAGCTAGAGGGTATTATGCTCAGTCAAATAGGCCAGGCGGAGAAATACATGTACCAAATGATTTCACTCATGTGTGGAGTATGATAACAAAGAAAAACTGAAGGAAAAGGCAGCAGCAGACTCACAGAACCCGAGAGTGGACTAACAGTTACCAAAGAGAAAGGGACTGGGTAGGGTTTGTGGGAAGGGAGTAATAAGTGCGGGGAAAAAGAATGGGGGCATTAGGATTAGCATGTATAATGTGTAGGGTGGGGTGTCATGGGTAGGGCTGTACAACACAGAGAAGACATGTAGTGATTCTACAGCATCTTAGTACATGCTGACGGAGAGCGGCTGTAACTGGGATTTGGGGTGACTTGGTGAAGAGGGTAGACAGAATAACATAATTTTCTGCATGTGATTGTATATTAATGAGAACAAAAAGAATTTCAAAGTGCAGTAAGAGCACAGCTCTCAAATATCAGAATAAAAGTACAGCCTTTGAGTGCTCCAATCAAAAGACACAGGGTTAGAAGAACTGATGAAAACTCAAGACCACCTACGTGCTCCCTTACTGGAGACTCACTTGAGATCCAAGGACAAAGACAAACTACAAGCTGAAGGGGCAGGGACAGGTACCCTACACAAGTGAAACTGAGAAACAAAGAAAGAAATGGATTCTGTTTTGGACCCCAGAGAGAGTCAGTAGAAAATAGCCCTATCTAGCCACCGTGAATTCTTTTTGTTTGGTTTCAGCAGTGCTCAGGCATAGATTTAGTGGTGCAGCAACTTCCTTCTCATTTCCTCTCACCTCAACAAATGAATTGCTGTAATAATATGCGTCTGGGCATTTATAATCATTTCTTCTTATGATGTTCACGAATGTAAGGAAGTAATAACCACCTAAAGAGGGAAGTTTGGACACTCAAATAAACACTTCACTCCACAACACACTCTTTGTTCCCAACTGCTCCTGTCCAGAAATAGGTGTTAATTCATATTTGTCCCTCCACCTATCAGCAGTGATCACGCCAATGTCCCTCAAACATGGTGGTGTGCAAAGGGCCAAGTACACTTTTCTGTCGACAACAGGCCCAGACGAAGGATACTTGTGGTCTTCAGGGATCACTTACTCACTGAATGTGGCTAAATAAAGTCAAGAAGCGAGCAGGAAGTATAAGAGGACAGATGACAAAGATACGAGTTCAAGTCCTTTCACCTCCATTTACTGGTTTTGTAAGCACACTCTGCTGACTCTACCTGAAAGCGTATCGGTGAACACAGTGCTCTCCTTATGGCTTAGTTACCTTGCAAGGTTTCTGGAAGCATAATGTAGGGAAGAGACATAGGCTATGTTGTTAACTGTTCTGTACATAAGGATAGATTGGCAGACAAAAAGATGATTGTTTCATAGATAGATAGGTAGACAGACGACAGGTGAAAGATAGATAGATAGGTACATAGATTAATAGATGATAGACATCATAGATAGATGACAGGAAGATAGATAGATAGATACATAGATAGATACATAGATACATAGATATATACATACATAGATACATAGATAGACAGACAGACCTTTAGATAGATAGATACAGATACATGTCGATTGACACAAAGCTATTGTTCATAACCAGGAGTTGAATGGTGAATAACATAGCTAAACTACAAACAAAAAGGAAAAATGAAATCCAGTTTAAAAAGTGCAGTAAGCAGCCTTAAGAAGAAAACAAATACTACCATTTGCAATGACGTGGATGGAGCAAGACGGTAGTATGTTCAGAAAAATAGGGCAGGCGAATAAAGGCAAGTACCAAGTGATTTCACTCATGTGTGGAGTATAACAACAAAGAAAAACTGAAGTAAAAAAACAGCAGCAGACTCACAGAACCCGAGAGTTGACTAAAAGTAACCAAAGGAAAAAGGACTGGGCAGGGTGAGTCTGAAGGGAGGGATAAGTGCGGGGGAGAAAGAATGGGGGCATTAAGTTTAGCATGTATAATGCGCGGGGTCGGGTGTGCATGCGGAGTACTGTACAACACAGAGAAGACTAGTAGAGATCATATAGCATCTTACTACTCACTGATGGACAGTGACTGTAACGGGGACTTTTGTGGGGGACATGGTGAAGGGGTCTACAGCATCCAACTACGCTGATCGACAGTGACTGAAGAGGTTTTTCGGGGGGACTTGGTGAAGGGGGGAGCATAGTAAACATAATGTTCTTCACGTGATTGTAGATTAATGATAAAAAATATTCTTTAAGTGCAATAAGTGCACAGCTCTGAATCATCAGAATAAAAGGTCAGGCACTGAGTGCTGCAAACAAAAGACACAGGGATAAAAGAAGGGATGAAAACTCAAGACACCTACGTGCTTACTTACAGGAGACTCACTTGAGATCCAAGGACACAGACAAACTACAAGCCGAAGGTGTGTGGACAAGTACCCTACACGAGTGAAACGGAAAATCAAACAATCAAGCAAATGGATTCTGTTTGAGTCCCCAGAGACAGTCAGCAGAAAATAGCCCTATCTGGCCACCGTGAATTCTTTTTGTTTGGTTTCAACAGTTCCCAGCCATAGATTTAGTGGTGCAGCAACATACTTCTCATTTTCTCTCACCTCAACAACTGAGTTGCTGCAATAATAAGAATCTGGGCCTTTGTAATCAGTGGATTTTATGATGTTCACGAATGTGAAAATCTAATAACCACCTAAGAGGGAAGTTTGGACACTCAATAAACACGTCACTCCACAATACACTGTTAGCTCCCAACTGCTCCTATCTAGAAATTGGTGTTCCTTTTTATTTGACCCTCCGTCCTATCGGCGGTGATCACGCTGATGTCCTTCAAACATGGTGGTGAGCAAAGCAACAAGTTTACTTTTCTGTCGACAACAGGCCCAGAGGAATGATACTTGAGATCTTCAGGGAGCCCTTAGTCAATGAATGTGGCTAAATACAGACAGCAAGTTAGAAGGAGATGAAAGAGGACAGGGGATAGAGACACGGGTTCAAGTCCCAGCACAACCATTTCCTGGTTTTGTAGGTACACGCGGCCGACTCGAACTGCAAGTGTCTCGGTGAACCCAGTGCTCCCTCTGCAGCCTAGATACTTTGCAGGATTTTTGGGAGCATAGTGCAGGAAAGTGATATAGGGTATATGGTTAACTGTTCTGTACAGATGGACAGATGGACAGACAAAAGGATGATTGATTGTGTAATTGATTAATAGACAGACAGATAGATAGGTATAGGTACATATCGATTAGCACAAAGCTACTGCTCATAACAAGGAGAGCAATGGTGAAAGCACATGGCAAAACTACAAACAAAAAAGAAGAATGAAATCCAGTTTAAAAAGTGCAGTAAGCAGCCATAAGAAGAAAACAAATCCTATCATTTGCAATAACGTGGATGGAGCTAGAGGGTATTATGCTCAGTCAAATAGGCCAGGCGGAGAAATACATGTACCAAATGATTTCACTCATGTGTGGAGTATGATAACAAAGAAAAACTGAAGGAAAAGACAGCAGCAGACTCACAGAACCCGAGAGGGGACTAACAGTTACCAAAGAGAAAGGGACTTGGTAGGGTTTGTGGGAAGGGAGTAATAAGTGCGGGGAAAAAGAATGGGGGCATTAGGATTAGCATGTATAATGTGTAGGGTGGGGTGTCATGGGTAGGGCTGTACAACACAGAGAAGACATGTAGTGATTCTACAGCATCTTAGTACATGCTGACGGAGAGCGGCTGTAACTGGGATTTGGGGTGACTTGGTGAAGAGGGTAGACAGAATAACATAATTTTCTGCATGTGATTGTATATTAATGAGAACAAAAAGAATTTCAAAGTGCAGTAAGAGCACAGCTCTCAAATATCAGAATAAAAGCACAGCCTTTGAGTGCTCCAATCAAAAGACACAGGGTTAGAAGAACTGATGAAAACTCAAGACCACCTACGTGCTCCCTTACTGGAGACTCACTTGAGATCCAAGGACAAAGACAAACTACAAGCTGAAGGGGCGGGGACAGGTACCCTACACAAGTGAAACTGAGAAACAAAGAAAGAAATGGATTCTGTTTTGGACCCCAGAGAGAGTCAGTAGAAAATAGCCCTATCTAGCCACCGTGAATTCTTTTTGTTTGGTTTCAGCAGTGCTCAGGCATAGATTTAGTGGTGCAGCAACTTCCTTCTCATTTCCTCTCACCTCAACAAATGAATTGCTGTAATAATATGCGTCTGGGCATTTATAATCATTTCTTCTTATGATGTTCACGAATGTAAGGAAGTAATAACCACCTAAAGAGGGAAGTTTGGACACTCAAATAAACACTTCACTCCACAACACACTCTTTGTTCCCAACTGCTCCTGTCCAGAAATAGGTGTTAATTCATATTTGTCCCTCCACCTATCAGCAGTGATCACGCCAATGTCCCTCAAACATGGTGGTGTGCAAAGGGCCAAGTACACTTTTCTGTCGACAACAGGCCCAGACGAAGGATACTTGTGGTCTTCAGGGATCACTTACTCACTGAATGTGGCTAAATAAAGTCAACAAGCGAGCAGGAAGTATAAGAGGACAGATGACAAAGATACGAGTTCAAGTCCTTTCACCTCCATTTACTGGTTTTGTAAGCACACTCTGCTGACTCTACCTGAAAGCGTATCGGTGAACACAGTGCTCTCCTTATGGCTTAGTTACCTTGCAAGGTTTCTGGAAGCATAATGTAGGGAAGAGACATAGGCTATGTTGTTAACTGTTCTGTACATAAGGATAGATTGGCAGACAAAAAGATGATTGTTTCATAGATAGATAGGTAGACAGACGACAGGTGAAAGATAGATAGATAGGTACATAGATTAATAGATGATAGACATCATAGATAGATGACAGGAAGATAGATAGATAGATACATAGATAGATACATAGATACATAGATATATACATACATAGATACATAGATAGACAGACAGACCTTTAGATAGATAGATACAGATACATGTCGATTGACACAAAGCTATTGTTCATAACCAGGAGTTGAATGGTGAATAACATAGCTAAACTACAAACAAAAAGGAAAAATGAAATCCAGTTTAAAAAGTGCAGTAAGCAGCCTTAAGAAGAAAACAAATACTACCATTTGCAATGACGTGGATGGAGCAAGACGGTAGTATGTTCAGAAAAATAGGGCAGGCGAATAAAGGCAAGTACCAAGTGATTTCACTCATGTGTGGAGTATAACAACAAAGAAAAACTGAAGTAAAAAAACAGCAGCAGACTCACAGAACCCGAGAGTTGACTAAAAGTAACCAAAGGAAAAAGGACTGGGCAGGGTGAGTCTGAAGGGAGGGATAAGTGCGGGGGAGAAAGAATGGGGGCATTAAGTTTAGCATGTATAATGCGCGGGGTCGGGTGTGCATGGGGAGTACTGTACAACACAGAGAAGACTAGTAGAGATCATATAGCATCTTACTACTCACTGATGGACAGTGACTGTAACGGGGACTTTTGTGGGGGACATGGTGAAGGGGTCTACAGCATCCAACTACGCTGATCGACAGTGACTGAAGAGGTTTTTCGGGGGGACTTGGTGAAGGGGGGAGCATAGTAAACATAATGTTCTTCACGTGATTGTAGATTAATGATAAAAAATATTCTTTAAGTGCAATAAGTGCACAGCTCTGAATCATCAGAATAAAAGGTCAGGCACTGAGTGCTGCAAACAAAAGACACAGGGATAAAAGAAGGGATGAAAACTCAAGACACCTACGTGCTTACTTACAGGAGACTCACTTGAGATCCAAGGACACAGACAAACTACAAGCCGACGGTGTGTGGACAAGTACCCTACACGAGTGAAACGGAAAATCAAACAATCAAGCAAATGGATTCTGTTTGAGTCCCCAGAGACAGTCAGCAGAAAATAGCCCTATCTGGCCACCGTGAATTCTTTTTGTTTGGTTTCAACAGTTCCCAGCCATAGATTTAGTGGTGCAGCAACATACTTCTCATTTTCTCTCACCTCAACAACTGAGTTGCTGCAATAATAAGAATCTGGGCCTTTGAAATCAGTGGATTTTATGATGTTCACGAATGTGAAAATCTAATAACCACCTAAGAGGGAAGTTTGGACACTCAATAAACACGTCACTCCACAATACACTGTTAGCTCCCAACTGCTCCTATCTAGAAATTGGTGTTCCTTTTTATTTGACCCTCCGTCCTATCGGCGGTGATCACGCTGATGTCCTTCAAACATGGTGGTGAGCAAAGCAACAAGTTGACTTTTCTGTCGACAACAGGCCCAGAGGAATGATACTTGAGATCTTCAGGGAGCCCTTAGTCAATGAATGTGGCTAAATACAGACAGCAAGTTAGAAGGAGATGAAAGAGGACAGGGGATAGAGACACGGGTTCAAGTCCCAGCACAACCATTTCCTGGTTTTGTAGGTACACGCGGCCGACTCGAACTGCAAGTGTCTCGGTGAACCCAGTGCTCCCTCTGCAGCCTAGATACTTTGCAGGATTTTTGGGAGCATAGTGCAGGAAAGTGATATAGGGTATATGGTTAACTGTTCTGTACAGATGGACAGATGGACAGACAAAAGGATGATTGATTGTGTAATTGATTAATAGACAGACAGATAGATAGGTATAGGTACATATCGATTAGCACAAAGCTACTGCTCATAACAAGGAGAGCAATGGTGAAAGCACATGGCAAAACTACAAACAAAAAAGAAGAATGAAATCCAGTTTAAAAAGTGCAGTAAGCAGCCATAAGAAGAAAACAAATCCTATCATTTGCAATAACGTGGATGGAGCTAGAGGGTATTATGCTCAGTCAAATAGGCCAGGCGGAGAAATACATGTACCAAATGATTTCACTCATGTGTGGAGTATGATAACAAAGAAAAACTGAAGGAAAAGACAGCAGCAGACTCACAGAACCCGAGAGTGGACTAACAGTTACCAAAGAGAAAGGGACTTGGTAGGGTTTGTGGGAAGGGAGTAATAAGTGCGGGGAAAAAGAATGGGGGCATTAGGATTAGCATGTATAATGTGTAGGGTGGGGTGTCATGGGTAGGGCTGTACAACACAGAGAAGACATGTAGTGATTCTGCAGCATCTTAGTACATGCTGACGGAGAGCGGCTGTAACTGGGATTTGGGGTGACTTGGTGAAGAGGGTAGACAGAATAACATAATTTTCTGCATGTGATTGTATATTAATGAGAACAAAAAGAATTTCAAAGTGCAGTAAGAGCACAGCTCTCAAATATCAGAATAAAAGCACAGCCTTTGAGTGCTCCAATCAAAAGACACAGGGTTAGAAGAACTGATGAAAACTCAAGACCACCTACGTGCTCCCTTACTGGAGACTCACTTGAGATCCAAGGACAAAGACAAACTACAAGCTGAAGGGGCGGGGACAGGTACCCTACACAAGTGAAACTGAGAAACAAAGAAAGAAATGGATTCTGTTTTGGACCCCAGAGAGAGTCAGTAGAAAATAGCCCTATCTAGCCACCGTGAATTCTTTTTGTTTGGTTTCAGCAGTGCTCAGGCATAGATTTAGTGGTGCAGCAACTTCCTTCTCATTTCCTCTCACCTCAACAAATGAATTGCTGTAATAATATGCGTCTGGGCATTTATAATCATTGCTTTTTATGATGTTCACGAATGTAAAGAAGTAATAACCACATAAAGAGGGAAGTTTGGGCACTCAAATAAACACTTCACTCCACAACACACTCTTTGTTCCCAACTGCTCCTGTCCAGAAATAGGTGTTAATTCATATTTGTCCCTCCACCTATCAGCAGTGATCACGCCAATGTCCCTCAAACATGGTGGTGTGCAAAGGGCCAAGTACACTTTTCTGTCGACAACAGGCCCAGACGAAGGATACTTGTGGTCTTCAGGGATCACTTACTCACTGAATGTGGCTAAATAAAGTCAACAAGCGAGCAGGAAGTATAAGAGGACAGATGACAAAGATACGAGTTCAAGTCCTTTCACCTCCATTTACTGGTTTTGTAAGCACACTCTGCTGACTCTACCTGAAAGCGTATCGGTGAACACAGTGCTCTCCTTATGGCTTAGTTACCTTGCAAGGTTTCTGGAAGCATAATGTAGGGAAGAGACATAGGCTATGTTGTTAACTGTTCTGTACATAAGGATAGATTGGCAGACAAAAAGATGATTGTTTCATAGATAGATAGGTAGACAGACGACAGGTGAAAGATAGATAGATAGGTACATAGATTAATAGATGATAGACATCATAGATAGATGACAGGAAGATAGATAGATAGATACCTAGATAGATACATAGATACATAGATATATACATACATAGATACATAGATAGACAGACAGACCTTTAGATAGATAGATACAGATACATGTCGATTGACACAAAGCTATTGTTCATAACCAGGAGTTGAATGGTGAATAACATAGCTAAACTACAAACAAAAAGGAAGAATGAAATCCAGTTTAAAAAGTGCAGTAAGCAGCCTTAAGAAGAAAACAAATACTACCATTTGCAATGACGTGGATGGAGCAAGACGGTAGTATGTTCAGAAAAATAGGGCAGGCGGATAAAGGCAAGTACCAAGTGATTTCACTCATGTGTGGAGTATAACAACAAAGAAAAACTGAAGTAAAAAAACAGCAGCAGACTCACAGAACCCGAGAGTTGACTAAAAGTAACCAAAGGAAAAAGGACTGGGCAGGGTGAGTCTGAAGGGAGGGATAAGTGTGGGGAGAAAGAATGGGGGCATTAAGTTTAGCATGTATAATGCGCGGGGTCGGGTGTGCATGGGGAGTACTGTACAACACAGAGAAGACTAGTAGAGATCATATAGCATCTTACTACTCACTGATGGACAGTGACTGTAACGGGGACTTTTGTGGGGGACATGGTGAAGGGGTCTACAGCATCCAACTACGCTGATCGACAGTGACTGAAGAGGTTTTTCGGGGGGACTTGGTGAAGGGGGGAGCATAGTAAACATAATGTTCTTCACGTGATTGTAGATTAATGATAAAAAATATTCTTTAAGTGCAATAAGTGCACAGCTCTGAATCATCAGAATAAAAGGTCAGGCACTGAGTGCTGCAAACAAAAGACACAGGGATAAAAGAAGGGATGAAAACTCAAGACACCTACGTGCTTACTTACAGGAGACTCACTTGAGATCCAAGGACACAGACAAACTACAAGCCGAAGGTGTGTGGACAAGTACCCTACACGAGTGAAACGGAAAATCAAACAATCAAGCAAATGGATTCTGTTTGAGTCCCCAGAGACAGTCAGCAGAAAATAGCCCTATCTGGCCACCGTGAATTCTTTTTGTTTGGTTTCAACAGTTCCCAGCCATAGATTTAGTGGTGCAGCAACATACTTCTCATTTTCTCTCACCTCAACAACTGAGTTGCTGCAATAATAAGAATCTGGGCCTTTGAAATCAGTGGATTTTTTGATGTTCACGAATGTGAAAATCTAATAACCACCTAAGAGGGAAGTTTGGACACTCAATAAACACGTCACTCCACAATACACTGTTAGCTCCCAACTGCTCCTATCTAGAAATTGGTGTTCCTTTTTATTTGACCCTCCGTCCTATCGGCGGTGATCACGCTGATGTCCTTCAAACATGGTGGTGAGCAAAGCAACAAGTTGACTTTTCTGTCGACAACAGGCCCAGAGGAATGATACTTGAGATCTTCAGGGAGCCCTTAGTCAATGAATGTGGCTAAATACAGACAGCAAGTTAGAAGGAGATGAAAGAGGACAGGGGATAGAGACACGGGTTCAAGTCCCAGCACAACCATTTCCTGGTTTTGTAGGTACACGCGGCCGACTCGAACTGCAAGTGTCTCGGTGAACCCAGTGCTCCCTCTGCAGCCTAGATACTTTGCAGGATTTTTGGGAGCATAGTGCAGGAAAGTGATATAGGGTATATGGTTAACTGTTCTGTACAGATGGACAGATGGACAGACAAAAGGATGATTGATTGTGTAATTGATTAATAGACAGACAGATAGATAGGTATAGGTACATATCGATTAGCACAAAGCTACTGCTCACAAGGAGAGCAATGGTGAAAGCACATGGCAAAACTACAAACAAAAAAGAAGAATGAAATCCAGTTTAAAAAGTGCAGTAAGCAGCCATAAGAAGAAAACAAATCCTATCATTTGCAATAACGTGGATGGAGCTAGAGGGTATTATGCTCAGTCAAATAGGCCAGGCGGAGAAATACATGTACCAAATGATTTCACTCATGTGTGGAGTATGATAACAAAGAAAAACTGAAGGAAAAGACAGCAGCAGACTCACAGAACCCGAGAGTGGACTAACAGTTACCAAAGAGAAAGGGACTGGGTAGGGTTTGTGGGAAGGGAGTAATAAGTGCGGGGAAAAAGAATGGGGGCATTAGGATTAGCATGTATAATGTGTAGGGTGGGGTGTCATGGGTAGGGCTGTACAACACAGAGAAGACATGTAGTGATTCTACAGCATCTTAGTACATGCTGACGGAGAGCGGCTGTAACTGGGATTTGGGGTGACTTGGTGAAGAGGGTAGACAGAATAACATAATTTTCTGCATGTGATTGTATATTAATGAGAACAAAAAGAATTTCAAAGTGCAGTAAGAGCACAGCTCTCAAATATCAGAATAAAAGCACAGCCTTTGAGTGCTCCAATCAAAAGACACAGGGTTAGAAGAACTGATGAAAACTCAAGACCACCTACGTGCTCCCTTACTGGAGACTCACTTGAGATCCAAGGACAAAGACAAACTACAAGCTGAAGGGGCGGGGACAGGTACCCTACACAAGTGAAACTGAGAAACAAAGAAAGAAATGGATTCTGTTTTGGACCCCAGAGAGAGTCAGTAGAAAATAGCCCTATCTAGCCACCGTGAATTCTTTTTGTTTGGTTTCAGCAGTGCTCAGGCATAGATTTAGTGGTGCAGCAACTTCCTTCTCATTTCCTCTCACCTCAACAAATGAATTGCTGTAATAATATGCGTCTGGGCATTTATAATCATTGCTTTTTATGATGTTCACGAATGTAAAGAAGTAATAACCACATAAAGAGGGAAGTTTGGGCACTCAAATAAACACTTCACTCCACAACACACTCTTTGTTCCCAACTGCTCCTGTCCAGAAATAGGTGTTAATTCATATTTGTCCCTCCACCTATCAGCAGTGATCACGCCAATGTCCCTCAAACATGGTGGTGTGCAAAGGGCCAAGTACACTTTTCTGTCGACAACAGGCCCAGACGAAGGATACTTGTGGTCTTCAGGGATCACTTACTCACTGAATGTGGCTAAATAAAGTCAACAAGCGAGCAGGAAGTATAAGAGGACAGATGACAAAGATACGAGTTCAAGTCCTTTCACCTCCATTTACTGGTTTTGTAAGCACACTCTGCTGACTCTACCTGAAAGCGTATCGGTGAACACAGTGCTCTCCTTATGGCTTAGTTACCTTGCAAGGTTTCTGGAAGCATAATGTAGGGAAGAGACATAGGCTATGTTGTTAACTGTTCTGTACATAAGGATAGATTGGCAGACAAAAAGATGATTGTTTCATAGATAGATAGGTAGACAGACGACAGGTGAAAGATAGATAGATAGGTACATAGATTAATAGATGATAGACATCATAGATAGATGACAGGAAGATAGATAGATAGATACATAGATAGATACATAGATACATAGATATATACATACATAGATACATAGATAGACAGACAGACCTTTAGATAGATAGATACAGATACATGTCGATTGACACAAAGCTATTGTTCATAACCAGGAGTTGAATGGTGAATAACATAGCTAAACTACAAACAAAAAGGAAGAATGAAATCCAGTTTAAAAAGTGCAGTAAGCAGCCTTAAGAAGAAAACAAATACTACCATTTGCAATGACGTGGATGGAGCAAGACGGTAGTATGTTCAGAAAAATAGGGCAGGCGGATAAAGGCAAGTACCAAGTGATTTCACTCATGTGTGGAGTATAACAACAAAGAAAAACTGAAGTAAAAAAACAGCAGCAGACTCACAGAACCCGAGAGTTGACTAAAAGTAACCAAAGGAAAAAGGACTGGGCAGGGTGAGTCTGAAGGGAGGGATAAGTGTGGGGAGAAAGAATGGGGGCATTAAGTTTAGCATGTATAATGCGCGGGGTCGGGTGTGCATGGGGAGTACTGTACAACACAGAGAAGACTAGTAGAGATCATATAGCATCTTACTACTCACTGATGGACAGTGACTGTAACGGGGACTTTTGTGGGGGACATGGTGAAGGGGTCTACAGCATCCAACTACGCTGATCGACAGTGACTGAAGAGGTTTTTCGGGGGGACTTGGTGAAGGGGGGAGCATAGTAAACATAATGTTCTTCACGTGATTGTAGATTAATGATAAAAAATATTCTTCAAGTGCAATAAGTGCACAGCTCTGAATCATCAGAATAAAAGGTCAGGCACTGAGTGCTGCAAACAAAAGACACAGGGATAAAAGAAGGGATGAAAACTCAAGACACCTACGTGCTTACTTACAGGAGACTCACTTGAGATCCAAGGACACAGACAAACTACAAGCCGAAGGTGTGTGGACAAGTACCCTACACGAGTGAAACGGAAAATCAAACAATCAAGCAAATGGATTCTGTTTGAGTCCCCAGAGACAGTCAGCAGAAAATAGCCCTATCTGGCCACCGTGAATTCTTTTTGTTTGGTTTCAACAGATCCCAGCCATAGATTTAGTGGTGCAGCAACATACTTCTCATTTTCTCTCACCTCAACAACTGAGTTGCTGCAATAATAAGAATCTGGGCCTTTGAAATCAGTGGATTTTATGATGTTCACGAATGTGAAAATCTAATAACCACCTAAAGATTGAAGTTTGGACACTCAATAAACACGTCACTCCACAATACACTGTTAGCTCCCAACTGCTCCTATCTAGAAATTGGTGTTCCATTTTATTTGACCCTCCGTCCTATCGGCGGTGATCACGCTGATGTCCTTCAAACATGGTGGTGAGCAAAGCAACAAGTTTACTTTTCTGTCGACAACAGGCCCAGAGGAATGATACTTGAGATCTTCAGGGAGCCCTTAGTCAATGAATGTGGCTAAATACAGACAGCAAGTTAGAAGGAGATGAAAGAGGACAGGGGATAGAGACACGGGTTCAAGTCCCAGCACAACCATTTCCTGGTTTTGTAGGTACACGCGGCCGACTCGAACTGCAAGTGTCTCGGTGAACCCAGTGCTCCCTCTGCAGCCTAGATACTTTGCAGGATTTTTGGGAGCATAGTGCAGGAAAGTGATATAGGGTATATGGTTAACTGTTCTGTACAGATGGACAGATGGACAGACAAAAGGATGATTGATTGTGTAATTGATTAATAGACAGACAGATAGATAGGTATAGGTACATATCGATTAGCACAAAGCTACTGCTCATAACAAGGAGAGCAATGGTGAAAGCACATGGCAAAACTACAAACAAAAAAGAAGAATGAAATCCAGTTTAAAAAGTGCAGTAAGCAGCCATAAGAAGAAAACAAATCCTATCATTTGCAATAACGTGGATGGAGCTAGAGGGTATTATGCTCAGTCAAATAGGCCAGGCGGAGAAATACATGTACCAAATGATTTCACTCATGTGTGGAGTATGATAACAAAGAAAAACTGAAGGAAAAGACAGCAGCAGACTCACAGAACCCGAGAGTGGACTAACAGTTACCAAAGAGAAAGGGACTGGGTAGGGTTTGTGGGAAGGGAGTAATAAGTGCGGGGAAAAAGAATGGGGGCATTAGGATTAGCATGTATAATGTGTAGGGTGGGGTGTCATGGGTAGGGCTGTACAACACAGAGAAGACATGTAGTGATTCTACAGCATCTTAGTACATGCTGACGGAGAGCGGCTGTAACTGGGATTTGGGGAGACTTGGTGAAGAGGGTAGACAGAATAACATAATTTTCTGCATGTGATTGTATATTAATGAGAACAAAAAGAATTTCAAAGTGCAGTAAGAGCACAGCTCTCAAATATCAGAATAAAAGCACAGCCTTTGAGTGCTCCAATCAAAAGACACAGGGTTAGAAGAACTGATGAAAACTCAAGACCACCTACGTGCTCCCTTACTGGAGACTCACTTGAGATCCAAGGACAAAGACAAACTACAAGCTGAAGGGGCGGGGACAGGTACCCTACACAAGTGAAACTGAGAAACAAAGAAAGAAATGGATTCTGTTTTGGACCCCAGAGAGAGTCAGTAGAAAATAGCCCTATCTAGCCACCGTGAATTCTTTTTGTTTGGTTTCAGCAGTGCTCAGGCATAGATTTAGTGGTGCAGCAACTTCCTTCTCATTTCCTCTCACCTCAACAAATGAATTGCTGTAATAATATGCGTCTGGGCATTTATAATCATTGCTTTTTATGATGTTCACGAATGTAAAGAAGTAATAACCACATAAAGAGGGAAGTTTGGGCACTCAAATAAACACTTCACTCCACAACACACTCTTTGTTCCCAACTGCTCCTGTCCAGAAATAGGTGTTAATTCATATTTGTCCCTCCACCTATCAGCAGTGATCACGCCAATGTCCCTCAAACATGGTGGTGTGCAAAGGGCCAAGTACACTTTTCTGTCGACAACAGGCCCAGACGAAGGATACTTGTGGTCTTCAGGGATCACTTACTCACTGAATGTGGCTAAATAAAGTCAACAAGCGAGCAGGAAGTATAAGAGGACAGATGACAAAGATACGAGTTCAAGTCCTTTCACCTCCATTTACTGGTTTTGTAAGCACACTCTGCTGACTCTACCTGAAAGCGTATCGGTGAACACAGTGCTCTCCTTATGGCTTAGTTACCTTGCAAGGTTTCTGGAAGCATAATGTAGGGAAGAGACATAGGCTATGTTGTTAACTGTTCTGTACATAAGGATAGATTGGCAGACAAAAAGATGATTGTTTCATAGATAGATAGGTAGACAGACGACAGGTGAAAGATAGATAGGTACATAGATTAATAGATGATAGACATCATAGATAGATGACAGGAAGATAGATAGATAGATACATAGATAGATACATAGATACATAGATATATACATACATAGATACATAGATAGACAGACAGACCTTTAGATAGATAGATACAGATACATGTCGATTGACACAAAGCTATTGTTCATAACCAGGAGTTGAATGGTGAATAACATAGCTAAACTACAAACAAAAAGGAAGAATGAAATCCAGTTTAAAAAGTGCAGTAAGCAGCCTTAAGAAGAAAACAAATACTACCATTTGCAATGACGTGGATGGAGCAAGACGGTAGTATGTTCAGAAAAATAGGGCAGGCGGATAAAGGCAAGTACCAAGTGATTTCACTCATGTGTGGAGTATAACAACAAAGAAAAACTGAAGTAAAAAAACAGCAGCAGACTCACAGAACCCGAGAGTTGACTAAAAGTAACCAAAGGAAAAAGGACTGGGCAGGGTGAGTCTGAAGGGAGGGATAAGTGTGGGGAGAAAGAATGGGGGCATTAAGTTTAGCATGTATAATGCGCGGGGTCGGGTGTGCATGGGGAGTACTGTACAACACAGAGAAGACTAGTAGAGATCATATAGCATCTTACTACTCACTGATGGACAGTGACTGTAACGGGGACTTTTGTGGGGGACATGGTGAAGGGGTCTACAGCATCCAACTACGCTGATCGACAGTGACTGAAGAGGTTTTTCGGGGGGACTTGGTGAAGGGGGGAGCATAGTAAACATAATGTTCTTCACGTGATTGTAGAGTAATGATAAAAAATATTCTTTAAGTGCAATAAGTGCACAGCTCTGAATCATCAGAATAAAAGGTCAGGCACTGAGTGCTGCAAACAAAAGACACAGGGATAAAAGAAGGGATGAAAACTCAAGACACCTACGTGCTTACTTACAGGAGACTCACTTGAGATCCAAGGACACAGACAAACTACAAGCCGAAGGTGTGTGGACAAGTACCCTACACGAGTGAAACGGAAAATCAAACAATCAAGCAAATGGATTCTGTTTGAGTCCCCAGAGACAGTCAGCAGAAAATAGCCCTATCTGGCCACCGTGAATTCTTTTTGTTTGGTTTCAACAGTTCCCAGCCATAGATTTAGTGGTGCAGCAACATACTTCTCATTTTCTCTCACCTCAACAACTGAGTTGCTGCAATAATAAGAATCTGGGCCTTTGAAATCAGTGGATTTTATGATGTTCACGAATGTGAAAATCTAATAACCACCTAAAGATTGAAGTTTGGACACTCAATAAACACGTCACTCCACAATACACTGTTAGCTCCCAACTGCTCCTATCTAGAAATTGGTGTTCCATTTTATTTGACCCTCCGTCCTATCGGCGGTGATCACGCTGATGTCCTTCAAACATGGTGGTGAGCAAAGCAACAAGTTTACTTTTCTGTCGACAACAGGCCCAGAGGAATGATACTTGAGATCTTCAGGGAGCCCTTAGTCAATGAATGTGGCTAAATACAGACAGGAAGTTAGAAGGAGATGAAAGAGGACAGGGGATAGAGACACGGGTTCAAGTCCCAGCACAACCATTTCCTGGTTTTGTAGGTACACGCGGCCGACTCGAACTGCAAGTGTCTCGGTGAACCCAGTGCTCCCTCTGCAGCCTAGATACTTTGCAGGATTTTTGGGAGCATAGTGCAGGAAAGTGATATAGGGTATATGGTTAACTGTTCTGTACAGATGGACAGATGGACAGACAAAAGGATGATTGATTGTGTAATTGATTAATAGATAGACAGACAGATAGATAGGTATAGGTACATATCGATTAGCACAAAGCTACTGCTCATAACAAGGAGAGCAATGGTGAAAGCACATGGCAAAACTACAAACAAAAAAGAAGAATGAAATCCAGTTTAAAAAGTGCAGTAAGCAGCCATAAGAAGAAAACAAATCCTATCATTTGCAATAACGTGGATGGAGCTATAGGGTATTATGCTCAGTCAAATAGGCCAGGCGGAGAAATACATGTACCAAATGATTTCACTCATGTGTGGAGTATGATAACAAAGAAAAACTGAAGGAAAAGACAGCAGCAGACTCACAGAACCCGAGAGTGGACTAACAGTTACCAAAGAGAAAGGGACTGGGTAGGGTTTGTGGGAAGGGAGTAATAAGTGCGGGGAAAAAGAATGGGGGCATTAGGATTAGCATGTATAATGTGTAGGGTGGGGTGTCATGGGTAGGGCTGTACAACACAGAGAAGACATGTAGTGATTCTACAGCATCTTAGTACATGCTGACGGAGAGCGGCTGTAACTGGGATTTGGGGTGACTTGGTGAAGAGGGTAGACAGAATAACATAATTTTCTGCATGTGATTGTATATTAATGAGAACAAAAAGAATTTCAAAGTGCAGTAAGAGCACAGCTCTCAAATATCAGAATAAAAGTACAGCCTTTGAGTGCTCCAATCAAAAGAAACAGGGTTAGAAGAACTGATGAAAACTCAAGACCACCTACGTGCTCCCTTACTGGAGACTCACTTGAGATCCAAGGACAAAGACAAACTACAAGCTGAAGGGGCGGGGACAGGTACCCTACACAAGTGAAACTGAGAAACAAAGAAAGAAATGGATTCTGTTTTGGACCCCAGAGAGAGTCAGTAGAAAATAGCCCTATCTAGCCACCGTGAATTCTTTTTGTTTGGTTTCAGCAGTGCTCAGGCATAGATTTAGTGGTGCAGCAACTTCCTTCTCATTTCCTCTCACCTCAACAAATGAATTGCTGTAATAATATGCGTCTGGGCATTTATAATCATTGCTTTTTATGATGTTCACGAATGTAAAGAAGTAATAACCACCTAAAGAGGGAAGTTTGGACACTCAAATAAACACTTCACTCCACAACACACTCTTTGTTCCCAACTGCTCCTGTCCAGAAATAGGTGTTAATTCATATTTGTCCCTCCACCTGTCAGCAGTGATCACGCCAATGTCCCTCAAACATGGTGGTGTGCAAAGGGCCAAGTACACTTTTCTGTCGACAACAGGCCCAGACGAAGGATACTTGTGGTCTTCAGGGATCACTTACTCACTGAATGTGGCTAAATAAAGTCAACAAACGAGCAGGAAGTATAAGAGGACAGATGACAAAGATACGAGTTCAAGTCCTTTCACCTCCATTTACTGGTTTTGTAAGCACACTCTGCTGACTCTATCTGAAAGCGTATCGGTGAACACAGTGCTCTCCTTATGGCTTAGTTACCTTGCAAGGTTTCTGGAAGCATAATGTAGGGAAGAGACATAGGCTATGTTGTTAACTGTTCTGTACATAAGGATAGATTGGCAGACAAAAAGATGATTGTTTCATAGATAGATAGGTAGACAGACGACAGGTGAAAGATAGATAGATAGGTACATAGATTAATAGATGATAGACATCATAGATAGATGACAGGAAGATAGATAGATAGATACATAGATAGATACATAGATACATAGATATATACATACATAGATACATAGATAGACAGACAGACCTTTAGATAGATAGATACAGATACATGTCGATTGACACAAAGCTATTGTTCATAACCAGGAGTTGAATGGTGAATAACATAGCTAAACTACAAACAAAAAGGAAGAATGAAATCCAGTTTAAAAAGTGCAGTAAGCAGCCTTAAGAAGAAAACAAATACTACCATTTGCAATGACGTGGATGGAGCAAGACGGTAGTATGTTCAGAAAAATAGGGCAGGCGGATAAAGGCAAGTACCAAGTGATTTCACTCATGTGTGGAGTATAACAACAAAGAAAAACTGAAGTAAAAAAACAGCATCAGACTCACAGAACCCGAGAGTTGACTAAAAGTAACCAAAGGAAAAAGGACTGGGCAGGGTGAGTCTGAAGGGAGGGATAAGTGCGGGGGAGAAAGAATGGGGGCATTAAGTTTAGCATGTATAATGCGCGGGGTCGGGTGTGCATGGGGAGTACTGTACAACACAGAGAAGTCTAGTAGAGATCATATAGCATCTTACTACTCACTGATGGACAGTGACTGTAACGGGGACTTTTTGGGGGGACATGGTGAAGGGGTCTACAGCATCCAACTACGCTGATCGACAGTGACTGAAGAGGTTTTTCGGGGGGACTTGGTGAAGGGGGGAGCATAGTAAACATAATGTTCTTCACGTGATTGTAGAGTAATGATAAAAAATATTCTTTAAGTGCAATAAGTGCACAGCTCTGAATCATCAGAATAAAAGGTCAGGCACTGAGTGCTGCAAACAAAAGACACAGGGATAAAAGAAGGGATGAAAACTCAAGACACCTACGTGCTTACTTACAGGAGACTCACTTGAGATCCAAGGACACAGACAAACTACAAGCCGAAGGTGTGTGGACAAGTACCCTACACGAGTGAAACGGAAAATCAAACAATCAAGCAAATGGATTCTGTTTGAGTCCCCAGAGACAGTCAGCAGAAAATAGCCCTATCTGGCCACCGTGAATTCTTTTTGTTTGGTTTCAACAGTTCCCAGCCATAGATTTAGTGGTGCAGCAACATACTTCTCATTTTCTCTCACCTCAACAACTGAGTTGCTGCTATAATAAGAATCTGGGCCTTTGAAATCAGTGGATTTTATGATGTTCACGAATGTGAAAATCTAATAACCACCTAAAGAGGGAAGTTTGGACACTCAATAAACACGTCACTCCACAATACACTGTTAGCTCCCAACTGCTCCTATCTAGAAATTGGTGTTCCTTTTTATTTGACCCTCCGTCCTATCGGCGGTGATCACGCTGATGTCCTTCAAACATGGTGGTGAGCAAAGCAACAAGTTTACTTTTCTGTCGACAACAGGCCCAGAGGAATGATACTTGAGATCTTCAGGGAGCCCTTAGTCAATGAATGTGGCTAAATACAGACAGCAAGTTAGAAGGAGATGAAAGAGGACAGGGGATAGAGACACGGGTTCAAGTCCCAGCACAACCATTTCCTGGTTTTGTAGGTACACGCGGCCGACTCGAACTGCAAGTGTCTCGGTGAACCCAGTGCTCCCTCTGCAGCCTAGATACTTTGCAGGATTTTTGGGAGCATAGTGCAGGAAAGTGATATAGGGTATATGGTTAACTGTTCTGTACAGATGGACAGATGGACAGACAAAAGGATGATTGATTGTGTAATTGATTAATAGATAGACAGACAGATAGATAGGTATAGGTACATATCGATTAGCACAAAGCTACTGCTCATAACAAGGAGAGCAATGGTGAAAGCACATTGCAAAACTACAAACAAAAATGAAGAATGAAATCCAGTTTAAAAAGTGCAGTAAGCAGCCATAAGAAGAAAACAAATCCTATCATTTGCAATAACGTGGATGGAGCTATAGGGTATTATGCTCAGTCAAATAGGCCAGGCGGAGAAATACATGTACCAAATGATTTCACTCATGTGTGGAGTATGATAACAAAGAAAAACTGAAGGAAAAGACAGCAGCAGACTCACAGAACCCGAGAGTGGACTAACAGTTACCAAAGAGAAAGGGACTGGGTAGGGTTTGTGGGAAGGGAGTAATAAGTGCGGGGAAAAAGAATGGGGGCATTAGGATTAGCATGTATAATGTGTAGGGTGGGGTGTCATGGGTAGGGCTGTACAACACAGAGAAGACATGTAGTGATTCTACAGCATCTTAGTACATGCTGACGGAGAGCGGCTGTAACTGGGATTTGGGGTGACTTGGTGAAGAGGGTAGACAGAATAACATAATTTTCTGCATGTGATTGTATATTAATGAGAACAAAAAGAATTTCAAAGTGCAGTAAGAGCACAGCTCTCAAATATCAGAATAAAAGCACAGCCTTTGAGTGCTCCAATCAAAAGACACAGGGTTAGAAGAACTGATGAAAACTCAAGACCACCTACGTGCTCCCTTACTGGAGACTCACTTGAGATCCAAGGACAAAGACAAACTACAAGCTGAAGGGGCGGGGACAGGTACCCTACACAAGTGAAACTGAGAAACAAAGAAAGAAATGGATTCTGTTTTGGACCCCAGAGAGAGTCAGTAGAAAATAGCCCTATCTAGCCACCGTGAATTCTTTTTGTTTGGTTTCAGCAGTGCTCAGGCATAGATTTAGTGGTGCAGCAACTTCCTTCTCATTTCCTCTCACCTCAACAAATGAATTGCTGTAATAATATGCGTCTGGGCATTTATAATCATTGCTTCTTATGATGTTCACGAATGTAAGGAAGTAATAACCACCTAAAGAGGGAAGATTGGACACTCAAATAAACACTTCACTCCACAACACACTCTTTGTTCCCAACTGCTCCTGTCCAGAAATAGGTGTTAATTCATATTTGTCCCTCCACCTATCAGCAGTGATCACGCCAATGTCCCTCAAACATGGTGGTGTGCAAAGGGCCAAGTACACTTTTCTGTCGACAACAGGCCCAGACGAAGGATACTTGTGGTCTTCAGGGATCACTTACTCACTGAATGTGGCTAAATAAAGTCAACAAGCGAGCAGGAAGTATAAGAGGACAGATGACAAAGATACGAGTTCAAGTTCTTTCACCTCCATTTACTGGTTTTGTAAGCACACTCTGCTGACTCTACCTGAAAGCATATCGGTGAACACAGTGCTCTCCTTATGGCTTAGTTACCTTGCAAGGTTTCTGGAAGCATAATGTAGGGAAGAGACATAGGCTATGTTGTTAACTGTTCTGTACATAAGGATAGATTGGCAGACAAAAAGATGATTGTTTCATAGATAGATAGGTAGACAGACGACAGGTGAAAGATAGATAGATAGGTACATAGATTAATAGATGATAGACATCATAGATAGATGACAGGAAGATAGATAGATAGATAGATAGATACATAGATACATAGATATATACATACATAGATACATAGATAGACAGACAGACCTTTAGATAGATAGATACAGATACATGTCGATTGACACAAAGCTATTGTTCATAACCAGGAGTTGAATGGTGAATAACATAGCTAAACTACAAACAAAAAGGAAGAATGAAATCCAGTTTAAAAAGTGCAGTAAGCAGCCTTAAGAAGAAAGCAAATACTACCATTTGCAATGACGTGGATGGAGCAAGACGGTAGTATGTTCAGAAAAATAGGGCAGGCGGATAAAGGCAAGTACCAAGTGATTTCACTCATGTGTGGAGTATAACAACAAAGAAAAACTGAAGTAAAAAAACAGCAGCAGACTCACAGAACCCGAGAGTTGACTAAAAGTAACCAAAGGAAAAAGGACTGGGCAGGGTGAGTCTGAAGGGAGGGATAAGTGTGGGGAGAAAGAATGGGGGCATTAAGTTTAGCATGTATAATGCGCGGGGTCGGGTGTGCATGGGGAGTACTGTACAACACAGAGAAGACTAGTAGAGATCATATAGCATCTTACTACTCACTGATGGACAGTGACTGTAACGGGGACTTTTGTGGGGGACATGGTGAAGGGGTCTACAGCATCCAACTACGCTGATCGACAGTGACTGAAGAGGTTTTTCGGGGGGACTTGGTGAAGGGGGGAGCATAGTAAACATAATGTTCTTCACGTGATTGTAGATTAATGATAAAAAATATTCTTTAAGTGCAATAAGTGCACAGCTCTGAATCATCAGAATAAAAGGTCAGGCACTGAGTGCTGCAAACAAAAGACACAGGGATAAAAGAAGGGATGAAAACTCAAGACACCTACGTGCTTACTTACAGGAGACTCACTTGAGATCCAAGGACACAGACAAACTACAAGCCGAAGTTGTGTGGACAAGTACCCTACACGAGTGAAACGGAAAATCAAACAATCAAGCAAATGGATTCTGTTTGAGTCCCCAGAGACAGTCAGCAGAAAATAGCCCTATCTGGCCACCGTGAATTCTTTTTGTTTGGTTTCAACAGTTCCCAGCCATAGATTTAGTGGTGCAGCAACATACTTCTCATTTTCTCTCACCTCAACAACTGAGTTGCTGCAATAATAAGAATCTGGGCCTTTGAAATCAGTGGATTTTATGATGTTCACGAATGTGAAAATCTAATAACCACCTAAAGAGGGAAGTTTGGACACTCAATAAACACGTCACTCCACAATACACTGTTAGCTCCCAACTGCTCCTATCTAGAAATTGGTGTTCCTTTTTATTTGACCCTCCGTCCTATCGGCGGTGATCACGTTGATGTCCTTCAAACATGGTGGTGAGCAAAGCAACAAGTTTACTTTTCTGTCGACAACAGGCCCAGAGGAATGATACTTGAGATCTTCAGGGAGCCCTTAGTCAATGAATGTGGCTAAATACAGACAGCAAGTTAGAAGGAGATGAAAGAGGACAGGGGATAGAGACACGGGTTCAAGTCCCAGCACAACCATTTCCTGGTTTTGTAGGTACACGCGGCCGACTCGAACTGCAAGTGTCTCGGTGAACCCAGTGCTCCCTCTGCAGCCTAGATACTTTGCAGGATTTTTGGGAGCATAGTGCAGGAAAGTGATATAGGGTATATGGTTAACTGTTCTGTACAGATGGACAGATGGACAGACAAAAGGATGATTGATTGTGTAATTGATTAATAGACAGACAGATAGATAGGTATAGGTACATATCGATTAGCACAAAGCTACTGCTCATAACAAGGAGAGCAATGGTGAAAGCACATGGCAAAACTACAAACAAAAAAGAAGAATGAAATCCAGTTTAAAAAGTGCAGTAAGCAGCCATAAGAAGAAAACAAATCCTATCATTTGCAATAACGTGGATGGAGCTAGAGGGTATTATGCTCAGTCAAATAGGCCAGGCGGAGAAATACATGTACCAAATGATTTCACTCATGTGTGGAGTATGATAACAAAGAAAAACTGAAGGAAAAGACAGCAGCAGACTCACAGAACCCGAGAGTGGACTAACAGTTACCAAAGAGAAAGGGACTGGGTAGGGTTTGTGGGAAGGGAGTAATAAGTGCGGGGAAAAAGAATGGGGGCATTAGGATTAGCATGTATAATGTGTAGGGTGGGGTGTCATGGGTAGGGCTGTACAACACAGAGAAGACATGTAGTGATTCTACAGCATCTTAGTACATGCTGACGGAGAGCGGCTGTAACTGGGATTTGGGGTGACTTGGTGAAGAGGGTAGACAGAATAACATAATTTTCTGCATGTGATTGTATATTAATGAGAACAAAAAGAATTTCAAAGTGCAGTAAGAGCACAGCTCTCAAATATCAGAATAAAAGCACAGCCTTTGAGTGCTCCAATCAAAAGACACAGGGTTAGAAGAACTGATGAAAACTCAAGACCACCTACGTGCTCCCTTACTGGAGACTCACTTGAGATCCAAGGACAAAGACAAACTACAAGCTGAAGGGGCGGGGACAGGTACCCTACACAAGTGAAACTGAGAAACAAAGAAAGAAATGGATTCTGTTTTGGACCCCAGAGAGAGTCAGTAGAAAATAGCCCTATCTAGCCACCGTGAATTCTTTTTGTTTGGTTTCAGCAGTGCTCAGGCATAGATTTAGTGGTGCAGCAACTTCCTTCTCATTTCCTCTCACCTCAACAAATGAATTGCTGTAATAATATGCGTCTGGGCATTTATAATCATTGCTTTTTATGATGTTCACGAATGTAAAGAAGTAATAACCACCTAAAGAGGGAAGTTTGGACACTCAAATAAACACTTCACTCCACAACACACTCTTTGTTCCCAACTGCTCCTGTCCAGAAATAGGTGTTAATTCATATTTGTCCCTCCACCTATCAGCAGTGATCACGCCAATGTCCCTCAAACATGGTGGTGTGCAAAGGGCCAAGTACACTTTTCTGTCGACAACAGGCCCAGACGAAGGATACTTGTGGTCTTCAGGGATCACTTACTCACTGAATGTGGCTAAATAAAGTCAACAAGCGAGCAGGAAGTATAAGAGGACAGATGACAAAGATACGAGTTCAAGTCCTTTCACCTCCATTTACTGGTTTTGTAAGCACACTCTGCTGACTCTACCTGAAAGCGTATCGGTGAACACAGTGCTCTCCTTATGGCTTAGTTACCTTGCAAGGTTTCTGGAAGCATAATGTAGGGAAGAGACATAGGCTATGTTGTTAACTGTTCTGTACATAAGGATAGATTGGCAGACAAAAAGATGATTGTTTCATAGATAGATAGGTAGACAGACGACAGGTGAAAGATAGATAGATAGGTACATAGATTAATAGATGATAGACATCATAGATAGATGACAGGAAGATAGATAGATAGATACATAGATAGATACATAGATACATAGATATATACATACATAGATACATAGATAGACAGACAGACCTTTAGATAGATAGATACAGATACATGTCGATTGACACAAAGCTATTGTTCATAACCAGGAGTTGAATGGTGAATAACATAGCTAAACTACAAACAAAAAGGAAGAATGAAATCCAGTTTAAAAAGTGCAGTAAGCAGCCTTAAGAAGAAAACAAATACTACCATTTGCAATGACGTGGATGGAGCAAGACGGTAGTATGTTCAGAAAAATAGGGCAGGCGGATAAAGGCAAGTACCAAGTGATTTCACTCATGTGTGGAGTATAACAACAAAGAAAAACTGAAGTAAAAAAACAGCAGCAGACTCACAGAACCCGAGAGTTGACTAAAAGTAACCAAAGGAAAAAGGACTGGGCAGGGTGAGTCTGAAGGGAGGGATAAGTGCGGGGGAGAAATAATGGGGGCATTAAGTTTAGCATGTATAATGCGCGGGGTCGGGTGTGCATGGGGAGTACTGTACAACACAGAGAAGACTAGTAGAGATCATATAGCATCTTACTACTCACTGATGGACAGTGACTGTAACGGGGACTTTTGTGGGGGACATGGTGAAGGGGTCTACAGCATCCAACTACGCTGATCGACAGTGACTGAAGAGGTTTTTCGGGGGGACTTGGTGAAGGGGGGAGCATAGTAAACATAATGTTCTTCACGTGATTGTAGATTAATGATAAAAAATATTCTTTAAGTGCAATAAGTGCACAGCTCTGAATCATCAGAATAAAAGGTCAGGCACTGAGTGCTGCAAACAAAAGACACAGGGATAAAAGAAGGGATGAAAACTCAAGACACCTACGTGCTTACTTACAGGAGACTCACTTGAGATCCAAGGACACAGACAAACTACAAGCCGAAGGTGTGTGGACAAGTACCCTACACGAGTGAAACGGAAAATCAAACAATCAAGCAAATGGATTCTGTTTGAGTCCCCAGAGACAGTCAGCAGAAAATAGCCCTATCTGGCCACCGTGAATTCTTTTTGTTTGGTTTCAACAGTTCCCAGCCATAGATTTAGTGGTGCAGCAACATACTTCTCATTTTCTCTCACCTCAACAACTGAGTTGCTGCAATAATAAGAATCTGGGCCTTTGAAATCAGTGGATTTTATGATGTTCACGAATGTGAAAATCTAATAACCACCTAAAGAGGGAAGTTTGGACACTCAATAAACACGTCACTCCACAATACACTGTTAGCTCCCAACTGCTCCTATCTAGAAATTGGTGTTCCTTTTTATTTGACCCTCCGTCCTATCGGCGGTGATCACGCTGATGTCCTTCAAACATGGTGGTGAGCAAAGCAACAAGTTTACTTTTCTGTCGACAACAGGCCCAGAGGAATGATACTTGAGATCTTCAGGGAGCCCTTAGTCAATGAATGTGGCTAAATACAGGCAGCAAGTTAGAAGGAGATGAAAGAGGACAGGGGATAGAGACACGGGTTCAAGTCCCAGCACAACCATTTCCTGGTTTTGTAGGTACACGCGGCCGACTCGAACTGCAAGTGTCTCGGTGAACCCAGTGCTCCCTCTGCAGCCTAGATACTTTGCAGGATTTTTGGGAGCATAGTGCAGGAAAGTGATATAGGGTATATGGTTAACTGTTCTGTACAGATGGACAGATGGACAGACAAAAGGATGATTGATTGTGTAATTGATTAATAGATAGACAGACAGATAGATAGGTATAGGTACATATCGATTAGCACAAAGCTACTGCTCATAATAAGGAGAGCAATGGTGAAAGCACATTGCAAAACTACAAACAAAAATGAAGAATGAAATCCAGTTTAAAAAGTGCAGTAAGCAGCCATAAGAAGAAAACAAATCCTATCATTTGCAATAACGTGGATGGAGCTAGAGGGTATTATGCTCAGTCAAATAGGCCAGGCGGAGAAATAAATGTACCAAATGATTTCACTCATGTGTGGAGTATGATAACAAAGAAAAACTGAAGGAAAAGACAGCAGCAGACTCACAGAACCCGAGAGTGGACTAACAGTTACCAAAGAGAAAGGGACTGGGTAGGGTTTGTGGGAAGGGAGTAATAAGTGCGGGGAAAAAGAATGGGGGCATTAGGATTAGCATGTATAATGTGTAGGGTGGGGTGTCATGGGTAGGGCTGTACAACACAGAGAAGACATGTAGTGATTCTACAGCATCTTAGTACATGCTGACGGAGAGCGGCTGTAACTGGGATTTGGGGTGACTTGGTGAAGAGGGTAGACAGAATAACATAATTTTCTGCATGTGATTGTATATTAATGAGAACAAAAAGAATTTCAAAGTGCAGTAAGAGCACAGCTCTCAAATATCAGAATAAAAGTACAGCCTTTGAGTGCTCCAATCAAAAGACACAGGGTTAGAAGAACTGATGAAAACTCAAGACCACCTACGTGCTCCCTTACTGGAGACTCACTTGAGATCCAAGGACAAAGACAAACTACAAGCTGAAGGGGCGGGGACAGGTACCCTACACAAGTGAAACTGAGAAACAAAGAAAGAAATGGATTCTGTTTTGGACCCCAGAGAGAGTCAGTAGAAAATAGCCCTATCTAGCCACCGTGAATTCTTTTTGTTTGGTTTCAGCAGTGCTCAGGCATAGATTTAGTGGTGCAGCAACTTCCTTCTCATTTCCTCTCACCTCAACAAATGAATTGCTGTAATAATATGCGTCTGGGCATTTATAATCATTGCTTCTTATGATGTTCACGAATGTAAGGAAGTAATAACCACCTAAAGAGGGAAGTTTGGACACTCAAATAAACAATTCACTCCACAACACACTCTTTGTTCCCAACTGCTCCTGTCCAGAAATAGGTGTTAATTCATATTTGTCCCTCCACCTATCAGCAGTGATCACGCCAATGTCCCTCAAACATGGTGGTGTGCAAAGGGCCAAGTACACTTTTCTGTCGACAACAGGCCCAGACGAAGGATACTTGTGGTCTTCAGGGATCACTTACTCACTGAATGTGGCTAAATAAAGTCAACAAGCGAGCAGGAAGTATAAGAGGACAGATGACAAAGATACGAGTTCAAGTCCTTTCACCTCCATTTACTGGTTTTGTAAGCACACTCTGCTGACTCTACCTGAAAGCGTATCGGTGAACACAGTGCTCTCCTTATGGCTTAGTTACCTTGCAAGGTTTCTGGAAGCATAATGTAGGGAAGAGACATAGGCTATGTTGTTAACTGTTCTGTACATAAGGATAGATTGGCAGACAAAAAGATGATTGTTTCATAGATAGATAGGTAGACAGACGACAGGTGAAAGATAGATAGATAGGTACATAGATTAATAGATGATAGACATCATAGATAGATGACAGGAAGATAGATAGATAGATACATAGATAGATACATAGATACATAGATATATACATACATAGATACATAGATAGACAGACAGACCTTTAGATAGATAGATACAGATACATGTCGATTGACACAAAGCTATTGTTCATAACCAGGAGTTGAATGGTGAATAACATAGCTAAACTACAAACAAAAAGGAAGAATGAAATCCAGTTTAAAAAGTGCAGTAAGCAGCCTTAAGAAGAAAACAAATACTACCATTTGCAATGACGTGGATGGAGCAAGACGGTAGTATGTTCAGAAAAATAGGGCAGGCGGATAAAGGCAAGTACCAAGTGATTTCACTCATGTGTGGAGTATAACAACAAAGAAAAACTGAAGTAAAAAAACAGCAGCAGACTCACAGAACCCGAGAGTTGACTAAAAGTAACCAAAGGAAAAAGGACTGGGCAGGGTGAGTCTGAAGGGAGGGATAAGTGCGGGGGAGAAAGAATGGGGGCATTAAGTTTAGCATGTATAATGCGCGGGGTCGGGTGTGCATGGGGAGTACTGTACAACACAGAGAAGACTAGTAGAGATCATATAGCATCTTACTACTCACTGATGGACAGTGACTGTAACGGGGACTTTTGTGGGGGACATGGTGAAGGGGTCTACAGCATCCAACTACGCTGATCGACAGTGACTGAAGAGGTTTTTCGGGGGGACTTGGTGAAGGGGGGAGCATAGTAAACATAATGTTCTTCACGTGATTGTAGATTAATGATAAAAAATATTCTTTAAGTGCAATAAGTGCACAGCTCTGAATCATCAGAATAAAAGGTCAGGCACTGAGTGCTGCAAACAAAAGACACAGGGATAAAAGAAGGGATGAAAACTCAAGACACCTACGTGCTTACTTACAGGAGACTCACTTGAGATCCAAGGACACAGACAAACTACAAGCCGAAGGTGTGTGGACAAGTACCCTACACGAGTGAAACGGAAAATCAAACAATCAAGCAAATGGATTCTGTTTGAGTCCCCAGAGACAGTCAGCAGAAAATAGCCCTATCTGGCCACCGTGAATTCTTTTTGTTTGGTTTCAACAGTTCCCAGCCATAGATTTAGTGGTGCAGCAACATACTTCTCATTTTCTCTCACCTCAACAACTGAGTTGCTGCAATAATAAGAATCTGGGCCTTTGAAATCAGTGGATTTTATGATGTTCACGAATGTGAAAATCTAATAACCACCTAAAGAGGGAAGTTTGGACACTCAATAAACACGTCACTCCACAATACACTGTTAGCTCCCAACTGCTCCTATCTAGAAATTGGTGTTCCTTTTTATTTGACCCTCCGTCCTATCGGCGGTGATCACGCTGATGTCCTTCAAACATGGTGGTGAGCAAAGCAACAAGTTTACTTTTCTGTCGACAACAGGCCCAGAGGAATGATACTTGAGATCTTCAGGGAGCCCTTAGTCAATGAATGTGGCTAAATACAGACAGCAAGTTAGAAGGAGATGAAAGAGGACAGGGGATAGAGACACGGGTTCAAGTCCCAGCACAACCATTTCCTGGTTTTGTAGGTACACGCGGCCGACTCGAACTGCAAGTGTCTCGGTGAACCCAGTGCTCCCTCTGCAGCCTAGATACTTTGCAGGATTTTTGGGAGCATAGTGCAGGAAAGTGATATAGGGTATATGGTTAACTGTTCTGTACAGATGGACAGATGGACAGACAAAAGGATGATTGATTGTGTAATTGATTAATAGACAGACAGATAGATAGGTATAGGTACATATCGATTAGCACAAAGCTACTGCTCATAACAAGGAGAGCAATGGTGAAAGCACATGGCAAAACTACAAACAAAAAAGAAGAATGAAATCCAGTTTAAAAAGTGCAGTAAGCAGCCATAAGAAGAAAACAAATCCTATCATTTGCAATAACGTGGATGGAGCTAGAGGGTATTATGCTCAGTCAAATAGGCCAGGCGGAGAAATACATGTACCAAATGATTTCACTCATGTGTGGAGTATGATAACAAAGAAAAACTGAAGGAAAAGACAGCAGCAGACTCACAGAACCCGAGAGTGGACTAACAGTTACCAAAGAGAAAGGGACTGGGTAGGGTTTGTGGGAAGGGAGTAATAAGTGCGGGGAAAAAGAATGGGGGCATTAGGATTAGCATGTATAATGTGTAGGGTGGGGTGTCATGGGTAGGGCTGTACAACACAGAGAAGACATGTAGTGATTCTACAGCATCTTAGTACATGCTGACGGAGAGCGGCTGTAACTGGGATTTGGGGTGACTTGGTGAAGAGGGTAGACAGAATAACATAATTTTCTGCATGTGATTGTATATTAATGAGAACAAAAAGAATTTCAAAGTGCAGTAAGAGCACAGCTCTCAAATATCAGAATAAAAGCACAGCCTTTGAGTGCTCCAATCAAAAGACACAGGGTTAGAAGAACTGATGAAAACTCAAGACCACCTACGTGCTCCCTTACTGGAGACTCACTTGAGATCCAAGGACAAAGACAAACTACAAGCTGAAGGGGCGGGGACAGGTACCCTACACAAGTGAAACTGAGAAACAAAGAAAGAAATGGATTCTGTTCTGGACCCCAGAGAGAGTCAGTAGAAAATAGCCCTATCTAGCCACCGTGAATTCTTTTTGTTTGGTTTCAGCAGTGCTCAGGCATAGATTTAGTGGTGCAGCAACTTCCTTCTCATTTCCTCTCACCTCAACAAATGAATTGCTGTAATAATATGCGTCTGGGCATTTATAATCATTGCTTTCTATGATGTTCACGAATGTAAAGAAGTAATAACCACATAAAGAGGGAAGTTTGGGCACTCAAATAAACACTTCACTCCACAACACACTCTTTGTTCCCAACTGCTCCTGTCCAGAAATAGGTGTTAATTCATATTTGTCCCTCCACCTATCAGCAGTGATCACGCCAATGTCCCTCAAACATGGTGGTGTGCAAAGGGCCAAGTACACTTTTCTGTCGACAACAGGCCCAGACGAATAATACTTGTGGTCTTCAGGGATCACTTACTCACTGAATGTGGCTAAATAAAGTCAACAAGCGAGCAGGAAGTATAAGAGGACAGATGACAAAGATACGAGTTCAAGTCCTTTCACCTCCATTTACTGGTTTTGTAAGCACACTCTGCTGACTCTACCTGAAAGCGTATCGGTGAACACAGTGCTCTCCTTATGGCTTAGTTACCTTGCAAGGTTTCTGGAAGCATAATGTAGGGAAGAGACATAGGCTATGTTGTTAACTGTTCTGTACATAAGGATAGATTGGCAGACAAAAAGATGATTGTTTCATAGATAGATAGGTAGACAGACGACAGGTGAAAGATAGATAGATAGGTACATAGATTAATAGATGATAGACATCATAGATAGATGACAGGAAGATAGATAGATAGATACATAGATAGATACATAGATACATAGATATATACATACATAGATACATAGATAGACAGACAGACCTTTAGATAGATAGATACAGATACATGTCGATTGACACAAAGCTATTGTTCATAACCAGGAGTTGAATGGTGAATAACATAGCTAAACTACAAACAAAAAGGAAGAATGAAATCCAGTTTAAAAAGTGCAGTAAGCAGCCTTAAGAAGAAAACAAATACTACCATTTGCAATGACGTGGATGGAGCAAGACGGTAGTATGTTCAGAAAAATAGGGCAGGCGGATAAAGGCAAGTACCAAGTGATTTCACTCATGTGTGGAGTATAACAACAAAGAAAAACTGAAGTAAAAAAACAGCAGCAGACTCACAGAACCCGAGAGTTGACTAAAAGTAACCAAAGGAAAAAGGACTGGGCAGGGTGAGTCTGAAGGGAGGGATAAGTGCGGGGGAGAAAGAATGGGGGCATTAAGTTTAGCATGTATAATGCGCGGGGTCGGGTGTGCATGGGGAGTACTGTACAACACAGAGAAGACTAGTAGAGATCATATAGCATCTTACTACTCACTGATGGACAGTGACTGTAACGGGGACTTTTGTGGGGGACATGGTGAAGGGGTCTACAGCATCCAACTACGCTGATCGACAGTGACTGAAGAGGTTTTTCGGGGGGACTTGGTGAAGGGGGGAGCATAGTAAACATAATGTTCTTCACGTGATTGTAGATTAATGATAAAAAATATTCTTTAAGTGCAATAAGTGCACAGCTCTGAATCATCAGAATAAAAGGTCAGGCACTGAGTGCTGCAAACAAAAGACACAGGGATAAAAGAAGGGATGAAAACTCAAGACACCTACGTGCTTACTTACAGGAGACTCACTTGAGATCCAAGGACACAGACAAACTACAAGCCGAAGGTGTGTGGACAAGTACCCTACACGAGTGAAACGGAAAATCAAACAATCAAGCAAATGGATTCTGTTTGAGTCCCCAGAGACAGTCAGCAGAAAATAGCCCTATCTGGCCACCGTGAATTCTTTTTGTTTGGTTTCAACAGTTCCCAGCCATAGATTTAGTGGTGCAGCAACATACTTCTCATTTTCTCTCACCTCAACAACTGAGTTGCTGCAATAATAAGAATCTGGGCCTTTGAAATCAGTGGATTTTATGATGTTCACGAATGTGAAAATCTAATAACCACCTAAAGAGGGAAGTTTGGACACTCAATAAACACGTCACTCCACAATACACTGTTAGCTCCCAACTGCTCCTATCTAGAAATTGGTGTTCCTTTTTATTTGACCCTCCGTCCTATCGGCGGTGATCACGCTGATGTCCTTCAAACATGGTGGTGAGCAAAGCAACAAGTTTACTTTTCTGTCGACAACAGGCCCAGAGGAATGATACTTGAGATCTTCAGGGAGCCCTTAGTCAATGAATGTGGCTAAATACAGACAGCAAGTTAGAAGGAGATGAAAGAGGACAGGGGATAGAGACACGGGTTCAAGTCCCAGCACAACCATTTCCTGGTTTTGTAGGTACACGCGGCCGACTCGAACTGCAAGTGTCTCGGTGAACCCAGTGCTCCCTCTGCAGCCTAGATACTTTGCAGGATTTTTGGGAGCATAGTGCAGGAAAGTGATATAGGGTATATGGTTAACTGTTCTGTACAGATGGACAGATGGACAGACAAAAGGATGATTGATTGTGTAATTGATTAATAGACAGACAGATAGATAGGTATAGGTACATATCGATTAGCACAAAGCTACTGCTCATAACAAGGAGAGCAATGGTGAAAGCACATGGCAAAACTACAAACAAAAAAGAAGAATGAAATCCAGTTTAAAAAGTGCAGTAAGCAGCCATAAGAAGAAAACAAATCCTATCATTTGCAATAACGTGGATGGAGCTAGAGGGTATTATGCTCAGTCAAATAGGCCAGGCGGAGAAATACATGTACCAAATGATTTCACTCATGTGTGGAGTATGATAACAAAGAAAAACTGAAGGAAAAGACAGCAGCAGACTCACAGAACCCGAGAGTGGACTAACAGTTACCAAAGAGAAAGGGACTGGGTAGGGTTTGTGGGAAGGGAGTAATAAGTGCGGGGAAAAAGAATGGGGGCATTAGGATTAGCATGTATAATGTGTAGGGTGGGGTGTCATGGGTAGGGCTGTACAACACAGAGAAGACATGTAGTGATTCTACAGCATCTTAGTACATGCTGACGGAGAGCGGCTGTAACTGGGATTTGGGGTGACTTGGTGAAGAGGGTAGACAGAATAACATAATTTTCTGCATGTGATTGTATATTAATGAGAACAAAAAGAATTTCAAAGTGCAGTAAGAGCACAGCTCTCAAATATCAGAATAAAAGCACAGCCTTTGAGTGCTCCAATCAAAAGACACAGGGTTAGAAGAACTGATGAAAACTCAAGACCACCTACGGGCTCCAATACTGGAGACTCACTTGAGATCCAAGGACAAAGACAAACTACAAGCTGAAGGGGCGGGGACAGGTACCCTACACAAGTGAAACTGAGAAACAAAGAAAGAAATGGATTCTGTTTTGGACCCCAGAGAGAGTCAGTAGAAAATAGCCCTATCTAGCCACCGTGAATTCTTTTTGTTTGGTTTCAGCAGTGCTCAGGCATAGATTTAGTGGTGCAGCAACTTCCTTCTCATTTCCTCTCACCTCAACAAATGAATTGCTGTAATAATATGCGTCTGGGCATTTATAATCATTGCTTTTTATGATGTTCACGAATGTAAAGAAGTAATAACCACATAAAGAGGGAAGTTTGGGCACTCAAATAAACACTTCACTCCACAACACACTCTTTGTTCCCAACTGCTCCTGTCCAGAAATAGGTGTTAATTCATATTTGTCCCTCCACCTATCAGCAGTGATCACGCCAATGTCCCTCAAACATGGTGGTGTGCAAAGGGCCAAGTACACTTTTCTGTCGACAACAGGCCCAGACGAAGGATACTTGTGGTCTTCAGGGATCACTTACTCACTGAATGTGGCTAAATAAAGTCAACAAGCGAGCAGGAAGTATAAGAGGACAGATGACAAAGATACGAGTTCAAGTCCTTTCACCTCCATTTACTGGTTTTGTAAGCACACTCTGCTGACTCTACCTGAAAGCGTATCGGTGAACACAGTGCTCTCCTTATGGCTTAGTTACCTTGCAAGGTTTCTGGAAGCATAATGTAGGGAAGAGACATAGGCTATGTTGTTAACTGTTCTGTACATAAGGATAGATTGGCAGACAAAAAGATGATTGTTTCATAGATAGATAGGTAGACAGACGACAGGTGAAAGATAGATAGATAGGTACATAGATTAATAGATGATAGACATCATAGATAGATGACAGGAAGATAGATAGATAGATACATAGATAGATACATAGATACATAGATATATACATACATAGATACATAGATAGACAGACAGACCTTTAGATAGATAGATACAGATACATGTCGATTGACACAAAGCTATTGTTCATAACCAGGAGTTGAATGGTGAATAACATAGCTAAACTACAAACAAAAAGGAAGAATGAAATCCAGTTTAAAAAGTGCAGTAAGCAGCCTTAAGAAGAAAACAAATACTACCATTTGCAATGACGTGGATGGAGCAAGACGGTAGTATGTTCAGAAAAATAGGGCAGGCGGATAAAGGCAAGTACCAAGTGATTTCACTCATGTGTGGAGTATAACAACAAAGAAAAACTGAAGTAAAAAAACAGCAGCAGACTCACAGAACCCGAGAGTTGACTAAAAGTAACCAAAGGAAAAAGGACTGGGCAGGGTGAGTCTGAAGGGAGGGATAAGTGCGGGGGAGAAAGAATGGGGGCATTAAGTTTAGCATGTATAATGCGCGGGGTCGGGTGTGCATGGGGAGTACTGTACAACACAGAGAAGACTAGTAGAGATCATATAGCATCTTACTACTCACTGATGGACAGTGACTGTAACGGGGACTTTTGTGGGGGACATGGTGAAGGGGTCTACAGCATCCAACTACGCTGATCGACAGTGACTGAAGAGGTTTTTCGGGGGGACTTGGTGAAGGGGGGAGCATAGTAAACATAATGTTCTTCACGTGATTGTAGATTAATGATAAAAAATATTCTTTAAGTGCAATAAGTGCACAGCTCTGAATCATCAGAATAAAAGGTCAGGCACTGAGTGCTGCAAACAAAAGACACAGGGATAAAAGAAGGGATGAAAACTCAAGACACCTACGTGCTTACTTACAGGAGACTCACTTGAGATCCAAGGACACAGACAAACTACAAGCCGAAGGTGTGTGGACAAGTACCCTACACGAGTGAAACGGAAAATCAAACAATCAAGCAAATGGATTCTGTTTGAGTCCCCAGAGACAGTCAGCAGAAAATAGCCCTATCTGGCCACCGTGAATTCTTTTTGTTTGGTTTCAACAGTTCCCAGCCATAGATTTAGTGGTGCAGCAACATACTTCTCATTTTCTCTCACCTCAACAACTGAGTTGCTGCAATAATAAGAATCTGGGCCTTTGAAATCAGTGGATTTTATGATGTTCACGAATGTGAAAATCTAATAACCACCTAAAGAGGGAAGTTTGGACACTCAATAAACACGTCACTCCACAATACACTGTTAGCTCCCAACTGCTCCTATCTAGAAATTGGTGTTCCTTTTTATTTGACCCTCCGTCCTATCGGCGGTGATCACGCTGATGTCCTTCAAACATGGTGGTGAGCAAAGCAACAAGTTTACTTTTCTGTCGACAACAGGCCCAGAGGAATGATACTTGAGATCTTCAGGGAGCCCTTAGTCAATGAATGTGGCTAAATACAGACAGCAAGTTAGAAGGAGATGAAAGAGGACAGGGGATAGAGACACGGGTTCAAGTCCCAGCACAACCATTTCCTGGTTTTGTAGGTACACGCGGCCGACTCGAACTGCAAGTGTCTCGGTGAACCCAGTGCTCCCTCTGCAGCCTAGATACTTTGCAGGATTTTTGGGAGCATAGTGCAGGAAAGTGATATAGGGTATATGGTTAACTGTTCTGTACAGATGGACAGATGGACAGACAAAAGGATGATTGATTGTGTAATTGATTAATAGACAGACAGATAGATAGGTATAGGTACATATCGATTAGCACAAAGCTACTGCTCATAACAAGGAGAGCAATGGTGAAAGCACATGGCAAAACTACAAACAAAAAAGAAGAATGAAATCCAGTTTAAAAAGTGCAGTAAGCAGCCATAAGAAGAAAACAAATCCTATCATTTGCAATAACGTGGATGGAGCTAGAGGGTATTATGCTCAGTCAAATAGGCCAGGCGGAGAAATACATGTACCAAATGATTTCACTCATGTGTGGAGTATGATAACAAAGAAAAACTGAAGGAAAAGACAGCAGCAGACTCACAGAACCCGAGAGTGGACTAACAGTTACCAAAGAGAAAGGGACTGGGTAGGGTTTGTGGGAAGGGAGTAATAAGTGCGGGGAAAAAGAATGGGGGCATTAGGATTAGCATGTATAATGTGTAGGGTGGGGTGTCATGGGTAGGGCTGTACAACACAGAGAAGACATGTAGTGATTCTACAGCATCTTAGTACATGCTGACGGAGAGCGGCTGTAACTGGGATTTGGGGTGACTTGGTGAAGAGGGTAGACAGAATAACATAATTTTCTGCATGTGATTGTATATTAATGAGAACAAAAAGAATTTCAAAGTGCAGTAAGAGCACAGCTCTCAAATATCAGAATAAAAGCACAGCCTTTGAGTGCTCCAATCAAAAGACACAGGGTTAGAAGAACTGATGAAAACTCAAGACCACCTACGGGCTCCAATACTGGAGACTCACTTGAGATCCAAGGACAAAGACAAACTACAAGCTGAAGGGGCGGGGACAGGTACCCTACACAAGTGAAACTGAGAAACAAAGAAAGAAATGGATTCTGTTTTGGACCCCAGAGAGAGTCAGTAGAAAATAGCCCTATCTAGCCACCGTGAATTCTTTTTGTTTGGTTTCAGCAGTGCTCAGGCATAGATTTAGTGGTGCAGCAACTTCCTTCTCATTTCCTCTCACCTCAACAAATGAATTGCTGTAATAATATGCGTCTGGGCATTTATAATCATTGCTTTTTATGATGTTCACGAATGTAAAGAAGTAATAACCACATAAAGAGGGAAGTTTGGGCACTCAAATAAACACTTCACTCCACAACACACTCTTTGTTCCCAACTGCTCCTGTCCAGAAATAGGTGTTAATTCATATTTGTCCCTCCACCTATCAGCAGTGATCACGCCAATGTCCCTCAAACATGGTGGTGTGCAAAGGGCCAAGTACACTTTTCTGTCGACAACAGGCCCAGACGAAGGATACTTGTGGTCTTCAGGGATCACTTACTCACTGAATGTGGCTAAATAAAGTCAACAAGCGAGCAGGAAGTATAAGAGGACAGATGACAAAGATACGAGTTCAAGTCCTTTCACCTCCATTTACTGGTTTTGTAAGCACACTCTGCTGACTCTACCTGAAAGCGTATCGGTGAACACAGTGCTCTCCTTATGGCTTAGTTACCTTGCAAGGTTTCTGGAAGCATAATGTAGGGAAGAGACATAGGCTATGTTGTTAACTGTTCTGTACATAAGGATAGATTGGCAGACAAAAAGATGATTGTTTCATAGATAGATAGGTAGACAGACGACAGGTGAAAGATAGATAGATAGGTACATAGATTAATAGATGATAGACATCATAGATAGATGACAGGAAGATAGATAGATAGATACATAGATAGATACATAGATACATAGATATATACATACATAGATACATAGATAGACAGACAGACCTTTAGATAGATAGATACAGATACATGTCGATTGACACAAAGCTATTGTTCATAACCAGGAGTTGAATGGTGAATAACATAGCTAAACTACAAACAAAAAGGAAGAATGAAATCCAGTTTAAAAAGTGCAGTAAGCAGCCTTAAGAAGAAAACAAATACTACCATTTGCAATGACGTGGATGGAGCAAGACGGTAGTATGTTCAGAAAAATAGGGCAGGCGGATAAAGGCAAGTACCAAGTGATTTCACTCATGTGTGGAGTATAACAACAAAGAAAAACTGAAGTAAAAAAACAGCAGCAGACTCACAGAACCCGAGAGTTGACTAAAAGTAACCAAAGGAAAAAGGACTGGGCAGGGTGAGTCTGAAGGGAGGGATAAGTGCGGGGGAGAAAGAATGGGGGCATTAAGTTTAGCATGTATAATGCGCGGGGTCGGGTGTGCATGGGGAGTACTGTACAACACAGAGAAGACTAGTAGAGATCATATAGCATCTTACTACTCACTGATGGAGAGTGACTGTAACGGGGACTTTTGTGGGGGACATGGTGAAGGGGTCTACAGCATCCAACTACGCTGATCGACAGTGACTGAAGAGGTTTTTCGGGGGGACTTGGTGAAGGGGGGAGCATAGTAAACATAATGTTCTTCACGTGATTGTAGATTAATGATAAAAAATATTCTTTAAGTGCAATAAGTGCACAGCTCTGAATCATCAGAATAAAAGGTCAGGCACTGAGTGCTGCCAACAAAAGACACAGGGATAAAAGAAGGGATGAAAACTCAAGACACCTACGTGCTTACTTACAGGAGACTCACTTGAGATCCAAGGACACAGACAAACTACAAGCCGAAGGTGTGTGGACAAGTACCCTACACGAGTGAAACGGAAAATCAAACAATCAAGCAAATGGATTCTGTTTGAGTCCCCAGAGACAGTCAGCAGAAAATAGCCCTATCTGGCCACCGTGAATTCTTTTTGTTTGGTTTCAACAGTTCCCAGCCATAGATTTAGTGGTGCAGCAACATACTTCTCATTTTCTCTCACCTCAACAACTGAGTTGCTGCAATAATAAGAATCTGGGCCTTTGAAATCAGTGGATTTTATGATGTTCACGAATGTGAAAATCTAATAACCACCTAAAGAGGGAAGTTTGGACACTCAATAAACACGTCACTCCACAATACACTGTTAGCTCCCAACTGCTCCTATCTAGAAATTGGTGTTCCTTTTTATTTGACCCTCCGTCCTATCGGCGGTGATCACGCTGATGTCCTTCAAACATGGTGGTGAGCAAAGCAACAAGTTTACTTTTCTGTCGACAACAGGCCCAGAGGAATGATACTTGAGATCTTCAGGGAGCCCTTAGTCAATGAATGTGGCTAAATACAGACAGCAAGTTAGAAGGAGATGAAAGAGGACAGGGGATAGAGACACGGGTTCAAGTCCCAGCACAACCATTTCCTGGTTTTGTAGGTACACGCGGCCGACTCGAACTGCAAGTGTCTCGGTGAACCCAGTGCTCCCTCTGCAGCCTAGATACTTTGCAGGATTTTTGGGAGCATAGTGCAGGAAAGTGATATAGGGTATATGGTTAACTGTTCTGTACAGATGGACAGATGGACAGACAAAAGGATGATTGATTGTGTAATTGATTAATAGATAGACAGACAGATAGATAGGTATAGGTACATATCGATTAGCACAAAGCTACTGCTCATAACAAGGAGAGCAATGGTGAAAGCACATTGCAAAACTACAAACAAAAAAGAAGAATGAAATCCAGTTTAAAAAGTGCAGTAAGCAGCCATAAGAAGAAAACAAATCCTATCATTTGCAATAACGTGGATGGAGCTAGAGGGTATTATGCTCAGTCAAATAGGCCAGGCGGAGAAATAAATGTACCAAATGATTTCACTCATGTGTGGAGTATGATAACAAAGAAAAACTGAAGGAAAAGACAGCAGCAGACTCACAGAACCCGAGAGTGGACTAACAGTTACCAAAGAGAAAGGGACTGGGTAGGGTTTGTGGGAAGGGAGTAATAAGTGCGGGGAAAAAGAATGGGGGCATTAGGATTAGCATGTATAATGTGTAGGGTGGGGTGTCATGGGTAGGGCTGTACAACACAGAGAAGACATGTAGTGATTCTACAGCATCTTAGTACATGCTGACGGAGAGCGGCTGTAACTGGGATTTGGGGTGACTTGGTGAAGAGGGTAGACAGAATAACATAATTTTCTGCATGTGATTGTATATTAATGAGAACAAAAAGAATTTCAAAGTGCAGTAAGAGCACAGCTCTCAAATATCAGAATAAAAGTACAGCCTTTGAGTGCTCCAATCAAAAGACACAGGGTTAGAAGAACTGATGAAAACTCAAGACCACCTACGTGCTCCCTTACTGGAGACTCACTTGAGATCCAAGGACAAAGACAAACTACAAGCTGAAGGGGCGGGGACAGGTACCCTACACAAGTGAAACTGAGAAACAAAGAAAGAAATGGATTCTGTTTTGGACCCCAGAGAGAGTCAGTAGAAAATAGCCCTATCTAGCCACCGTGAATTCTTTTTGTTTGGTTTCAGCAGTGCTCAGGCATAGATTTAGTGGTGCAGCAACTTCCTTCTCATTTCCTCTCACCTCAACAAATGAATTGCTGTAATAATATGCGTCTGGGCATTTATAATCATTGCTTCTTATGATGTTCACGAATGTAAGGAAGTAATAACCACCTAAAGAGGGAAGTTTGGACACTCAAATAAACACTTCACTCCACAACACACTCTTTGTTCCCAACTGCTCCTGTCCAGAAATAGGTGTTAATTCATAGTTGTCCCTCCACCTATCAGCAGTGATCACGCCAATGTCCCTCAAACATGGTGGTGTGCAAAGGGCCAAGTACACTTTTCTGTCGACAACAGGCCCAGACGAAGGATACTTGTGGTCTTCAGGGATCACTTACTCACTGAATGTGGCTAAATAAAGTCAACAAGCGAGCAGGAAGTATAAGAGGACAGATGACAAAGATACGAGTTCAAGTCCTTTCACCTCCATTTACTGGTTTTGTAAGCACACTCTGCTGACTCTACCTGAAAGCGTATCGGTGAACACAGTGCTCTCCTTATGGCTTAGTTACCTTGCAAGGTTTCTGGAAGCATAATGTAGGGAAGAGACATAGGCTATGTTGTTAACTGTTCTGTACATAGGGATAGATTGGCAGACAAAAAGATGATTGTTTCATAGATAGATAGGTAGACAGACGACAGGTGAAAGATAGATAGATAGGTACATAGATTAATAGATGATAGACATCATAGATAGATGACAGGAAGATAGATAGATAGATACATAGATAGATACATAGATACATAGATATATACATACATAGATACATAGATAGACAGACAGACCTTTAGATAGATAGATACAGATACATGTCGATTGACACAAAGCTATTGTTCATAACCAGGAGTTGAATGGTGAATAACATAGCTAAACTACAAACAAAAAGGAAGAATGAAATCCAGTTTAAAAAGTGCAGTAAGCAGCCTTAAGAAGAAAACAAATACTACCATTTGCAATGACGTGGATGGAGCAAGACGGTAGTATGTTCAGAAAAATAGGGCAGGCGGATAAAGGCAAGTACCAAGTGATTTCACTCATGTGTGGAGTATAACAACAAAGAAAAACTGAAGTAAAAAAACAGCAGCAGACTCACAGAACCCGAGAGTTGACTAAAAGTAACCAAAGGAAAAAGGACTGGGCAGGGTGAGTCTGAAGGGAGGGATAAGTGCGGGGGAGAAAGAATGGGGGCATTAAGTTTAGCATGTATAATGCGCGGGGTCGGGTGTGCATGGGGAGTACTGTACAACACAGAGAAGACTAGTAGAGATCATATAGCATCTTACTACTCACTGATGGACAGTGACTGTAACGGGGACTTTTGTGGGGGACATGGTGAAGGGGTCTACAGCATCCAACTACGCTGATCGACAGTGACTGAAGAGGTTTTTCGGGGGGACTTGGTGAAGGGGGGAGCATAGTAAACATAATGTTCTTCACGTGATTGTAGATTAATGATAAAAAATATTCTTTAAGTGCAATAAGTGCACAGCTCTGAATCATCAGAATAAAAGGTCAGGCACTGAGTGCTGCAAACAAAAGACACAGGGATAAAAGAAGGGATGAAAACTCAAGACACCTACGTGCTTACTTACAGGAGACTCACTTGAGATCCAAGGACACAGACAAACTACAAGCCGAAGGTGTGTGGACAAGTACCCTACACGAGTGAAACGGAAAATCAAACAATCAAGCAAATGGATTCTGTTTGAGTCCCCAGAGACAGTCAGCAGAAAATAGCCCTATCTGGCCACCGTGAATTCTTTTTGTTTGGTTTCAACAGTTCCCAGCCATAGATTTAGTGGTGCAGCAACATACTTCTCATTTTCTCTCACCTCAACAACTGAGTTGCTGCAATAATAAGAATCTGGGCCGTTGAAATCAGTGGATTTTATGATGTTCACGAATGTGAAAATCTAATAACCACCTAAAGAGGGAAGTTTGGACACTCAATAAACACGTCACTCCACAATACACTGTTAGCTCCCAACTGCTCCTATCTAGAAATTGGTGTTCCTTTTTATTTGACCCTCCGTCCTATCGGCAGTGATCACGCTGATGTCCTTCAAACATGGTGGTGAGCAAAGCAACAAGTTTACTTTTCTGTCGACAACAGGCCCAGAGGAATGATACTTGAGATCTTCAGGGAGCCCTTAGTCAATGAATGTGGCTAAATACAGACAGCAAGTTAGAAGGAGATGAAAGAGGACAGGGGATAGAGACACGGGTTCAAGTCCCAGCACAACCATTTCCTGGTTTTGTAGGTACACGCGGCCGACTCGAACTGCAAGTGTCTCGGTGAACCCAGTGCTCCCTCTGCAGCCTAGATACTTTGCAGGATTTTTGGGAGCATAGTGCAGGAAAGTGATATAGGGTATATGGTTAACTGTTCTGTACAGATGGACAGATGGACAGACAAAAGGATGATTGATTGTGTAATTGATTAATAGACAGACAGATAGATAGGTATAGGTACATATCGATTAGCACAAAGCTACTGCTCATAACAAGGAGAGCAATGGTGAAAGCACATGGCAAAACTACAAACAAAAAAGAAGAATGAAATCCAGTTTAAAAAGTGCAGTAAGCAGCCATAAGAAGAAAACAAATCCTATCATTTGCAATAACGTGGATGGAGCTAGAGGGTATTATGCTCAGTCAAATAGGCCAGGCGGAGAAATACATGTACCAAATGATTTCACTCATGTGTGGAGTATGATAACAAAGAAAAACTGAAGGAAAAGACAGCAGCAGACTCACAGAACCCGAGAGTGGACTAACAGTTACCAAAGAGAAAGGGACTGGGTAGGGTTTGTGGGAAGGGAGTAATAAGTGCGGGGAAAAAGAATGGGGGCATTAGGATTAGCATGTATAATGTGTAGGGTGGGGTGTCATGGGTAGGGCTGTACAACACAGAGAAGACATGTAGTGATTCTACAGCATCTTAGTACATGCTGACGGAGAGCGGCTGTAACTGGGATTTGGGGTGACTTGGTGAAGAGGGTAGACAGAATAACATAATTTTCTGCATGTGATTGTATATTAATGAGAACAAAAAGAATTTCAAAGTGCAGTAAGAGCACAGCTCTCAAATATCAGAATAAAAGTACAGCCTTTGAGTGCTCCAATCAAAAGACACAGGGTTAGAAGAACTGATGAAAACTCAAGACCACCTACGTGCTCCCTTACTGGAGACTCACTTGAGATCCAAGGACAAAGACAAACTACAAGCTGAAGGGGCGGGGACAGGTACCCTACACAAGTGAAACTGAGAAACAAAGAAAGAAATGGATTCTGTTTTGGACCCCAGAGAGAGTCAGTAGAAAATAGCCCTATCTAGCCACCGTGAATTCTTTTTGTTTGGTTTCAGCAGTGCTCAGGCATAGATTTAGTGGTGCAGCAACTTCCTTCTCATTTCCTCTCACCTCAACAAATGAATTGCTGTAATAATATGCGTCTGGGCATTTATAATCATTGCTTCTTATGATGTTCACGAATGTAAGGAAGTAATAACCACCTAAAGAGGGAAGTTTGGACACTCAAATAAACACTTCACTCCACAACACACTCTTTGTTCCCAACTGCTCCTGTCCAGAAATAGGTGTTAATTCATAGTTGTCCCTCCACCTATCAGCAGTGATCACGCCAATGTCCCTCAAACATGGTGGTGTGCAAAGGGCCAAGTACACTTTTCTGTCGACAACAGGCCCAGACGAAGGATACTTGTGGTCTTCAGGGATCACTTACTCACTGAATGTGGCTAAATAAAGTCAACAAGCGAGCAGGAAGTATAAGAGGACAGATGACAAAGATACGAGTTCAAGTCCTTTCACCTCCATTTACTGGTTTTGTAAGCACACTCTGCTGACTCTACCTGAAAGCGTATCGGTGAACACAGTGCTCTCCTTATGGCTTAGTTACCTTGCAAGGTTTCTGGAAGCATAATGTAGGGAAGAGACATAGGCTATGTTGTTAACTGTTCTGTACATAGGGATAGATTGGCAGACAAAAAGATGATTGTTTCATAGATAGATAGGTAGACAGACGACAGGTGAAAGATAGATAGATAGGTACATAGATTAATAGATGATAGACATCATAGATAGATGACAGGAAGATAGATAGATAGATACATAGATAGATACATAGATACATAGATATATACATACATAGATACATAGATAGACAGACAGACCTTTAGATAGATAGATACAGATACATGTCGATTGACACAAAGCTATTGTTCATAACCAGGAGTTGAATGGTGAATAACATAGCTAAACTACAAACAAAAAGGAAGAATGAAATCCAGTTTAAAAAGTGCAGTAAGCAGCCTTAAGAAGAAAACAAATACTACCATTTGCAATGACGTGGATGGAGCAAGACGGTAGTATGTTCAGAAAAATAGGGCAGGCGGATAAAGGCAAGTACCAAGTGATTTCACTCATGTGTGGAGTATAACAACAAAGAAAAACTGAAGTAAAAAAACAGCAGCAGACTCACAGAACCCGAGAGTTGACTAAAAGTAACCAAAGGAAAAAGGACTGGGCAGGGTGAGTCTGAAGGGAGGGATAAGTGCGGGGGAGAAAGAATGGGGGCATTAAGTTTAGCATGTATAATGCGCGGGGTCGGGTGTGCATGGGGAGTACTGTACAACACAGAGAAGACTAGTAGAGATCATATAGCATCTTACTACTCACTGATGGACAGTGACTGTAACGGGGACTTTTGTGGGGGACATGGTGAAGGGGTCTACAGCATCCAACTACGCTGATCGACAGTGACTGAAGAGGTTTTTCGGGGGGACTTGGTGAAGGGGGGAGCATAGTAAACATAATGTTCTTCACGTGATTGTAGATTAATGATAAAAAATATTCTTTAAGTGCAATAAGTGCACAGCTCTGAATCATCAGAATAAAAGGTCAGGCACTGAGTGCTGCAAACAAAAGACACAGGGATAAAAGAAGGGATGAAAACTCAAGACACCTACGTGCTTACTTACAGGAGACTCACTTGAGATCCAAGGACACAGACAAACTACAAGCCGAAGGTGTGTGGACAAGTACCCTACACGAGTGAAACGGAAAATCAAACAATCAAGCAAATGGATTCTGTTTGAGTCCCCAGAGACAGTCAGCAGAAAATAGCCCTATCTGGCCACCGTGAATTCTTTTTGTTTGGTTTCAACAGTTCCCAGCCATAGATTTAGTGGTGCAGCAACATACTTCTCATTTTCTCTCACCTCAACAACTGAGTTGCTGCAATAATAAGAATCTGGGCCTTTGAAATCAGTGGATTTTATGATGTTCACGAATGTGAAAATCTAATAACCACCTAAAGAGGGAAGTTTGGACACTCAATAAACACGTCACTCCACAATACACTGTTAGCTCCCAACTGCTCCTATCTAGAAATTGGTGTTCCTTTTTATTTGACCCTCCGTCCTATCGGCGGTGATCACGCTGATGTCCTTCAAACATGGTGGTGAGCAAAGCAACAAGTTTACTTTTCTGTCGACAACAGGCCCAGAGGAATGATACTTGAGATCTTCAGGGAGCCCTTAGTCAATGAATGTGGCTAAATACAGACAGCAAGTTAGAAGGAGATGAAAGAGGACAGGGGATAGAGACACGGGTTCAAGTCCCAGCACAACCATTTCCTGGTTTTGTAGGTACACGCGGCCGACTCGAACTGCAAGTGTCTCGGTGAACCCAGTGCTCCCTCTGCAGCCTAGATACTTTGCAGGATTTTTGGGAGCATAGTGCAGGAAAGTGATATAGGGTATATGGTTAACTGTTCTGTACAGATGGACAGATGGACAGACAAAAGGATGATTGATTGTGTAATTGATTAATAGACAGACAGATAGATAGGTATAGGTACATATCGATTAGCACAAAGCTACTGCTCATAACAAGGAGAGCAATGGTGAAAGCACATGGCAAAACTACAAACAAAAAAGAAGAATGAAATCCAGTTTAAAAAGTGCAGTAAGCAGCCATAAGAAGAAAACAAATCCTATCATTTGCAATAACGTGGATGGAGCTAGAGGGTATTATGCTCAGTCAAATAGGCCAGGCGGAGAAATACATGTACCAAATGATTTCACTCATGTGTGGAGTATGATAACAAAGAAAAACTGAAGGAAAAGACAGCAGCAGACTCACAGAACCCGAGAGTGGACTAACAGTTACCAAAGAGAAAGGGACTGGGTAGGGTTTGTGGGAAGGGAGTAATAAGTGCGGGGAAAAAGAATGGGGGCATTAGGATTAGCATGTATAATGTGTAGGGTGGGGTGTCATGGGTAGGGCTGTACAACACAGAGAAGACATGTAGTGATTCTACAGCATCTTAGTACATGCTGACGGAGAGCGGCTGTAACTGGGATTTGGGGTGACTTGGTGAAGAGGGTAGACAGAATAACATAATTTTCTGCATGTGATTGTATATTAATGAGAACAAAAAGAATTTCAAAGTGCAGTAAGAGCACAGCTCTCAAATATCAGAATAAAAGTACAGCCTTTGAGTGCTCCAATCAAAAGACACAGGGTTAGAAGAACTGATGAAAACTCAAGACCACCTACGTGCTCCCTTACTGGAGACTCACTTGAGATCCAAGGACAAAGACAAACTACAAGCTGAAGGGGCGGGGACAGGTACCCTACACAAGTGAAACTGAGAAACAAAGAAAGAAATGGATTCTGTTTTGGACCCCAGAGAGAGTCAGTAGAAAATAGCCCTATCTAGCCACCGTGAATTCTTTTTGTTTGGTTTCAGCAGTGCTCAGGCATAGATTTAGTGGTGCAGCAACTTCCTTCTCATTTCCTCTCACCTCAACAAATGAATTGCTGTAATAATATGCGTCTGGGCATTTATAATCATTGCTTCTTATGATGTTCACGAATGTAAGGAAGTAATAACCACCTAAAGAGGGAAGTTTGGACACTCAAATAAACACTTCACTCCACAACACACTCTTTGTTCCCAACTGCTCCTGTCCAGAAATAGGTGTTAATTCATAGTTGTCCCTCCACCTATCAGCAGTGATCACGCCAATGTCCCTCAAACATGGTGGTGTGCAAAGGGCCAAGTACACTTTTCTGTCGACAACAGGCCCAGACGAAGGATACTTGTGGTCTTCAGGGATCACTTACTCACTGAATGTGGCTAAATAAAGTCAACAAGCGAGCAGGAAGTATAAGAGGACAGATGACAAAGATACGAGTTCAAGTCCTTTCACCTCCATTTACTGGTTTTGTAAGCACACTCTGCTGACTCTACCTGAAAGCGTATCGGTGAACACAGTGCTCTCCTTATGGCTTAGTTACCTTGCAAGGTTTCTGGAAGCATAATGTAGGGAAGAGACATAGGCTATGTTGTTAACTGTTCTGTACATAGGGATAGATTGGCAGACAAAAAGATGATTGTTTCATAGATAGATAGGTAGACAGACGACAGGTGAAAGATAGATAGATAGGTACATAGATTAATAGATGATAGACATCATAGATAGATGACAGGAAGATAGATAGATAGATACATAGATAGATACACAGATACATAGATATATACATACATAGATACATAGATAGACAGACAGACCTTTAGATAGATAGATACAGATACATGTCGATTGACACAAAGCTATTGTTCATAACCAGGAGTTGAATGGTGAATAACATAGCTAAACTACAAACAAAAAGGAAGAATGAAATCCAGTTTAAAAAGTGCAGTAAGCAGCCTTAAGAAGAAAACAAATACTACCATTTGCAATGACGTGGATGGAGCAAGACGGTAGTATGTTCAGAAAAATAGGGCAGGCGGATAAAGGCAAGTACCAAGTGATTTCACTCATGTGTGGAGTATAACAACAAAGAAAAACTGAAGTAAAAAAACAGCAGCAGACTCACAGAACCCGAGAGTTGACTAAAAGTAACCAAAGGAAAAAGGACTGGGCAGGGTGAGTCTGAAGGGAGGGATAAGTGCGGGGGAGAAAGAATGGGGGCATTAAGTTTAGCATGTATAATGCGCGGGGTCGGGTGTGCATGGGGAGTACTGTACAACACAGAGAAGACTAGTAGAGATCATATAGCATCTTACTACTCACTGATGGACAGTGACTGTAACGGGGACTTTTGTGGGGGACATGGTGAAGGGGTCTACAGCATCCAACTACGCTGATCGACAGTGACTGAAGAGGTTTTTCGGGGGGACTTGGTGAAGGGGGGAGCATAGTAAACATAATGTTCTTCACGTGATTGTAGATTAATGATAAAAAATATTCTTTAAGTGCAATAAGTGCACAGCTCTGAATCATCAGAATAAAAGGTCAGGCACTGAGTGCTGCAAACAAAAGACACAGGGATAAAAGAAGGGATGAAAACTCAAGACACCTACGTGCTTACTTACAGGAGACTCACTTGAGATCCAAGGACACAGACAAACTACAAGCCGAAGGTGTGTGGACAAGTACCCTACACGAGTGAAACGGAAAATCAAACAATCAAGCAAATGGATTCTGTTTGAGTCCCCAGAGACAGTCAGCAGAAAATAGCCCTATCTGGCCACCGTGAATTCTTTTTGTTTGGTTTCAACAGTTCCCAGCCATAGATTTAGTGGTGCAGCAACATACTTCTCATTTTCTCTCACCTCAACAACTGAGTTGCTGCAATAATAAGAATCTGGGCCTTTGAAATCAGTGGATTTTATGATGTTCACGAATGTGAAAATCTAATAACCACCTAAAGAGGGAAGTTTGGACACTCAATAAACACGTCACTCCACAATACACTGTTAGCTCCCAACTGCTCCTATCTAGAAATTGGTGTTCCTTTTTATTTGACCCTCCGTCCTATCGGCGGTGATCACGCTGATGTCCTTCAAACATGGTGGTGAGCAAAGCAACAAGTTTACTTTTCTGTCGACAACAGGCCCAGAGGAATGATACTTGAGATCTTCAGGGAGCCCTTAGTCAATGAATGTGGCTAAATACAGACAGCAAGTTAGAAGGAGATGAAAGAGGACAGGGGATAGAGACACGGGTTCAAGTCCCAGCACAACCATTTCCTGGTTTTGTAGGTACACGCGGCCGACTCGAACTGCAAGTGTCTCGGTGAACCCAGTGCTCCCTCTGCAGCCTAGATACTTTGCAGGATTTTTGGGAGCATAGTGCAGGAAAGTGATATAGGGTATATGGTTAACTGTTCTGTACAGATGGACAGATGGACAGACAAAAGGATGATTGATTGTGTAATTGATTAATAGACAGACAGATAGATAGGTATAGGTACATATCGATTAGCACAAAGCTACTGCTCATAACAAGGAGAGCAATGGTGAAAGCACATGGCAAAACTACAAACAAAAAAGAAGAATGAAATCCAGTTTAAAAAGTGCAGTAAGCAGCCATAAGAAGAAAACAAATCCTATCATTTGCAATAACGTGGATGGAGCTAGAGGGTATTATGCTCAGTCAAATAGGCCAGGCGGAGAAATACATGTACCAAATGATTTCACTCATGTGTGGAGTATGATAACAAAGAAAAACTGAAGGAAAAGACAGCAGCAGACTCACAGAACCCGAGAGTGGACTAACAGTTACCAAAGAGAAAGGGACTGGGTAGGGTTTGTGGGAAGGGAGTAATAAGTGCGGGGAAAAAGAATGGGGGCATTAGGATTAGCATGTATAATGTGTAGGGTGGGGTGTCATGGGTAGGGCTGTACAACACAGAGAAGACATGTAGTGATTCTACAGCATCTTAGTACATGCTGACGGAGAGCGGCTGTAACTGGGATTTGGGGTGACTTGGTGAAGAGGGTAGACAGAATAACATAATTTTCTGCATGTGATTGTATATTAATGAGAACAAAAAGAATTTCAAAGTGCAGTAAGAGCACAGCTCTCAAATATCAGAATAAAAGCACAGCCTTTGAGTGCTCCAATCAAAAGACACAGGGTTAGAAGAACTGATGAAAACTCAAGACCACCTACGGGCTCCAATACTGGAGACTCACTTGAGATCCAAGGACAAAGACAAACTACAAGCTGAAGGGGCGGGGACAGGTACCCTACACAAGTGAAACTGAGAAACAAAGAAAGAAATGGATTCTGTTTTGGACCCCAGAGAGAGTCAGTAGAAAATAGCCCTATCTAGCCACCGTGAATTCTTTTTGTTTGGTTTCAGCAGTGCTCAGGCATAGATTTAGTGGTGCAGCAACTTCCTTCTCATTTCCTCTCACCTCAACAAATGAATTGCTGTAATAATATGCGTCTGGGCATTTATAATCATTGCTTTCTATGATGTTCACGAATGTAAAGAAGTAATAACCACATAAAGAGGGAAGTTTGGGCACTCAAATAAACACTTCACTCCACAACACACTCTTTGTTCCCAACTGCTCCTGTCCAGAAATAGGTGTTAATTCATATTTGTCCCTCCACCTATCAGCAGTGATCACGCCAATGTCCCTCAAACATGGTGGTGTGCAAAGGGCCAAGTACACTTTTCTGTCGACAACAGGCCCAGACGAAGGATACTTGTGGTCTTCAGGGATCACTTACTCACTGAATGTGGCTAAATAAAGTCAACAAGCGAGCAGGAAGTATAAGAGGACAGATGACAAAGATACGAGTTCAAGTCCTTTCACCTCCATTTACTGGTTTTGTAAGCACACTCTGCTGACTCTACCTGAAAGCGTATCGGTGAACACAGTGCTCTCCTTATGGCTTAGTTACCTTGCAAGGTTTCTGGAAGCATAATGTAGGGAAGAGACATAGGCTATGTTGTTAACTGTTCTGTACATAAGGATAGATTGGCAGACAAAAAGATGATTGTTTCATAGATAGATAGGTAGACAGACGACAGGTGAAAGATAGATAGATAGGTACATAGATTAATAGATGATAGACATCATAGATAGATGACAGGAAGATAGATAGATAGATACATAGATAGATACATAGATACATAGATATATACATACATAGATACATAGATAGACAGACAGACCTTTAGATAGATAGATACAGATACATGTCGATTGACACAAAGCTATTGTTCATAACCAGGAGTTGAATGGTGAATAACATAGCTAAACTACAAACAAAAAGGAAGAATGAAATCCAGTTTAAAAAGTGCAGTAAGCAGCCTTAAGAAGAAAACAAATACTACCATTTGCAATGACGTGGATGGAGCAAGACGGTAGTATGTTCAGAAAAATAGGGCAGGCGGATAAAGGCAAGTACCAAGTGATTTCACTCATGTGTGGAGTATAACAACAAAGAAAAACTGAAGTAAAAAAACAGCAGCAGACTCACAGAACCCGAGAGTTGACTAAAAGTAACCAAAGGAAAAAGGACTGGGCAGGGTGAGTCTGAAGGGAGGGATAAGTGCGGGGGAGAAAGAATGGGGGCATTAAGTTTAGCATGTATAATGCGCGGGGTCGGGTGTGCATGGGGAGTACTGTACAACACAGAGAAGACTAGTAGAGATCATATAGCATCTTACTACTCACTGATGGACAGTGACTGTAACGGGGACTTTTGTGGGGGACATGGTGAAGGGGTCTACAGCATCCAACTACGCTGATCGACAGTGACTGAAGAGGTTTTTCGGGGGGACTTGGTGAAGGGGGGAGCATAGTAAACATAATGTTCTTCACGTGATTGTAGATTAATGATAAAAAATATTCTTTAAGTGCAATAAGTGCACAGCTCTGAATCATCAGAATAAAAGGTCAGGCACTGAGTGCTGCCAACAAAAGACACAGGGATAAAAGAAGGGATGAAAACTCAAGACACCTACGTGCTTACTTACAGGAGACTCACTTGAGATCCAAGGACACAGACAAACTACAAGCCGAAGGTGTGTGGACAAGTACCCTACACGAGTGAAACGGAAAATCAAACAATCAAGCAAATGGATTCTGTTTGAGTCCCCAGAGACAGTCAGCAGAAAATAGCCCTATCTGGCCACCGTGAATTCTTTTTGTTTGGTTTCAACAGTTCCCAGCCATAGATTTAGTGGTGCAGCAACATACTTCTCATTTTCTCTCACCTCAACAACTGAGTTGCTGCAATAATAAGAATCTGGGCCTTTGAAATCAGTGGATTTTATGATGTTCACGAATGTGAAAATCTAATAACCACCTAAAGAGGGAAGTTTGGACACTCAATAAACACGTCACTCCACAATACACTGTTAGCTCCCAACTGCTCCTATCTAGAAATTGGTGTTCCTTTTTATTTGACCCTCCGTCCTATCGGCGGTGATCACGCTGATGTCCTTCAAACATGGTGGTGAGCAAAGCAACAAGTTTACTTTTCTGTCGACAACAGGCCCAGAGGAATGATACTTGAGATCTTCAGGGAGCCCTTAGTCAATGAATGTGGCTAAATACAGACAGCAAGTTAGAAGGAGATGAAAGAGGACAGGGGATAGAGACACGGGTTCAAGTCCCAGCACAACCATTTCCTGGTTTTGTAGGTACACGCGGCCGACTCGAACTGCAAGTGTCTCGGTGAACCCAGTGCTCCCTCTGCAGCCTAGATACTTTGCAGGATTTTTGGGAGCATAGTGCAGGAAAGTGATATAGGGTATATGGTTAACTGTTCTGTACAGATGGACAGATGGACAGACAAAAGGATGATTGATTGTGTAATTGATTAATAGATAGACAGACAGATAGATAGGTATAGGTACATATCGATTAGCACAAAGCTACTGCTCATAACAAGGAGAGCAATGGTGAAAGCACATTGCAAAACTACAAACAAAAAAGAAGAATGAAATCCAGTTTAAAAAGTGCAGTAAGCAGCCATAAGAAGAAAACAAATCCTATCATTTGCAATAACGTGGATGGAGCTAGAGGGTATTATGCTCAGTCAAATAGGCCAGGCGGAGAAATAAATGTACCAAATGATTTCACTCATGTGTGGAGTATGATAACAAAGAAAAACTGAAGGAAAAGACAGCAGCAGACTCACAGAACCCGAGAGTGGACTAACAGTTACCAAAGAGAAAGGGACTGGGTAGGGTTTGTGGGAAGGGAGTAATAAGTGCGGGGAAAAAGAATGGGGGCATTAGGATTAGCATGTATAATGTGTAGGGTGGGGTGTCATGGGTAGGGCTGTACAACACAGAGAAGACATGTAGTGATTCTACAGCATCTTAGTACATGCTGACGGAGAGCGGCTGTAACTGGGATTTGGGGTGACTTGGTGAAGAGGGTAGACAGAATAACATAATTTTCTGCATGTGATTGTATATTAATGAGAACAAAAAGAATTTCAAAGTGCAGTAAGAGCACAGCTCTCAAATATCAGAATAAAAGTACAGCCTTTGAGTGCTCCAATCAAAAGACACAGGGTTAGAAGAACTGATGAAAACTCAAGACCACCTACGTGCTCCCTTACTGGAGACTCACTTGAGATCCAAGGACAAAGACAAACTACAAGCTGAAGGGGCGGGGACAGGTACCCTACACAAGTGAAACTGAGAAACAAAGAAAGAAATGGATTCTGTTTTGGACCCCAGAGAGAGTCAGTAGAAAATAGCCCTATCTAGCCACCGTGAATTCTTTTTGTTTGGTTTCAGCAGTGCTCAGGCATAGATTTAGTGGTGCAGCAACTTCCTTCTCATTTCCTCTCACCTCAACAAATGAATTGCTGTAATAATATGCGTCTGGGCATTTATAATCATTGCTTCTTATGATGTTCACGAATGTAAGGAAGTAATAACCACCTAAAGAGGGAAGTTTGGACACTCAAATAAACACTTCACTCCACAACACACTCTTTGTTCCCAACTGCTCCTGTCCAGAAATAGGTGTTAATTCATAGTTGTCCCTCCACCTATCAGCAGTGATCACGCCAATGTCCCTCAAACATGGTGGTGTGCAAAGGGCCAAGTACACTTTTCTGTCGACAACAGGCCCAGACGAAGGATACTTGTGGTCTTCAGGGATCACTTACTCACTGAATGTGGCTAAATAAAGTCAACAAGCGAGCAGGAAGTATAAGAGGACAGATGACAAAGATACGAGTTCAAGTCCTTTCACCTCCATTTACTGGTTTTGTAAGCACACTCTGCTGACTCTACCTGAAAGCGTATCGGTGAACACAGTGCTCTCCTTATGGCTTAGTTACCTTGCAAGGTTTCTGGAAGCATAATGTAGGGAAGAGACATAGGCTATGTTGTTAACTGTTCTGTACATAGGGATAGATTGGCAGACAAAAAGATGATTGTTTCATAGATAGATAGGTAGACAGACGACAGGTGAAAGATAGATAGATAGGTACATAGATTAATAGATGATAGACATCATAGATAGATGACAGGAAGATAGATAGATAGATACATAGATAGATACATAGATACATAGATATATACATACATAGATACATAGATAGACAGACAGACCTTTAGATAGATAGATACAGATACATGTCGATTGACACAAAGCTATTGTTCATAACCAGGAGTTGAATGGTGAATAACATAGCTAAACTACAAACAAAAAGGAAGAATGAAATCCAGTTTAAAAAGTGCAGTAAGCAGCCTTAAGAAGAAAACAAATACTACCATTTGCAATGACGTGGATGGAGCAAGACGGTAGTATGTTCAGAAAAATAGGGCAGGCGGATAAAGGCAAGTACCAAGTGATTTCACTCATGTGTGGAGTATAACAACAAAGAAAAACTGAAGTAAAAAAACAGCAGCAGACTCACAGAACCCGAGAGTTGACTAAAAGTAACCAAAGGAAAAAGGACTGGGCAGGGTGAGTCTGAAGGGAGGGATAAGTGCGGGGGAGAAAGAATGGGGGCATTAAGTTTAGCATGTATAATGCGCGGGGTCGGGTGTGCATGGGGAGTACTGTACAACACAGAGAAGACTAGTAGAGATCATATAGCATCTTACTACTCACTGATGGACAGTGACTGTAACGGGGACTTTTGTGGGGGACATGGTGAAGGGGTCTACAGCATCCAACTACGCTGATCGACAGTGACTGAAGAGGTTTTTCGGGGGGACTTGGTGAAGGGGGGAGCATAGTAAACATAATGTTCTTCACGTGATTGTAGATTAATGATAAAAAATATTCTTTAAGTGCAATAAGTGCACAGCTCTGAATCATCAGAATAAAAGGTCAGGCACTGAGTGCTGCAAACAAAAGACACAGGGATAAAAGAAGGGATGAAAACTCAAGACACCTACGTGCTTACTTACAGGAGACTCACTTGAGATCCAAGGACACAGACAAACTACAAGCCGAAGGTGTGTGGACAAGTACCCTACACGAGTGAAACGGAAAATCAAACAATCAAGCAAATGGATTCTGTTTGAGTCCCCAGAGACAGTCAGCAGAAAATAGCCCTATCTGGCCACCGTGAATTCTTTTTGTTTGGTTTCAACAGTTCCCAGCCATAGATTTAGTGGTGCAGCAACATACTTCTCATTTTCTCTCACCTCAACAACTGAGTTGCTGCAATAATAAGAATCTGGGCCTTTGAAATCAGTGGATTTTATGATGTTCACGAATGTGAAAATCTAATAACCACCTAAAGAGGGAAGTTTGGACACTCAATAAACACGTCACTCCACAATACACTGTTAGCTCCCAACTGCTCCTATCTAGAAATTGGTGTTCCTTTTTATTTGACCCTCCGTCCTATCGGCGGTGATCACGCTGATGTCCTTCAAACATGGTGGTGAGCAAAGCAACAAGTTTACTTTTCTGTCGACAACAGGCCCAGAGGAATGATACTTGAGATCTTCAGGGAGCCCTTAGTCAATGAATGTGGCTAAATACAGACAGCAAGTTAGAAGGAGATGAAAGAGGACAGGGGATAGAGACACGGGTTCAAGTCCCAGCACAACCATTTCCTGGTTTTGTAGGTACACGCGGCCGACTCGAACTGCAAGTGTCTCGGTGAACCCAGTGCTCCCTCTGCAGCCTAGATACTTTGCAGGATTTTTGGGAGCATAGTGCAGGAAAGTGATATAGGGTATATGGTTAACTGTTCTGTACAGATGGACAGATGGACAGACAAAAGGATGATTGATTGTGTAATTGATTAATAGACAGACAGATAGATAGGTATAGGTACATATCGATTAGCACAAAGCTACTGCTCATAACAAGGAGAGCAATGGTGAAAGCACATGGCAAAACTACAAACAAAAAAGAAGAATGAAATCCAGTTTAAAAAGTGCAGTAAGCAGCCATAAGAAGAAAACAAATCCTATCATTTGCAATAACGTGGATGGAGCTAGAGGGTATTATGCTCAGTCAAATAGGCCAGGCGGAGAAATACATGTACCAAATGATTTCACTCATGTGTGGAGTATGATAACAAAGAAAAACTGAAGGAAAAGACAGCAGCAGACTCACAGAACCCGAGAGTGGACTAACAGTTACCAAAGAGAAAGGGACTGGGTAGGGTTTGTGGGAAGGGAGTAATAAGTGCGGGGAAAAAGAATGGGGGCATTAGGATTAGCATGTATAATGTGTAGGGTGGGGTGTCATGGGTAGGGCTGTACAACACAGAGAAGACATGTAGTGATTCTACAGCATCTTAGTACATGCTGACGGAGAGCGGCTGTAACTGGGATTTGGGGTGACTTGGTGAAGAGGGTAGACAGAATAACATAATTTTCTGCATGTGATTGTATATTAATGAGAACAAAAAGAATTTCAAAGTGCAGTAAGAGCACAGCTCTCAAATATCAGAATAAAAGTACAGCCTTTGAGTGCTCCAATCAAAAGACACAGGGTTAGAAGAACTGATGAAAACTCAAGACCACCTACGTGCTCCCTTACTGGAGACTCACTTGAGATCCAAGGACAAAGACAAACTACAAGCTGAAGGGGCGGGGACAGGTACCCTACACAAGTGAAACTGAGAAACAAAGAAAGAAATGGATTCTGTTTTGGACCCCAGAGAGAGTCAGTAGAAAATAGCCCTATCTAGCCACCGTGAATTCTTTTTGTTTGGTTTCAGCAGTGCTCAGGCATAGATTTAGTGGTGCAGCAACTTCCTTCTCATTTCCTCTCACCTCAACAAATGAATTGCTGTAATAATATGCGTCTGGGCATTTATAATCATTGCTTCTTATGATGTTCACGAATGTAAGGAAGTAATAACCACCTAAAGAGGGAAGTTTGGACACTCAAATAAACACTTCACTCCACAACACACTCTTTGTTCCCAACTGCTCCTGTCCAGAAATAGGTGTTAATTCATAGTTGTCCCTCCACCTATCAGCAGTGATCACGCCAATGTCCCTCAAACATGGTGGTGTGCAAAGGGCCAAGTACACTTTTCTGTCGACAACAGGCCCAGACGAAGGATACTTGTGGTCTTCAGGGATCACTTACTCACTGAATGTGGCTAAATAAAGTCAACAAGCGAGCAGGAAGTATAAGAGGACAGATGACAAAGATACGAGTTCAAGTCCTTTCACCTCCATTTACTGGTTTTGTAAGCACACTCTGCTGACTCTACCTGAAAGCGTATCGGTGAACACAGTGCTCTCCTTATGGCTTAGTTACCTTGCAAGGTTTCTGGAAGCATAATGTAGGGAAGAGACATAGGCTATGTTGTTAACTGTTCTGTACATAGGGATAGATTGGCAGACAAAAAGATGATTGTTTCATAGATAGATAGGTAGACAGACGACAGGTGAAAGATAGATAGATAGGTACATAGATTAATAGATGATAGACATCATAGATAGATGACAGGAAGATAGATAGATAGATACATAGATAGATACACAGATACATAGATATATACATACATAGATACATAGATAGACAGACAGACCTTTAGATAGATAGATACAGATACATGTCGATTGACACAAAGCTATTGTTCATAACCAGGAGTTGAATGGTGAATAACATAGCTAAACTACAAACAAAAAGGAAGAATGAAATCCAGTTTAAAAAGTGCAGTAAGCAGCCTTAAGAAGAAAACAAATACTACCATTTGCAATGACGTGGATGGAGCAAGACGGTAGTATGTTCAGAAAAATAGGGCAGGCGGATAAAGGCAAGTACCAAGTGATTTCACTCATGTGTGGAGTATAACAACAAAGAAAAACTGAAGTAAAAAAACAGCAGCAGACTCACAGAACCCGAGAGTTGACTAAAAGTAACCAAAGGAAAAAGGACTGGGCAGGGTGAGTCTGAAGGGAGGGATAAGTGCGGGGGAGAAAGAATGGGGGCATTAAGTTTAGCATGTATAATGCGCGGGGTCGGGTGTGCATGGGGAGTACTGTACAACACAGAGAAGACTAGTAGAGATCATATAGCATCTTACTACTCACTGATGGACAGTGACTGTAACGGGGACTTTTGTGGGGGACATGGTGAAGGGGTCTACAGCATCCAACTACGCTGATCGACAGTGACTGAAGAGGTTTTTCGGGGGGACTTGGTGAAGGGGGGAGCATAGTAAACATAATGTTCTTCACGTGATTGTAGATTAATGATAAAAAATATTCTTTAAGTGCAATAAGTGCACAGCTCTGAATCATCAGAATAAAAGGTCAGGCACTGAGTGCTGCAAACAAAAGACACAGGGATAAAAGAAGGGATGAAAACTCAAGACACCTACGTGCTTACTTACAGGAGACTCACTTGAGATCCAAGGACACAGACAAACTACAAGCCGAAGGTGTGTGGACAAGTACCCTACACGAGTGAAACGGAAAATCAAACAATCAAGCAAATGGATTCTGTTTGAGTCCCCAGAGACAGTCAGCAGAAAATAGCCCTATCTGGCCACCGTGAATTCTTTTTGTTTGGTTTCAACAGTTCCCAGCCATAGATTTAGTGGTGCAGCAACATACTTCTCATTTTCTCTCACCTCAACAACTGAGTTCCTGCAATAATAAGAATCTGGGCCTTTGAAATCAGTGGATTTTATGATGTTCACGAATGTGAAAATCTAATAACCACCTAAAGAGGGAAGTTTGGACACTCAATAAACACGTCACTCCACAATACACTGTTAGCTCCCAACTGCTCCTATCTAGAAATTGGTGTTCCTTTTTATTTGACCCTCCGTCCTATCGGCGGTGATCACGCTGATGTCCTTCAAACATGGTGGTGAGCAAAGCAACAAGTTTACTTTTCTGTCGACAACAGGCCCAGAGGAATGATACTTGAGATCTTCAGGGAGCCCTTAGTCAATGAATGTGGCTAAATACAGACAGCAAGTTAGAAGGAGATGAAAGAGGACAGGGGATAGAGACACGGGTTCAAGTCCCAGCACAACCATTTCCTGGTTTTGTAGGTACACGCGGCCGACTCGAACTGCAAGTGTCTCGGTGAACCCAGTGCTCCCTCTGCAGCCTAGATACTTTGCAGGATTTTTGGGAGCATAGTGCAGGAAAGTGATATAGGGTATATGGTTAACTGTTCTGTACAGATGGACAGATGGACAGACAAAAGGATGATTGATTGTGTAATTGATTAATAGACAGACAGATAGATAGGTATAGGTACATATCGATTAGCACAAAGCTACTGCTCATAACAAGGAGAGCAATGGTGAAAGCACATGGCAAAACTACAAACAAAAAAGAAGAATGAAATCCAGTTTAAAAAGTGCAGTAAGCAGCCATAAGAAGAAAACAAATCCTATCATTTGCAATAACGTGGATGGAGCTAGAGGGTATTATGCTCAGTCAAATAGGCCAGGCGGAGAAATACATGTACCAAATGATTTCACTCATGTGTGGAGTATGATAACAAAGAAAAACTGAAGGAAAAGACAGCAGCAGACTCACAGAACCCGAGAGTGGACTAACAGTTACCAAAGAGAAAGGGACTGGGTAGGGTTTGTGGGAAGGGAGTAATAAGTGCGGGGAAAAAGAATGGGGGCATTAGGATTAGCATGTATAATGTGTAGGGTGGGGTGTCATGGGTAGGGCTGTACAACACAGAGAAGACATGTAGTGATTCTACAGCATCTTAGTACATGCTGACGGAGAGCGGCTGTAACTGGGATTTGGGGTGACTTGGTGAAGAGGGTAGACAGAATAACATAATTTTCTGCATGTGATTGTATATTAATGAGAACAAAAAGAATTTCAAAGTGCAGTAAGAGCACAGCTCTCAAATATCAGAATAAAAGCACAGCCTTTGAGTGCTCCAATCAAAAGACACAGGGTTAGAAGAACTGATGAAAACTCAAGACCACCTACGGGCTCCAATACTGGAGACTCACTTGAGATCCAAGGACAAAGACAAACTACAAGCTGAAGGGGCGGGGACAGGTACCCTACACAAGTGAAACTGAGAAACAAAGAAAGAAATGGATTCTGTTTTGGACCCCAGAGAGAGTCAGTAGAAAATAGCCCTATCTAGCCACCGTGAATTCTTTTTGTTTGGTTTCAGCAGTGCTCAGGCATAGATTTAGTGGTGCAGCAACTTCCTTCTCATTTCCTCTCACCTCAACAAATGAATTGCTGTAATAATATGCGTCTGGGCATTTATAATCATTGCTTTCTATGATGTTCACGAATGTAAAGAAGTAATAACCACATAAAGAGGGAAGTTTGGGCACTCAAATAAACACTTCACTCCACAACACACTCTTTGTTCCCAACTGCTCCTGTCCAGAAATAGGTGTTAATTCATATTTGTCCCTCCACCTATCAGCAGTGATCACGCCAATGTCCCTCAAACATGGTGGTGTGCAAAGGGCCAAGTACACTTTTCTGTCGACAACAGGCCCAGACGAAGGATACTTGTGGTCTTCAGGGATCACTTACTCACTGAATGTGGCTAAATAAAGTCAACAAGCGAGCAGGAAGTATAAGAGGACAGATGACAAAGATACGAGTTCAAGTCCTTTCACCTCCATTTACTGGTTTTGTAAGCACACTCTGCTGACTCTACCTGAAAGCGTATCGGTGAACACAGTGCTCTCCTTATGGCTTAGTTACCTTGCAAGGTTTCTGGAAGCATAATGTAGGGAAGAGACATAGGCTATGTTGTTAACTGTTCTGTACATAAGGATAGATTGGCAGACAAAAAGATGATTGTTTCATAGATAGATAGGTAGACAGACGACAGGTGAAAGATAGATAGATAGGTACATAGATTAATAGATGATAGACATCATAGATAGATGACAGGAAGATAGATAGATAGATACATAGATAGATACATAGATACATAGATATATACATACATAGATACATAGATAGACAGACAGACCTTTAGATAGATAGATACAGATACATGTCGATTGACACAAAGCTATTGTTCATAACCAGGAGTTGAATGGTGAATAACATAGCTAAACTACAAACAAAAAGGAAGAATGAAATCCAGTTTAAAAAGTGCAGTAAGCAGCCTTAAGAAGAAAACAAATACTACCATTTGCAATGACGTGGATGGAGCAAGACGGTAGTATGTTCAGAAAAATAGGGCAGGCGGATAAAGGCAAGTACCAAGTGATTTCACTCATGTGTGGAGTATAACAACAAAGAAAAACTGAAGTAAAAAAACAGCAGCAGACTCACAGAACCCGAGAGTTGACTAAAAGTAACCAAAGGAAAAAGGACTGGGCAGGGTGAGTCTGAAGGGAGGGATAAGTGCGGGGGAGAAAGAATGGGGGCATTAAGTTTAGCATGTATAATGCGCGGGGTCGGGTGTGCATGGGGAGTACTGTACAACACAGAGAAGACTAGTAGAGATCATATAGCATCTTACTACTCACTGATGGACAGTGACTGTAACGGGGACTTTTGTGGGGGACATGGTGAAGGGGTCTACAGCATCCAACTACGCTGATCGACAGTGACTGAAGAGGTTTTTCGGGGGGACTTGGTGAAGGGGGGAGCATAGTAAACATAATGTTCTTCACGTGATTGTAGATTAATGATAAAAAATATTCTTTAAGTGCAATAAGTGCACAGCTCTGAATCATCAGAATAAAAGGTCAGGCACTGAGTGCTGCCAACAAAAGACACAGGGATAAAAGAAGGGATGAAAACTCAAGACACCTACGTGCTTACTTACAGGAGACTCACTTGAGATCCAAGGACACAGACAAACTACAAGCCGAAGGTGTGTGGACAAGTACCCTACACGAGTGAAACGGAAAATCAAACAATCAAGCAAATGGATTCTGTTTGAGTCCCCAGAGACAGTCAGCAGAAAATAGCCCTATCTGGCCACCGTGAATTCTTTTTGTTTGGTTTCAACAGTTCCCAGCCATAGATTTAGTGGTGCAGCAACATACTTCTCATTTTCTCTCACCTCAACAACTGAGTTGCTGCAATAATAAGAATCTGGGCCTTTGAAATCAGTGGATTTTATGATGTTCACGAATGTGAAAATCTAATAACCACCTAAAGAGGGAAGTTTGGACACTCAATAAACACGTCACTCCACAATACACTGTTAGCTCCCAACTGCTCCTATCTAGAAATTGGTGTTCCTTTTTATTTGACCCTCCGTCCTATCGGCGGTGATCACGCTGATGTCCTTCAAACATGGTGGTGAGCAAAGCAACAAGTTTACTTTTCTGTCGACAACAGGCCCAGAGGAATGATACTTGAGATCTTCAGGGAGCCCTTAGTCAATGAATGTGGCTAAATACAGACAGCAAGTTAGAAGGAGATGAAAGAGGACAGGGGATAGAGACACGGGTTCAAGTCCCAGCACAACCATTTCCTGGTTTTGTAGGTACACGCGGCCGACTCGAACTGCAAGTGTCTCGGTGAACCCAGTGCTCCCTCTGCAGCCTAGATACTTTGCAGGATTTTTGGGAGCATAGTGCAGGAAAGTGATATAGGGTATATGGTTAACTGTTCTGTACAGATGGACAGATGGACAGACAAAAGGATGATTGATTGTGTAATTGATTAATAGATAGACAGACAGATAGATAGGTATAGGTACATATCGATTAGCACAAAGCTACTGCTCATAACAAGGAGAGCAATGGTGAAAGCACATTGCAAAACTACAAACAAAAAAGAAGAATGAAATCCAGTTTAAAAAGTGCAGTAAGCAGCCATAAGAAGAAAACAAATCCTATCATTTGCAATAACGTGGATGGAGCTAGAGGGTATTATGCTCAGTCAAATAGGCCAGGCGGAGAAATAAATGTACCAAATGATTTCACTCATGTGTGGAGTATGATAACAAAGAAAAACTGAAGGAAAAGACAGCAGCAGACTCACAGAACCCGAGAGTGGACTAACAGTTACCAAAGAGAAAGGGACTGGGTAGGGTTTGTGGGAAGGGAGTAATAAGTGCGGGGAAAAAGAATGGGGGCATTAGGATTAGCATGTATAATGTGTAGGGTGGGGTGTCATGGGTAGGGCTGTACAACACAGAGAAGACATGTAGTGATTCTACAGCATCTTAGTACATGCTGACGGAGAGCGGCTGTAACTGGGATTTGGGGTGACTTGGTGAAGAGGGTAGACAGAATAACATAATTTTCTGCATGTGATTGTATATTAATGAGAACAAAAAGAATTTCAAAGTGCAGTAAGAGCACAGCTCTCAAATATCAGAATAAAAGTACAGCCTTTGAGTGCTCCAATCAAAAGACACAGGGTTAGAAGAACTGATGAAAACTCAAGACCACCTACGTGCTCCCTTACTGGAGACTCACTTGAGATCCAAGGACAAAGACAAACTACAAGCTGAAGGGGCGGGGACAGGTACCCTACACAAGTGAAACTGAGAAACAAAGAAAGAAATGGATTCTGTTTTGGACCCCAGAGAGAGTCAGTAGAAAATAGCCCTATCTAGCCACCGTGAATTCTTTTTGTTTGGTTTCAGCAGTGCTCAGGCATAGATTTAGTGGTGCAGCAACTTCCTTCTCATTTCCTCTCACCTCAACAAATGAATTGCTGTAATAATATGCGTCTGGGCATTTATAATCATTGCTTCTTATGATGTTCACGAATGTAAGGAAGTAATAACCACCTAAAGAGGGAAGTTTGGACACTCAAATAAACACTTCACTCCACAACACACTCTTTGTTCCCAACTGCTCCTGTCCAGAAATAGGTGTTAATTCATAGTTGTCCCTCCACCTATCAGCAGTGATCACGCCAATGTCCCTCAAACATGGTGGTGTGCAAAGGGCCAAGTACACTTTTCTGTCGACAACAGGCCCAGACGAAGGATACTTGTGGTCTTCAGGGATCACTTACTCACTGAATGTGGCTAAATAAAGTCAACAAGCGAGCAGGAAGTATAAGAGGACAGATGACAAAGATACGAGTTCAAGTCCTTTCACCTCCATTTACTGGTTTTGTAAGCACACTCTGCTGACTCTACCTGAAAGCGTATCGGTGAACACAGTGCTCTCCTTATGGCTTAGTTACCTTGCAAGGTTTCTGGAAGCATAATGTAGGGAAGAGACATAGGCTATGTTGTTAACTGTTCTGTACATAGGGATAGATTGGCAGACAAAAAGATGATTGTTTCATAGATAGATAGGTAGACAGACGACAGGTGAAAGATAGATAGATAGGTACATAGATTAATAGATGATAGACATCATAGATAGATGACAGGAAGATAGATAGATAGATACATAGATAGATACATAGATACATAGATATATACATACATAGATACATAGATAGACAGACAGACCTTTAGATAGATAGATACAGATACATGTCGATTGACACAAAGCTATTGTTCATAACCAGGAGTTGAATGGTGAATAACATAGCTAAACTACAAACAAAAAGGAAGAATGAAATCCAGTTTAAAAAGTGCAGTAAGCAGCCTTAAGAAGAAAACAAATACTACCATTTGCAATGACGTGGATGGAGCAAGACGGTAGTATGTTCAGAAAAATAGGGCAGGCGGATAAAGGCAAGTACCAAGTGATTTCACTCATGTGTGGAGTATAACAACAAAGAAAAACTGAAGTAAAAAAACAGCCGCAGACTCACAGAACCCGAGAGTTGACTAAAAGTAACCAAAGGAAAAAGGACTGGGCAGGGTGAGTCTGAAGGGAGGGATAAGTGCGGGGGAGAAAGAATGGGGGCATTAAGTTTAGCATGTATAATGCGCGGGGTCGGGTGTGCATGGGGAGTACTGTACAACACAGAGAAGACTAGTAGAGATCATATAGCATCTTACTACTCACTGATGGACAGTGACTGTAACGGGGACTTTTGGGGGGGACATGGTGAAGGGGTCTACAGCATCCAACTACGCTGATCGACAGTGACTGAAGAGGTTTTTCGGGGGGACTTGGTGAAGGGGGGAGCATAGTAAACATAATGTTCTTCACGTGATTGTAGATTAATGATAAAAAATATTCTTTAAGTGCAATAAGTGCACAGCTCTGAATCATCAGAATAAAAGGTCAGGCACTGAGTGCTGCAAACAAAAGACACAGGGATAAAAGAAGGGATGAAAACTCAAGACACCTACGTGCTTACTTACAGGAGACTCACTTGAGATCCAAGGACACAGACAAACTACAAGCCGAAGGTGTGTGGACAAGTACCCTACACGAGTGAAACGGAAAATCAAACAATCAAGCAAATGGATTCTGTTTGAGTCCCCAGAGACAGTCAGCAGAAAATAGCCCTATCTGGCCACCGTGAATTCTTTTTGTTTGGTTTCAACAGTTCCCAGCCATAGATTTAGTGGTGCAGCAACATACTTCTCATTTTCTCTCACCTCAACAACTGAGTTGCTGCAATAATAAGAATCTGGGCCTTTGAAATCAGTGGATTTTATGATGTTCACGAATGTGAAAATCTAATAACCACCTAAAGATTGAAGTTTGGACACTCAATAAACACGTCACTCCACAATACACTGTTAGCTCCCAACTGCTCCTATCTAGAAATTGGTGTTCCATTTTATTTGACCCTCCATCCTATCGGCGGTGATCACGCTGATGTCCTTCAAACATGGTGGTGAGCAAAGCAACAAGTTTACTTTTCTGTCGACAACAGGCCCAGAGGAATGATACTTGAGATCTTCAGGGAGCCCTTAGTCAATGAATGTGGCTAAATACAGACAGGAAGTTAGAAGGAGATGAAAGAGGACAGTGGATAGAGACACGGGTTCAAGTCCCAGCACAACCATTTCCTGGTTTTGTAGGTACACGCGGCCGACTCGAACTGCAAGTGTCTCGGTGAACCCAGTGCTCCCTCTGCAGCCTAGATACTTTGCAGGATTTTTGGGAGCATAGTGCAGGAAAGTGATATAGGGTATATGGTTAACTGTTCTGTACAGATGGACAGATGGACAGACAAAAGGATGATTGATTGTGTAATTGATTAATAGACAGACAGATAGATAGGTATAGGTACATATCGATTAGCACAAAGCTACTGCTCATAACAAGGAGAGCAATGGTGAAAGCACATGGCAAAACTACAAACAAAAAAGAAGAATGAAATCCAGTTTAAAAAGTGCAGTAAGCAGCCATAAGAAGAAAACAAATCCTATCATTTGCAATAATGTGGATGGAGCTAGAGGGTATTATGCTCAGTCAAATAGGCCAGGCGGAGAAATACATGTACCAAATGATTTCACTCATGTGTGGAGTATGATAACAAAGAAAAACTGAAGGAAAAGACAGCAGAGACTCACAGAACCCGAGAGTGGACTAACAGTTACCAAAGAGAAAGGGACTGGGTAGGGTTTGTGGGAAGGGAGTAATAAGTGCGGGGAAAAAGAATGGGGGCATTAGGATTAGCATGTATAATGTGTAGGGTGGGGTGTCATGGGTAGGGCTGTACAACACAGAGAAGACATGTAGTGATTCTACAGCATCTTAGTACATGCTGACGGAGAGCGGCTGTAACTGGGATTTGGGGTGACTTGGTGAAGAGGGTAGACAGAATAACATAATTTTCTGCATGTGATTGTATATTAATGAGAACAAAAAGAATTTCAAAGTGCAGTAAGAGCACAGCTCTCAAATATCAGAATAAAAGTACAGCCTTTGAGTGCTCCAATCAAAAGACACAGGGTTAGAAGAACTGATGAAAACTCAAGACCACCTACGTGCTCCCTTACTGGAGACTCACTTGAGATCCAAGGACAAAGACAAACTACAAGCTGAAGGGGCGGGGACAGGTACCCTACACAAGTGAAACTGAGAAACAAAGAAAGAAATGGATTCTGTTTTGGACCCCAGAGAGAGTCAGTAGAAAATAGCCCTATCTAGCCACCGTGAATTCTTTTTGTTTGGTTTCAGCAGTGCTCAGGCATAGATTTAGTGGTGCAGCAACTTCCTTCTCATTTCCTCTCACCTCAACAAATGAATTGCTGTAATAATATGCGTCTGGGCATTTATAATCATTGCTTCTTATGATGTTCACGAATGTAAGGAAGTAATAACCACCTAAAGAGGGAAGTTTGGACACTCAAATAAACACTTCACTCCACAACACACTCTTTGTTCCCAACTGCTCCTGTCCAGAAATAGGTGTTAATTCATATTTGTCCCTCCACCTATCAGCAGTGATCACGCCAATGTCCCTCAAACATGGTGGTGTGCAAAGGGCCAAGTACACTTTTCTGTCGACAACAGGCCCAGACGAAGGATACTTGTGGTCTTCAGGGATCACTTACTCACTGAATGTGGCTAAATAAAGTCAACAAGCGAGCAGGAAGTATAAGAGGACAGATGACAAAGATACGAGTTCAAGTCCTTTCACCTCCATTTACTGGTTTTGTAAGCACACTCTGCTGACGCTACCTGAAAGCGTATCGGTGAACACAGTGCTCTCCTTATGGCTTAGTTACCTTGCAAGGTTTCTGGAAGCATAATGTAGGGAAGAGACATAGGCTATGTTGTTAACTGTTCTGTACATAAGGATAGATTGGCAGACAAAAAGATGATTGTTTCATAGATAGATAGGTAGACAGACGACAGGTGAAAGATAGATAGATAGGTACATAGATTAATAGATGATAGACATCATAGATAGATGACAGGAAGATAGATAGATAGATACATAGATAGATACATAGATACATAGATATATACATACATAGATACATAGATAGACAGACAGACCTTTAGATAGATAGATACAGATACATGTCGATTGACACAAAGCTATTGTTCATAACCAGGAGTTGAATGGTGAATAACATAGCTAAACTACAAACAAAAAGGAAGAATGAAATCCAGTTTAAAAAGTGCAGTAAGCAGCCTTAAGAAGAAAACAAATACTACCATTTGCAATGACGTGGATGGAGCAAGACGGTAGTATGTTCAGAAAAATAGGGCAGGCGGATAAAGGCAAGTACCAAGTGATTTCACTCATGTGTGGAGTATAACAACAAAGAAAAACTGAAGTAAAAAAACAGCATCAGACTCACAGAACCCGAGAGTTGACTAAAAGTAACCAAAGGAAAAAGGACTGGGCAGGGTGAGTCTGAAGGGAGGGATAAGTGCGGCGGAGAAAGAATGGGGGCATTAAGTTTAGCATGTATAATGCGCGGGGTCGGGTGTGCATGGGGAGTACTGTACAACACAGAGAAGTCTAGTAGAGATCATATAGCATCTTACTACTCACTGATGGACAGTGACTGTAACGGGGACTTTTTGGGGGGACACGGTGAAGGGGTCTACAGCATCCAACTACGCTGATCGACAGTGACAGAAGAGGTTTTTCGGGGGGACTTGGTGAAGGGGGGAGCATAGTAAACATAATGTTCTTCACGTGATTGTAGATTAATGATAAAAAATATTCTTTAAGTGCAATAAGTGCACAGCTCTGAATCATCAGAATAAAAGGTCAGGCACTGAGTGCTGCAAACAAAAGACACAGGGATAAAAGAAGGGATGAAAACTCAAGACACCTACGTGCTTACTTACAGGAGACTCACTTGAGATCCAAGGACACAGACAAACTACAAGCCGAAGGTGTGTGGACAAGTACCCTACACGAGTGAAACGGAAAATCAAACAATCAAGCAAATGGATTCTGTTTGAGTCCCCAGAGACAGTCAGCAGAAAATAGCCCTATCTGGCCACCGTGAATTCTTTTTGTTTGGTTTCAACAGTTCCCAGCCATAGATTTAGTGGTGCAGCAACATACTTCTCATTTTCTCTCACCTCAACAACTGAGTTGCTGCAATAATAAGAATCTGGGCCTTTGAAATCAGTGGATTTTATGATGTTCACGAATGTGAAAATCTAATAACCACCTAAAGAGGGAAGTTTGGACACTCAATAAACACGTCACTCCACAATACACTGTTAGCTCCCAACTGCTCCTATCTAGAAATTGGTGTTCCTTTTTATTTGACCCTCCGTCCTATCGGCGGTGATCACGCTGATGTCCTTCAAACATGGTGGTGAGCAAAGCAACAAGTTTACCTTTCTGTCGACAACAGGCCCAGAGGAATGATACTTGAGATCTTCAGGGAGCCCTTAGTCAATGAATGTGGCTAAATACAGACAGCAAGTTAGAAGGAGATGAAAGAGGACAGGGGATAGAGACACGGGTTCAAGTCCCAGCACAACCATTTCCTGGTTTTGTAGGTACACGCGGCCGACTCGAACTGCAAGTGTCTCGGTGAACCCAGTGCTCCCTCTGCAGCCTAGATACTTTGCAGGATTTTTGGGAGCATAGTGCAGGAAAGTGATATAGGGTATATGGTTAACTGTTCTGTACAGATGGACAGACAAAAGGATGATTGATTGTGTAATTGATTAATAGATAGACAGACAGATAGATAGGTATAGGTACATATCGATTAGCACAAAGCTACTGCTCATAACAAGGAGAGCAATGGTGAAAGCACATTGCAAAACTACAAACAAAAAAGAAGAATGAAATCCAGTTTAAAAAGTGCAGTAAGCAGCCATAAGAAGAAAACAAATCCTATCATTTGCAATAACGTGGATGGAGCTAGAGGGTATTATGCTCAGTCAAATAGGCCAGGCGGAGAAATACATGTACCAAATGATTTCACTCATGTGTGGAGTATGATAACAAAGAAAAACTGAAGGAAAAGACAGCAGCAGACTCACAGAACCCGAGAGTGGACTAACAGTTACCAAAGAGAAAGGGACTGGGTAGGGTTTGTGGGAAGGGAGTAATAAGTGCGGGGAAAAAGAATGGGGGCATTAGGATTAGCATGTATAATGTGTAGGGTGGGGTGTCATGGGTAGGGCTGTACAACACAGAGAAGACATGTAGTGATTCTACAGCATCTTAGTACATGCTGACGGAGAGCGGCTGTAACTGGGATTTGGGGTGACTTGGTGAAGAGGGTAGACAGAATAACATAATTTTCTGCATGTGATTGTATATTAATGAGAACAAAAAGAATTTCAAAGTGCAGTAAGAGCACAGCTCTCAAATATCAGAATAAAAGTACAGCCTTTGAGTGCTCCAATCAAAAGACACAGGGTTAGAAGAACTGATGAAAACTCAAGACCACCTACGTGCTCCCTTACTGGAGACTCACTTGAGATCCAAGGACAAAGACAAACTACAAGCTGAAGGGGCGGGGACAGGTACCCTACACAAGTGAAACTGAGAAACAAAGAAAGAAATGGATTCTGTTTTGGACCCCAGAGAGAGTCAGTAGAAAATAGCCCTATCTAGCCACCGTGAATTCTTTTTGTTTGGTTTCAGCAGTGCTCAGGCATAGATTTAGTGGTGCAGCAACTTCCTTCTCATTTCCTCTCACCTCAACAAATGAATTGCTGTAATAATATGCGTCTGGGCATTTATAATCATTGCTTTTTATGATGTTCACGAATGTAAAGAAGTAATAACCACCTAAAGAGGGAAGTTTGGACACTCAAATAAACACTTCACTCCACAACACACTCTTTGTTCCCAACTGCTCCTGTCCAGAAATAGGTGTTAATTCATATTTGTCCCTCCACCTATCAGCAGTGATCACGCCAATGTCCCTCAAACATGGTGGTGTGCAAAGGGCCAAGTACAATTTTCTGTTGACAACAGGCCCAGACGAAGGATACTTGTGGTCTTCCGGGATCACTTACTCACTGAATGTGGCTAAATAAAGTCAACAAGCGAGCAGGAAGTATAAGAGGACAGATGACAAAGATACGAGTTCAAGTCCTTTCACCTCCATTTACTGGTTTTGTAAGCACACTCTGCTGACGCTACCTGAAAGCGTATCGGTGAACACAGTGCTCTCCTTATGGCTTAGTTACCTTGCAAGGTTTCTGGAAGCATAATGTAGGGAAGAGACATAGGCTATGTTGTTAACTGTTCTGTACATAAGGATAGATTGGCAGACAAAAAGATGATTGTTTCATAGATAGATAGGTAGACAGACGACAGGTGAAAGATAGATAGATAGGTACATAGATTAATAGATGATAGACATCATAGATAGATGACAGGAAGATAGATAGATAGATACATAGATAGATACATAGATACATAGATATATACATACATAGATACATAGATAGACAGACAGACCTTTAGATAGATAGATACAGATACATGTCGATTGACACAAAGCTATTGTTCATAACCAGGAGTTGAATGGTGAAAAACATAGCTAAACTACAAACAAAAAGGAAAAATGAAATCCAGTTTAAAAAGTGCAGTAAGCAGCCTTAAGAAGAAAACAAATACTACCATTTGCAATGACGTGGATGGAGCAAGACGGTAGTATGTTCAGAAAAATAGGGCAGGCGGATAAAGGCAAGTACCAAGTGATTTCACTCATGTGTGGAGTATAACAACAAAGAAAAACTGAAGTAAAAAAACAGCCGCAGACTCACAGAACCCGAGAGTTGACTAAAAGTAACCAAAGGAAAAAGGACTGGGCAGGGTGAGTCTGAAGGGAGGGATAAGTGCGGCGGAGAAAGAATGGGGGCATTAAGTTTAGCATGTATAATGCGCGGGGTCGGGTGTGCATGGGGAGTACTGTACAACACAGAGAAGACTAGTAGAGATCATATAGCATCTTACTACTCACTGATGGACAGTGACTGTAACGGGGACTTGTGGGGGGGACAAGGTGAAGGGGTCTACAGCATCCAACTACGCTGATCGACAGTGACTGAAGAGGTTTTTCGGGGGGACTTGGTGAAGGGGGGAGCATAGTAAACATAATGTTCTTCACGTGATTGTAGATTAATGATAAAAAATATTCTTTAAGTGCAATAAGTGCACAGCTCTGAATCATCAGAATAAAAGGTCAGGCACTGAGTGCTGCAAACAAAAGACACAGGGATAAAAGAAGGGATGAAAACTCAAGACACCTACGTGCTTACTTACAGGAGACTCACTTGAGATCCAAGGACACAGACAAACTACAAGCCGAAGGTGTGTGGACAAGTACCCTACACGAGTGAAACGGAAAATCAAACAATCAAGCAAATGGATTCTGTTTGAGTCCCCAGAGACAGTCAGCAGAAAATAGCCCTATCTGGCCACCGTGAATTCTTTTTGTTTGGTTTCAACAGTTCCCAGCCATAGATTTAGTGGTGCAGCAACATACTTCTCATTTTCTCTCACCTCAACAACTGAGTTGCTGCAATAATAAGAATCTGGGCCTTTGAAATCAGTGGATTTTATGATGTTCACGAATGTGAAAATCTAATAACCACCTAAAGAGGGAAGTTTGGACACTCAATAAACACGTCACTCCACAATACACTGTTAGCTCCCAACTGCTCCTATCTAGAAATTGGTGTTCCTTTTTATTTGACCCTCCGTCCTATCGGCGGTGATCACGCTGATGTCCTTCAAACATGGTGGTGAGCAAAGCAACAAGTTGACTTTTCTGTCGACAACAGGCCCAGAGGAATGATACTTGAGATCTTCAGGGAGCCCTTAGTCAATGAATGTGGCTAAATACAGACAGCAAGTTAGAAGGAGATGAAAGAGGACAGGGGATAGAGACACGGGTTCAAGTCCCAGCACAACCATTTCCTGGTTTTGTAGGTACACGCGGCCGACTCGAACTGCAAGTGTCTCGGTGAACCCAGTGCTCCCTCTGCAGCCTAGATACTTTGCAGGATTTTTGGGAGCATAGTGCAGGAAAGTGATATAGGGTATATGGTTAACTGTTCTGTACAGATGGACAGATGGACAGACAAAAGGATGATTGATTGTGTAATTGATTAATAGATAGACAGACAGATAGATAGGTATAGGTACATATCGATTAGCACAAAGCTACTGCTCATAACAAGGAGAGCAATGGTGAAAGCACATTGCAAAACTACAAACAAAAAAGAAGAATGAAATCCAGTTTAAAAAGTGCAGTAAGCAGCCATAAGAAGAAAACAAATCCTATCATTTGCAATAACGTGGATGGAGCTAGAGGGTATTATGCTCAGTCAAATAGGCCAGGCGGAGAAATAAATGTACCAAATGATTTCACTCATGTGTGGAGTATGATAACAAAGAAAAACTGAAGGAAAAGACAGCAGCAGACTCACAGAACCCGAGAGTGGACTAACAGTTACCAAAGAGAAAGGGACTGGGTAGGGTTTGTGGGAAGGGAGTAATAAGTGCGGGGAAAAAGAATGGGGGCATTAGGATTAGCATGTATAATGTGTAGGGTGGGGTGTCATGGGTAGGGCTGTACAACACAGAGAAGACATGTAGTGATTCTACAGCATCTTAGTACATGCTGACGGAGAGCGGCTGTAACTGGGATTTGGGGTGACTTGGTGAAGAGGGTAGACAGAATAACATAATTTTCTGCATGTGATTGTATATTAATGAGAACAAAAAGAATTTCAAAGTGCAGTAAGAGCACAGCTCTCAAATATCAGAATAAAAGTACAGCCTTTGAGTGCTCCAATCAAAAGACACAGGGTTAGAAGAACTGATGAAAACTCAAGACCACCTACGTGCTCCCTTACTGGAGACTCACTTGAGATCCAAGGACAAAGACAAACTACAAGCTGAAGGGGCGGGGACAGGTACCCTACACAAGTGAAACTGAGAAACAAAGAAAGAAATGGATTCTGTTTTGGACCCCAGAGAGAGTCAGTAGAAAATAGCCCTATCTAGCCACCGTGAATTCTTTTTGTTTGGTTTCAGCAGTGCTCAGGCATAGATTTAGTGGTGCAGCAACTTCCTTCTCATTTCCTCTCACCTCAACAAATGAATTGCTGTAATAATATGCGTCTGGGCATTTATAATCATTGCTTCTTATGATGTTCACGAATGTAAGGAAGTAATAACCACCTAAAGAGGGAAGTTTGGACACTCAAATAAACACTTCACTCCACAACACACTCTTTGTTCCCAACTGCTCCTGTCCAGAAATAGGTGTTAATTCATAGTTGTCCCTCCACCTATCAGCAGTGATCACGCCAATGTCCCTCAAACATGGTGGTGTGCAAAGGGCCAAGTACACTTTTCTGTCGACAACAGGCCCAGACGAAGGATACTTGTGGTCTTCAGGGATCACTTACTCACTGAATGTGGCTAAATAAAGTCAACAAGCGAGCAGGAAGTATAAGAGGACAGATGACAAAGATACGAGTTCAAGTCCTTTCACCTCCATTTACTGGTTTTGTAAGCACACTCTGCTGACTCTACCTGAAAGCGTATCGGTGAACACAGTGCTCTCCTTATGGCTTAGTTACCTTGCAAGGTTTCTGGAAGCATAATGTAGGGAAGAGACATAGGCTATGTTGTTAACTGTTCTGTACATAGGGATAGATTGGCAGACAAAAAGATGATTGTTTCATAGATAGATAGGTAGACAGACGACAGGTGAAAGATAGATAGATAGGTACATAGATTAATAGATGATAGACATCATAGATAGATGACAGGAAGATAGATAGATAGATACATAGATAGATACATAGATACATAGATATATACATACATAGATACATAGATAGACAGACAGACCTTTAGATAGATAGATACAGATACATGTCGATTGACACAAAGCTATTGTTCATAACCAGGAGTTGAATGGTGAATAACATAGCTAAACTACAAACAAAAAGGAAGAATGAAATCCAGTTTAAAAAGTGCAGTAAGCAGCCTTAAGAAGAAAACAAATACTACCATTTGCAATGACGTGGATGGAGCAAGACGGTAGTATGTTCAGAAAAATAGGGCAGGCGGATAAAGGCAAGTACCAAGTGATTTCACTCATGTGTGGAGTATAACAACAAAGAAAAACTGAAGTAAAAAAACAGCCGCAGACTCACAGAACCCGAGAGTTGACTAAAAGTAACCAAAGGAAAAAGGACTGGGCAGGGTGAGTCTGAAGGGAGGGATAAGTGCGGGGGAGAAAGAATGGGGGCATTAAGTTTAGCATGTATAATGCGCGGGGTCGGGTGTGCATGGGGAGTACTGTACAACACAGAGAAGACTAGTAGAGATCATATAGCATCTTACTACTCACTGATGGACAGTGACTGTAACGGGGACTTTTGGGGGGGACATGGTGAAGGGGTCTACAGCATCCAACTACGCTGATCGACAGTGACTGAAGAGGTTTTTCGGGGGGACTTGGTGAAGGGGGGAGCATAGTAAACATAATGTTCTTCACGTGATTGTAGATTAATGATAAAAAATATTCTTTAAGTGCAATAAGTGCACAGCTCTGAATCATCAGAATAAAAGGTCAGGCACTGAGTGCTGCAAACAAAAGACACAGGGATAAAAGAAGGGATGAAAACTCAAGACACCTACGTGCTTACTTACAGGAGACTCACTTGAGATCCAAGGACACAGACAAACTACAAGCCGAAGGTGTGTGGACAAGTACCCTACACGAGTGAAACGGAAAATCAAACAATCAAGCAAATGGATTCTGTTTGAGTCCCCAGAGACAGTCAGCAGAAAATAGCCCTATCTGGCCACCGTGAATTCTTTTTGTTTGGTTTCAACAGTTCCCAGCCATAGATTTAGTGGTGCAGCAACATACTTCTCATTTTCTCTCACCTCAACAACTGAGTTGCTGCAATAATAAGAATCTGGGCCTTTGAAATCAGTGGATTTTATGATGTTCACGAATGTGAAAATCTAATAACCACCTAAAGATTGAAGTTTGGACACTCAATAAACACGTCACTCCACAATACACTGTTAGCTCCCAACTGCTCCTATCTAGAAATTGGTGTTCCATTTTATTTGACCCTCCATCCTATCGGCGGTGATCACGCTGATGTCCTTCAAACATGGTGGTGAGCAAAGCAACAAGTTTACTTTTCTGTCGACAACAGGCCCAGAGGAATGATACTTGAGATCTTCAGGGAGCCCTTAGTCAATGAATGTGGCTAAATACAGACAGGAAGTTAGAAGGAGATGAAAGAGGACAGTGGATAGAGACACGGGTTCAAGTCCCAGCACAACCATTTCCTGGTTTTGTAGGTACACGCGGCCGACTCGAACTGCAAGTGTCTCGGTGAACCCAGTGCTCCCTCTGCAGCCTAGATACTTTGCAGGATTTTTGGGAGCATAGTGCAGGAAAGTGATATAGGGTATATGGTTAACTGTTCTGTACAGATGGACAGATGGACAGACAAAAGGATGATTGATTGTGTAATTGATTAATAGACAGACAGATAGATAGGTATAGGTACATATCGATTAGCACAAAGCTACTGCTCATAACAAGGAGAGCAATGGTGAAAGCACATGGCAAAACTACAAACAAAAAAGAAGAATGAAATCCAGTTTAAAAAGTGCAGTAAGCAGCCATAAGAAGAAAACAAATCCTATCATTTGCAATAACGTGGATGGAGCTAGAGGGTATTATGCTCAGTCAAATAGGCCAGGCGGAGAAATACATGTACCAAATGATTTCACTCATGTGTGGAGTATGATAACAAAGAAAAACTGAAGGAAAAGACAGCAGAGACTCACAGAACCCGAGAGTGGACTAACAGTTACCAAAGAGAAAGGGACTGGGTAGGGTTTGTGGGAAGGGAGTAATAAGTGCGGGGAAAAAGAATGGGGGCATTAGGATTAGCATGTATAATGTGTAGGGTGGGGTGTCATGGGTAGGGCTGTACAACACAGAGAAGACATGTAGTGATTCTACAGCATCTTAGTACATGCTGACGGAGAGCGGCTGTAACTGGGATTTGGGGTGACTTGGTGAAGAGGGTAGACAGAATAACATAATTTTCTGCATGTGATTGTATATTAATGAGAACAAAAAGAATTTCAAAGTGCAGTAAGAGCACAGCTCTCAAATATCAGAATAAAAGTACAGCCTTTGAGTGCTCCAATCAAAAGACACAGGGTTAGAAGAACTGATGAAAACTCAAGACCACCTACGTGCTCCCTTACTGGAGACTCACTTGAGATCCAAGGACAAAGACAAACTACAAGCTGAAGGGGCGGGGACAGGTACCCTACACAAGTGAAACTGAGAAACAAAGAAAGAAATGGATTCTGTTTTGGACCCCAGAGAGAGTCAGTAGAAAATAGCCCTATCTAGCCACCGTGAATTCTTTTTGTTTGGTTTCAGCAGTGCTCAGGCATAGATTTAGTGGTGCAGCAACTTCCTTCTCATTTCCTCTCACCTCAACAAATGAATTGCTGTAATAATATGCGTCTGGGCATTTATAATCATTGCTTCTTATGATGTTCACGAATGTAAGGAAGTAATAACCACCTAAAGAGGGAAGTTTGGACACTCAAATAAACACTTCACTCCACAACACACTCTTTGTTCCCAACTGCTCCTGTCCAGAAATAGGTGTTAATTCATATTTGTCCCTCCACCTATCAGCAGTGATCACGCCAATGTCCCTCAAACATGGTGGTGTGCAAAGGGCCAAGTACACTTTTCTGTCGACAACAGGCCCAGACGAAGGATACTTGTGGTCTTCAGGGATCACTTACTCACTGAATGTGGCTAAATAAAGTCAACAAGCGAGCAGGAAGTATAAGAGGACAGATGACAAAGATACGAGTTCAAGTCCTTTCACCTCCATTTACTGGTTTTGTAAGCACACTCTGCTGACGCTACCTGAAAGCGTATCGGTGAACACAGTGCTCTCCTTATGGCTTAGTTACCTTGCAAGGTTTCTGGAAGCATAATGTAGGGAAGAGACATAGGCTATGTTGTTAACTGTTCTGTACATAAGGATAGATTGGCAGACAAAAAGATGATTGTTTCATAGATAGATAGGTAGACAGACGACAGGTGAAAGATAGATAGATAGGTACATAGATTAATAGATGATAGACATCATAGATAGATGACAGGAAGATAGATAGATAGATACATAGATAGATACATAGATACATAGATATATACATACATAGATACATAGATAGACAGACAGACCTTTAGATAGATAGATACAGATACATGTCGATTGACACAAAGCTATTGTTCATAACCAGGAGTTGAATGGTGAATAACATAGCTAAACTACAAACAAAAAGGAAGAATGAAATCCAGTTTAAAAAGTGCAGTAAGCAGCCTTAAGAAGAAAACAAATACTACCATTTGCAATGACGTGGATGGAGCAAGACGGTAGTATGTTCAGAAAAATAGGGCAGGCGGATAAAGGCAAGTACCAAGTGATTTCACTCATGTGTGGAGTATAACAACAAAGAAAAACTGAAGTAAAAAAACAGCATCAGACTCACAGAACCCGAGAGTTGACTAAAAGTAACCAAAGGAAAAAGGACTGGGCAGGGTGAGTCTGAAGGGAGGGATAAGTGCGGCGGAGAAAGAATGGGGGCATTAAGTTTAGCATGTATAATGCGCGGGGTCGGGTGTGCATGGGGAGTACTGTACAACACAGAGAAGTCTAGTAGAGATCATATAGCATCTTACTACTCACTGATGGACAGTGACTGTAACGGGGACTTTTTGGGGGGACATGGTGAAGGGGTCTACAGCATCCAACTACGCTGATCGACAGTGACAGAAGAGGTTTTTCGGGGGGACTTGGTGAAGGGGGGAGCATAGTAAACATAATGTTCTTCACGTGATTGTAGATTAATGATAAAAAATATTCTTTAAGTGCAATAAGTGCACAGCTCTGAATCATCAGAATAAAAGGTCAGGCACTGAGTGCTGCAAACAAAAGACACAGGGATAAAAGAAGGGATGAAAACTCAAGACACCTACGTGCTTACTTACAGGAGACTCACTTGAGATCCAAGGACACAGACAAACTACAAGCCGAAGGTGTGTGGACAAGTACCCTACACGAGTGAAACGGAAAATCAAACAATCAAGCAAATGGATTCTGTTTGAGTCCCCAGAGACAGTCAGCAGAAAATAGCCCTATCTGGCCACCGTGAATTCTTTTTGTTTGGTTTCAACAGTTCCCAGCCATAGATTTAGTGGTGCAGCAACATACTTCTCATTTTCTCTCACCTCAACAACTGAGTTGCTGCAATAATAAGAATCTGGGCCTTTGAAATCAGTGGATTTTATGATGTTCACGAATGTGAAAATCTAATAACCACCTAAAGAGGGAAGTTTGGACACTCAATAAACACGTCACTCCACAATACACTGTTAGCTCCCAACTGCTCCTATCTAGAAATTGGTGTTCCTTTTTATTTGACCCTCCGTCCTATCGGCGGTGATCACGCTGATGTCCTTCAAACATGGTGGTGAGCAAAGCAACAAGTTTACCTTTCTGTCGACAACAGGCCCAGAGGAATGATACTTGAGATCTTCAGGGAGCCCTTAGTCAATGAATGTGGCTAAATACAGACAGCAAGTTAGAAGGAGATGAAAGAGGACAGGGGATAGAGACACGGGTTCAAGTCCCAGCACAACCATTTCCTGGTTTTGTAGGTACACGCGGCCGACTCGAACTGCAAGTGTCTCGGTGAACCCAGTGCTCCCTCTGCAGCCTAGATACTTTGCAGGATTTTTGGGAGCATAGTGCAGGAAAGTGATATAGGGTATATGGTTAACTGTTCTGTACAGATGGACAGACAAAAGGATGATTGATTGTGTAATTGATTAATAGATAGACAGACAGATAGATAGGTATAGGTACATATCGATTAGCACAAAGCTACTGCTCATAACAAGGAGAGCAATGGTGAAAGCACATTGCAAAACTACAAACAAAAAAGAAGAATGAAATCCAGTTTAAAAAGTGCAGTAAGCAGCCATAAGAAGAAAACAAATCCTATCATTTGCAATAACGTGGATGGAGCTAGAGGGTATTATGCTCAGTCAAATAGGCCAGGCGGAGAAATACATGTACCAAATGATTTCACTCATGTGTGGAGTATGATAACAAAGAAAAACTGAAGGAAAAGACAGCAGCAGACTCACAGAACCCGAGAGTGGACTAACAGTTACCAAAGAGAAAGGGACTGGGTAGGGTTTGTGGGAAGGGAGTAATAAGTGCGGGGAAAAAGAATGGGGGCATTAGGATTAGCATGTATAATGTGTAGGGTGGGGTGTCATGGGTAGGGCTGTACAACACAGAGAAGACATGTAGTGATTCTACAGCATCTTAGTACATGCTGACGGAGAGCGGCTGTAACTGGGATTTGGGGTGACTTGGTGAAGAGGGTAGACAGAATAACATAATTTTCTGCATGTGATTGTATATTAATGAGAACAAAAAGAATTTCAAAGTGCAGTAAGAGCACAGCTCTCAAATATCAGAATAAAAGTACAGCCTTTGAGTGCTCCAATCAAAAGACACAGGGTTAGAAGAACTGATGAAAACTCAAGACCACCTACGTGCTCCCTTACTGGAGACTCACTTGAGATCCAAGGACAAAGACAAACTACAAGCTGAAGGGGCGGGGACAGGTACCCTACACAAGTGAAACTGAGAAACAAAGAAAGAAATGGATTCTGTTTTGGACCCCAGAGAGAGTCAGTAGAAAATAGCCCTATCTAGCCACCGTGAATTCTTTTTGTTTGGTTTCAGCAGTGCTCAGGCATAGATTTAGTGGTGCAGCAACTTCCTTCTCATTTCCTCTCACCTCAACAAATGAATTGCTGTAATAATATGCGTCTGGGCATTTATAATCATTGCTTTTTATGATGTTCACGAATGTAAAGAAGTAATAACCACCTAAAGAGGGAAGTTTGGACACTCAAATAAACACTTCACTCCACAACACACTCTTTGTTCCCAACTGCTCCTGTCCAGAAATAGGTGTTAATTCATATTTGTCCCTCCACCTATCAGCAGTGATCACGCCAATGTCCCTCAAACATGGTGGTGTGCAAAGGGCCAAGTACAATTTTCTGTTGACAACAGGCCCAGACGAAGGATACTTGTGGTCTTCAGGGATCACTTACTCACTGAATGTGGCTAAATAAAGTCAACAAGCGAGCAGGAAGTATAAGAGGACAGATGACAAAGATACGAGTTCAAGTCCTTTCACCTCCATTTACTGGTTTTGTAAGCACACTCTGCTGACGCTACCTGAAAGCGTATCGGTGAACACAGTGCTCTCCTTATGGCTTAGTTACCTTGCAAGGTTTCTGGAAGCATAATGTAGGGAAGAGACATAGGCTATGTTGTTAACTGTTCTGTACATAAGGATAGATTGGCAGACAAAAAGATGATTGTTTCATAGATAGATAGGTAGACAGACGACAGGTGAAAGATAGATAGATAGGTACATAGATTAATAGATGATAGACATCATAGATAGATGACAGGAAGATAGATAGATAGATACATAGATAGATACATAGATACATAGATATATACATACATAGATACATAGATAGACAGACAGACCTTTAGATAGATAGATACAGATACATGTCGATTGACACAAAGCTATTGTTCATAACCAGGAGTTGAATGGTGAAAAACATAGCTAAACTACAAACAAAAAGGAAAAATGAAATCCAGTTTAAAAAGTGCAGTAAGCAGCCTTAAGAAGAAAACAAATACTACCATTTGCAATGACGTGGATGGAGCAAGACGGTAGTATGTTCAGAAAAATAGGGCAGGCGGATAAAGGCAAGTACCAAGTGATTTCACTCATGTGTGGAGTATAACAACAAAGAAAAACTGAAGTAAAAAAACAGCCGCAGACTCACAGAACCCGAGAGTTGACTAAAAGTAACCAAAGGAAAAAGGACTGGGCAGGGTGAGTCTGAAGGGAGGGATAAGTGCGGCGGAGAAAGAATGGGGGCATTAAGTTTAGCATGTATAATGCGCGGGGTCGGGTGTGCATGGGGAGTACTGTACAACACAGAGAAGACTAGTAGAGATCATATAGCATCTTACTACTCACTGATGGACAGTGACTGTAACGGGGACTTGTGGGGGGGACAAGGTGAAGGGGTCTACAGCATCCAACTACGCTGATCGACAGTGACTGAAGAGGTTTTTCGGGGGGACTTGGTGAAGGGGGGAGCATAGTAAACATAATGTTCTTCACGTGATTGTAGATTAATGATAAAAAATATTCTTTAAGTGCAATAAGTGCACAGCTCTGAATCATCAGAATAAAAGGTCAGGCACTGAGTGCTGCAAACAAAAGACACAGGGATAAAAGAAGGGATGAAAACTCAAGACACCTACGTGCTTACTTACAGGAGACTCACTTGAGATCCAAGGACACAGACAAACTACAAGCCGAAGGTGTGTGGACAAGTACCCTACACGAGTGAAACGGAAAATCAAACAATCAAGCAAATGGATTCTGTTTGAGTCCCCAGAGACAGTCAGCAGAAAATAGCCCTATCTGGCCACCGTGAATTCTTTTTGTTTGGTTTCAACAGTTCCCAGCCATAGATTTAGTGGTGCAGCAACATACTTCTCATTTTCTCTCACCTCAACAACTGAGTTGCTGCAATAATAAGAATCTGGGCCTTTGAAATCAGTGGATTTTATGATGTTCACGAATGTGAAAATCTAATAACCACCTAAAGAGGGAAGTTTGGACACTCAATAAACACGTCACTCCACAATACACTGTTAGCTCCCAACTGCTCCTATCTAGAAATTGGTGTTCCTTTTTATTTGACCCTCCGTCCTATCGGCGGTGATCACGCTGATGTCCTTCAAACATGGTGGTGAGCAAAGCAACAAGTTTACTTTTCTGTCGACAACAGGCCCAGAGGAATGATACTTGAGATCTTCAGGGAGCCCTTAGTCAATGAATGTGGCTAAATACAGACAGCAAGTTAGAAGGAGATGAAAGAGGACAGGGGATAGAGACACGGGTTCAAGTCCCAGCACAACCATTTCCTGGTTTTGTAGGTACACGCGGCCGACTCGAACTGCAAGTGTCTCGGTGAACCCAGTGCTCCCTCTGCAGCCTAGATACTTTGCAGGATTTTTGGGAGCATAGTGCAGGAAAGTGATATAGGGTATATGGTTAACTGTTCTGTACAGATGGACAGACAAAAGGATGATTGATTGTGTAATTGATTAATAGATAGACAGACAGATAGATAGGTATAGGTACATATCGATTAGCACAAAGCTACTGCTCATAACAAGGAGAGCAATGGTGAAAGCACATTGCAAAACTACAAACAAAAAAGAAGAATGAAATCCAGTTTAAAAAGTGCAGTAAGCAGCCATAAGAAGAAAACAAATCCTATCATTTGCAATAACGTGGATGGAGCTAGAGGGTATTATGCTCAGTCAAATAGGCCAGGCGGAGAAATACATGTACCAAATGATTTCACTCATGTGTGGAGTATGATAACAAAGAAAAACTGAAGGAAAAGACAGCAGCAGACTCACAGAACCCGAGAGTGGACTAACAGTTACCAAAGAGAAAGGGACTGGGTAGGGTTTGTGGGAAGGGAGTAATAAGTGCGGGGAAAAAGAATGGGGGCATTAGGATTAGCATGTATAATGTGTAGGGTGGGGTGTCATGGGTAGGGCTGTACAACACAGAGAAGACATGTAGTGATTCTACAGCATCTTAGTACATGCTGACGGAGAGCGGCTGTAACTGGGATTTGGGGTGACTTGGTGAAGAGGGTAGACAGAATAACATAATTTTCTGCATGTGATTGTATATTAATGAGAACAAAAAGAATTTCAAAGTGCAGTAAGAGCACAGCTCTCAAATATCAGAATAAAAGTACAGCCTTTGAGTGCTCCAATCAAAAGACACAGGGTTAGAAGAACTGATGAAAACTCAAGACCACCTACGTGCTCCCTTACTGGAGACTCACTTGAGATCCAAGGACAAAGACAAACTACAAGCTGAAGGGGCGGGGACAGGTACCCTACACAAGTGAAACTGAGAAACAAAGAAAGAAATGGATTCTGTTTTGGACCCCAGAGAGAGTCAGTAGAAAATAGCCCTATCTAGCCACCGTGAATTCTTTTTGTTTGGTTTCAGCAGTGCTCAGGCATAGATTTAGTGGTGCAGCAACTTCCTTCTCATTTCCTCTCACCTCAACAAATGAATTGCTGTAATAATATGCGTCTGGGCATTTATAATCATTGCTTTTTATGATGTTCACGAATGTAAAGAAGTAATAACCACCTAAAGAGGGAAGTTTGGGCACTCAAATAAACACTTCACTCCACAACACACTCTTAGTTCCCAACTGCTCCTGTCCAGAAATAGGTGTTAATTCATATTTGTCCCTCCACCTATCAGCAGTGATCACGCCAATGTCCCTCAAACATGGTGGTGTGCAAAGGGCCAAGTACACTTTTCTGTCGACAACAGGCCCAGACGAAGGATACTTGTGGTCTTCCGGGATCACTTACTCACTGAATGTGGCTAAATAAAGTCAACAAGCGAGCAGGAAGTATAAGAGGACAGATGACAAAGATACGAGTTCAAGTCCTTTCACCTCCATTTACTGGTTTTGTAAGCACACTCTGCTGACTCTACCTGAAAGCGTATCGGTGAACACAGTGCTCTCCTTATGGCTTAGTTACCTTGCAAGGTTTCTGGAAGCATAATGTAGGGAAGAGACATAGGCTATGTTGTTAACTGTTCTGTACATAAGGATAGATTGGCAGACAAAAAGATGATTGTTTCATAGATAGATAGGTAGACAGACGACAGGTGAAAGATAGATAGATAGGTACATAGATTAATAGATGATAGACATCATAGATAGATGACAGGAAGATAGATAGATAGATACATAGATAGATACATAGATACATAGATATATACATACATAGATACATAGATAGACAGACAGACCTTTAGATAGATAGATACAGATACATGTCGATTGACACAAAGCTATTGTTCATAACCAGGAGTTGAATGGTGAATAACATAGCTAAACTACAAACAAAAAGGAAGAATGAAATCCAGTTTAAAAAGTGCAGTAAGCAGCCTTAAGAATAAAACAAATACTACCATTTGCAATGACGTGGATGGAGCAAGACGGTAGTATGTTCAGAAAAATAGGGCAGGCGGATAAAGGCAAGTACCAAGTGATTTCACTCATGTGTGGAGTATAACAACAAAGAAAAACTGAAGTAAAAATACAGCAGCAGACTCACAGAACCCGAGAGTTGACTAAAAGTAACCAAAGGAAAAAGGACTGGGCAGGGTGAGTCTGAAGGGAGGGATAAGTGCGGGGGAGAAAGAATGGGGGCATTAAGTTTAGCATGTATAATGCGCGGGGTCGGGTGTGCATGGGGAGTACTGTACAACACAGAGAAGTCTAGTAGAGATCATATAGCATCTTACTACTCACTGATGGACAGTGACTGTAACGGGGACTTTTGGGGGGGACATGGTGAAGGGGTCTACAGCATCCAACTACGCTGATCGACAGTGACTGAAGAGGTTTTTCGGGGGGACTTGGTGAAGGGGGGAGCATAGTAAACATAATGTTCTTCACGTGATTGTAGATTAATGATAAAAAATATTCTTTAAGTGCAATAAGTGCACAGCTCTGAATCATCAGAATAAAAGGTCAGGCACTGAGTGCTGCAAACAAAAGACACAGGGATAAAAGAAGGGATGAAAACTCAAGACACCTACGTGCTTACTTACAGGAGACTCACTTGAGATCCAAGGACACAGACAAACTACAAGCCGAAGGTGTGTGGACAAGTACCCTACACGAGTGAAACGGAAAATCAAACAATCAAGCAAATGGATTCTGTTTGAGTCCCCAGAGACAGTCAGCAGAAAATAGCCCTATCTGGCCACCGTGAATTCTTTTTGTTTGGTTTCAACAGTTCCCAGCCATAGATTTAGTGGTGCAGCAACATACTTCTCATTTTCTCTCACCTCAACAACTGAGTTGCTGCAATAATAAGAATCTGGGCCTTTGAAATCAGTGGATTTTATGATGTTCACGAATGTGAAAATCTAATAACCACCTAAAGAGGGAAGTTTGGACACTCAATAAACACGTCACTCCACAATACACTGTTAGCTCCCAACTGCTCCTATCTAGAAATTGGTGTTCCTTTTTATTTGACCCTCCGTCCTATCGGCGGTGATCACGCTGATGTCCTTCAAACATGGTGGTGAGCAAAGCAACAAGTTTACTTTTCTGTCGACAACAGGCCCAGAGGAATGATACTTGAGATCTTCAGGGAGCCCTTAGTCAATGAATGTGGCTAAATACAGACAGCAAGTTAGAAGGAGATGAAAGAGGACAGGGGATAGAGACACGGGTTCAAGTCCCAGCACAACCATTTCCTGGTTTTGTAGGTACACGCGGCCGACTCGAACTGCAAGTGTCTCGGTGAACCCAGTGCTCCCTCTGCAGCCTAGATACTTTGCAGGATTTTTGGGAGCATAGTGCAGGAAAGTGATATAGGGTATATGGTTAACTGTTCTGTACAGATGGACAGACAAAAGGATGATTGATTGTGTAATTGATTAATAGATAGACAGACAGATAGATAGGTATAGGTACATATCGATTAGCACAAAGCTACTGCTCATAACAAGGAGAGCAATGGTGAAAGCACATTGCAAAACTACAAACAAAAAAGAAGAATGAAATCCAGTTTAAAAAGTGCAGTAAGCAGCCATAAGAAGAAAACAAATCCTATCATTTGCAATAACGTGGATGGAGCTAGAGGGTATTATGCTCAGTCAAATAGGCCAGGCGGAGAAATACATGTACCAAATGATTTCACTCATGTGTGGAGTATGATAACAAAGAAAAACTGAAGGAAAAGACAGCAGCAGACTCACAGAACCCGAGAGTGGACTAACAGTTACCAAAGAGAAAGGGACTGGGTAGGGTTTGTGGGAAGGGAGTAATAAGTGCGGGGAAAAAGAATGGGGGCATTAGGATTAGCATGTATAATGTGTAGGGTGGGGTGTCATGGGTAGGGCTGTACAACACAGAGAAGACATGTAGTGATTCTACAGCATCTTAGTACATGCTGACGGAGAGCGGCTGTAACTGGGATTTGGGGTGACTTGGTGAAGAGGGTAGACAGAATAACATAATTTTCTGCATGTGATTGTATATTAATGAGAACAAAAAGAATTTCAAAGTGCAGTAAGAGCACAGCTCTCAAATATCAGAATAAAAGTACAGCCTTTGAGTGCTCCAATCAAAAGACACAGGGTTAGAAGAACTGATGAAAACTCAAGACCACCTACGTGCTCCCTTACTGGAGACTCACTTGAGATCCAAGGACAAAGACAAACTACAAGCTGAAGGGGCGGGGACAGGTACCCTACACAAGTGAAACTGAGAAACAAAGAAAGAAATGGATTCTGTTTTGGACCCCAGAGAGAGTCAGTAGAAAATAGCCCTATCTAGCCACCGTGAATTCTTTTTGTTTGGTTTCAGCAGTGCTCAGGCATAGATTTAGTGGTGCAGCAACTTCCTTCTCATTTCCTCTCACCTCAACAAATGAATTGCTGTAATAATATGCGTCTGGGCATTTATAATCATTGCTTTTTATGATGTTCACGAATGTAAAGAAGTAATAACCACCTAAAGAGGGAAGTTTGGACACTCAAATAAACACTTCACTCCACAACACACTCTTTGTTCCCAACTGCTCCTGTCCAGAAATAGGTGTTAATTCATATTTGTCCCTCCACCTATCAGCAGTGATCACGCCAATGTCCCTCAAACATGGTGGTGTGCAAAGGGCCAAGTACACTTTTCTGTCGACAACAGGCCCAGACGAAGGATACTTGTGGTCTTCAGGGATCACTTACTCACTGAATGTGGCTAAATAAAGTCAACAAGCGAGCAGGAAGTATAAGAGGACAGATGACAAAGATACGAGTTCAAGTCCTTTCACCTCCATTTACTGGTTTTGTAAGCACACTCTGCTGACTCTACCTGAAAGCGTATCGGTGAACACAGTGCTCTCCTTATGGCTTAGTTACCTTGCAAGGTTTCTGGAAGCATAATGTAGGGAAGAGACATAGGCTATGTTGTTAACTGTTCTGTACATAAGGATAGATTGGCAGACAAAAAGATGATTGTTTCATAGATAGATAGGTAGACAGACGACAGGTGAAAGATAGATAGATAGGTACATAGATTAATAGATGATAGACATCATAGATAGATGACAGGAAGATAGATAGATAGATACATAGATAGATACATAGATACATAGATATATACATACATAGATACATAGATAGACAGACAGACCTTTAGATAGATAGATACAGATACATGTCGATTGACACAAAGCTATTGTTCATAACCAGGAGTTGAATGGTGAAAAACATAGCTAAACTACAAACAAAAAGGAAAAATGAAATCCAGTTTAAAAAGTGCAGTAAGCAGCCTTAAGAAGAAAACAAATACTACCATTTGCAATGACGTGGATGGAGCAAGACGGTAGTATGTTCAGAAAAATAGGGCAGGCGGATAAAGGCAAGTACCAAGTGATTTCACTCATGTGTGGAGTATAACAACAAAGAGAAACTGAAGTAAAAAAACAGCCGCAGACTCACAGAACCCGAGAGTTGACTAAAAGTAACCAAAGGAAAAAGGACTGGGCAGGGTGAGTCTGAAGGGAGGGATAAGTGCGGGGGAGAAAGAATGGGGGCATTAAGTTTAGAATGTATAATGCGCGGGGTCGGGTGTGCATGGGGAGTACTGTACAACACAGAGAAGACTAGTAGAGATCATATAGCATCTTACTACTCACTGATGGACAGTGACTGTAATGGGGACTTTTGGGGGGGACATGGTGAAGGGGTCTACAGCATCCAACTACGCTGATCGACAGTGACTGAAGAGGTTTTTCGGGGGGACTTGGTGAAGGGGGGAGCATAGTAAACATAATGTTCTTCACGTGATTGTAGATTAATGATAAAAAATATTCTTTAAGTGCAATAAGTGCACAGCTCTGAATCATCAGAATAAAAGGTCAGGCACTGAGTGCTGCCAACAAAAGACACAGGGATAAAAGAAGGGATGAAAACTCAAGACACCTACGTGCTTACTTACAGGAGACTCACTTGAGATCCAAGGACACAGACAAACTACAAGCCGAAGGTGTGTGGACAAGTACCCTACACGAGTGAAACGGAAAATCAAACAATCAAGCAAATGGATTCTGTTTGAGTCCCCAGAGACAGTCAGCAGAAAATAGCCCTATCTGGCCACCGTGAATTCTTTTTGTTTGGTTTCAACAGTTCCCAGCCATAGATTTAGTGGTGCAGCAACATACTTCTCATTTTCTCTCACCTCAACAACTGAGTTGCTGCAATAATAAGAATCTGGGCCTTTGAAATCAGTGGATTTTATGATGTTCACGAATGTGAAAATCTAATAACCACCTAAAGAGGGAAGTTTGGACACTCAATAAACACGTCACTCCACAATACACTGTTAGCTCCCAACTGCTCCTATCTAGAAATTGGTGTTCCTTTTTATTTGACCCTCCGTCCTATCGGCGGTGATCACGCTGATGTCCTTCAAACATGGTGGTGAGCAAAGCAACAAGTTGACTTTTCTGTCGACAACAGGCCCAGAGGAATGATACTTGAGATCTTCAGGGAGCCCTTAGTCAATGAATGTGGCTAAATACAGACAGCAAGTTAGAAGGAGATGAAAGAGGACAGGGGATAGAGACACGGGTTCAAGTCCCAGCACAACCATTTCCTGGTTTTGTAGGTACACGCGGCCGACTCGAACTGCAAGTGTCTCGGTGAACCCAGTGCTCCCTCTGCAGCCTAGATACTTTGCAGGATTTTTGGGAGCATAGTGCAGGAAAGTGATATAGGGTATATGGTTAACTGTTCTGTACAGATGGACAGATGGACAGACAAAAGGATGATTGATTGTGTAATTGATTAATAGACAGACAGATAGATAGGTATAGGTACATATCGATTAGCACAAAGCTACTGCTCATAACAAGGAGAGCAATGGTGAAAGCACATGGCAAAACTACAAACAAAAAAGAAGAATGAAATCCAGTTTAAAAAGTGCAGTAAGCAGCCATAAGAAGAAAACAAATCCTATCATTTGCAATAACGTGGATGGAGCTAGAGGGTATTATGCTCAGTCAAATAGGCCAGGCGGAGAAATACATGTACCAAATGATTTCACTCATGTGTGGAGTATGATAACAAAGAAAAACTGAAGGAAAAGACAGCAGCAGACTCACAGAACCCGAGAGTGGACTAACAGTTACCAAAGAGAAAGGGACTGGGTAGGGTTTGTGGGAAGGGAGTAATAAGTGCGGGGAAAAAGAATGGGGGCATTAGGATTAGCATGTATAATGTGTAGGGTGGGGTGTCATGGGTAGGGCTGTACAACACAGAGAAGACATGTAGTGATTCTACAGCATCTTAGTACATGCTGACGGAGAGCGGCTGTAACTGGGATTTGGGGTGACTTGGTGAAGAGGGTAGACAGAATAACATAATTTTCTGCATGTGATTGTATATTAATGAGAACAAAAAGAATTTCAAAGTGCAGTAAGAGCACAGCTCTCAAATATCAGAATAAAAGTACAGCCTTTGAGTGCTCCAATCAAAAGACACAGGGTTAGAAGAACTGATGAAAACTCAAGACCACCTACGTGCTCCCTTACTGGAGACTCACTTGAGATCCAAGGACAAAGACAAACTACAAGCTGAAGGGGCGGGGACAGGTACCTTACACAAGTGAAACTGAGAAACAAAGAAAGAAATGGATTCTGTTTTGGACCCCAGAGAGAGTCAGTAGAAAATAGCCCTATCTAGCCACCGTGAATTCTTTTTGTTTGGTTTCAGCAGTGCTCAGGCATAGATTTAGTGGTGCAGCAACTTCCTTCTCATTTCCTCTCACCTCAACAAATGAATTGCTGTAATAATATGCGTCTGGGCATTTATAATCATTGCTTTCTATGATGTTCACGAATGTAAAGAAGTAATAACCACCTAAAGAGGGAAGTTTGGACACTCAAATAAACACTTCACTCCACAACACACTCTTTGTTCCCAACTTCTCCTGTCCAGAAATAGGTGTTAATTCATATTTGTCCCTCCACCTATCAGCAGTGATCACGCCAATGTCCCTCAAACATGGTGGTGTGCAAAGGGCCAAGTACACTTTTCTGTCGACAACAGGCCCAGACGAAGGATACTTGTGGTCTTCAGGGATCACTTACTCACTGAATGTGGCTAAATAAAGTCAACAAGCGAGCAGGAAGTATAAGAGGACAGATGACAAAGATACGAGTTCAAGTCCTTTCACCTCCATTTACTGGTTTTGTAAGCACACTCTGCTGACTCTACCTGAAAGCGTATCGGTGAACACAGTGCTCTCCTTATGGCTTAGTTACCTTGCAAGGTTTCTGGAAGCATAATGTAGGGAAGAGACATAGGCTATGTTGTTAACTGTTCTGTACATAAGGATAGATTGGCAGACAAAAAGATGATTGTTTCATAGATAGATAGGTAGACAGACGACAGGTGAAAGATAGATAGATAGGTACATAGATTAATAGATGATAGACATCATAGATAGATGATAGGAAGATAGATAGATACATAGATAGATACATAGATACATAGATATATACATACATAGATACATAGATAGACAGACAGACCATTAGATAGATAGATACAGATACATGTCGATTGACACAAAGATATTGTTCATAACCAGGAGTTGAATGGTGAATAACATAGCTAAACTACAAACAAAAAGGAAGAATGAAATCCAGTTTAAAAAGTGCAGTAAGCAGCCTTAAGAAGAAAACAAATACTACCATTTGCAATGACGTGGATGGAGCAAGACGGTAGTATGTTCAGAAAAATAGGGCAGGCGGATAAAGGCAAGTACCAAGTGATTTCACTCATGTGTGGAGTACAACAACAAAGAAAAACTGATGTAAAAAAACAGCAGCAGACTCACAGAACCCGAGAGTTGACTAAAAGTAACCAAAGGAAAAAGGACTGGGCAGGGTGAGTCTGAAGGGAGGGATAAGTGCGGGGGAGAAAGAATGGGGGCATTAAGTTTAGCATGTATAATGCGCGGGGTCGGGTGTGCATGGGGAGTACTGTACAACACAGAGAAGACTAGTAGAGATCATATAGCATCTTACTACTCACTGATGGACAGTGACTGTAACGGGGACTTGTGGGGGGGACATGGTGAAGGGGTCTACAGCATCCAACTACGCTGATCGGCAGTGACAGAAGAGGTTTTTCGGGGGGACTTGGTGAAGGGGGGAGCATAGTAAACATAATGTTCTTCACGTGATTGTAGATTAATGATAAAAAATATTCTTTAAGTGCAATAAGTGCACAGCTCTGAATCATCAGAATAAAAGGTCAGGCACTGAGTGCTGCAAACAAAAGACACAGGGATAAAAGAAGGGATGAAAACTCAAGACACCTACGTGCTTACTTACAGGAGACTCACTTGAGATCCAAGGACACAGACAAACTACAAGCCGAAGGTGTGTGGACAAGTACCCTACACGAGTGAAACGGAAAATCAAACAATCAAGCAAATGGATTCTGTTTGAGTCCCCAGAGACAGTCAGCAGAAAATAGCCCTATCTGGCCACCGTGAATTCTTTTTGTTTGGTTTCAACAGTTCCCAGCCATAGATTTAGTGGTGCAGCAACATACTTCTCATTTTCTCTCACCTCAACAACTGAGTTGCTGCAATAATAAGAATCTGGGCCTTTGAAATCAGTGGATTTTATGATGTTCACGAATGTGAAAATCTAATAACCACCTAAAGAGGGAAGTTTGGACACTCAATAAACACGTCACTCCACAATACACTGTTAGCTCCCAACTGCTCCTCTCTAGAAATTGGTGTTCTTTTTATTTGAAGACAGAACTCTCCTTATGGCTTGGTTACCTTGCAAGATTACTGGAAGAATAATGTAGATAAGAGACATAGGCTATGTTGTTAACTGTTCTGTACAGAAGGATAGATGGGTAGACAAAAAGATGAATGATTCATAGATAGATAGGTAGACAGACGACAGATGCAAGATACATAAATAGGTACATAGATTGGTATATGATAGACTTCATAGATAGATGATAGGAAGATAGATAGATAGACAGATAGATAGATAGATACATAGATACATAGATACATAGATACATAGACAGATAGACCTTTAGATAGATAGATACAGATACATATCGATTAACACAAAGCTATTGTTCATAATCAGGAGTTGAATGCTGAATAACATAGCTAAACTGCAAACAAAAGGAAGAATGATATCAAGTTTAAAAAGTGCTGTAAGCAGGACTACCAGGAGGGGGCGGAAGATGGCGGCATGAGTAGAGCATCGGAAATCTCCTCCCAAAACAACATATATCTATGAAAATATAACAAAGACAACCCTTCCTAGAATAAAGACCAGAGGACACAGGACAATATCCAGACCACATCCGCACCTGTGTGAACCCAGTGCCTCGCGATGGGGGTAAGATACAAGTCCCGGCCCTGCGGTAGACGAGCGCGCCTCCCCCCAGCTCCCGCGGGGAGAAGAGTAGGCAGAGCGGGAGGGATATGGAGCCCAGGACTGCCGAACACCCAGCCCCAGCCATCCGGGCCAGAGTGCAGGGCGCTCGATACAAGGAAAACAGGGCAGCAAGAACAGTGAGCAGGCACTGGAGGCTGGGCGAAAGAGGACATAAGAAAAGCGCGCGATCATTTCTTTTTTTTCTTTTTTGCTGTTTTGTTTTGGTGAGCGCTTTTTGGAAGTCTTAAAGGGATAGGGACCCCAACACTAGGGAAACAGGGAAGAAAGTCCGGTGAGCAGAGGCCTGAGGCTGGCACCGGAGAATAAAGAAAAACGAACGACGACCTTTTTTTTTTTTTTTAAATAAAACCTTTTCTTTTTTTAATTTAAAAATTTTTTTTTCTTTTTTTTTTTTTGGTGGTCATTGTTTTGTTTTGGCGGGTGCTTTTTGGAAGTCTTAAAGGGGCAGGGCGGGTCACTTAATCCAGAGGTTGGGAATCCGGGATCTCTGGGCACCCTAACCCCTGGGCTGCAGGGAGCAGGGAGGCCCCTTACAGAGATAAATAGCCTCCCAGCAGCTCCTGCTCCAACGCGACTCCACCATTTTGGAGTAGCTGCCCGAGCTAGGCCACGCCCACAGCAACGGTGGAGATTAACTCCATAGCAGCCGGGCAGGAAGCAGAAAGCCTGTCTGTGCGCAGCTGTGCAGCACAAGCCACTAGAGGTCGCTGTTCTCCCAGGAGAGGAGGGCCACAAACCAACAAGAAAGGAAGTCCTTCCAGCCGTCACTCGTCCCAGTTCTGCAGACTATTCCTATCACCATGAAAATGCAAAGCTACAGACACACAAAGATCACAGAGACAACAACAGAGAAGGAGAAAGACCTAACCAGTCTTCCTGAAAAAGAATTCAAAATAAGAATCATAAACATGCTGACAGAGATGCAGAGAAATACGCAAGAGAAATGGGATGAAGTCCGGAAGGAGATCGCAGATGCCAGAAAGGAGAACGCAGAAATGAAACAAACTCAGGAAGGGTTTATAAGCAGAATGGATAAAATGCTAGAGGCCATTGATGGAATTGAAATCAGAGAACAGGAACGTATAGAAGCTGACATAGAGAGAGACAAAAGGATCTCCAGGAATGAAACAATATTAAGAGAACTGTGTGACCAATCCAAAAGGAACAATATCCGTATTATAGGGGTCCCAGAAGAAGAAGAGAGAGGAAAAGAGATGGAAAGTATCTTAGAAGAAATAATTGCTGAAAACTTCAACACACTGGGGGAGGAAGTAATCGAACAGACCACGGAAATACACAGAACACCCAACAGAAAGGATCTAAGAAGGGCAACACCAAGACACATAATAATTAAAATGGCAAAGATCAAGTACAAGGAAAGAGTGTTAAAGGCAGTTGAGAGAAAACAGGTCACCTATAAAGGGAAACCAATCAGGCTAACGTCAGATTTCTCAACAGAAACCCTACAGGCCAGAAGAGAATGGCATGATATATTTAATACAATGAAACAGAAGGGCCTTGAACCAAGGATACAGTATCCAGCACGACTATCATTCAAATATGACGGCGGGATTAAACAATTCCCAGACAAACAAAAGCTGAGGGTATTTGCTTCCCACAAACCACCTCTACAGAACATCTTACAGGGACTGCTCTAGATGGGAGCACTCCTAGAAAGAGCACAGCACAAAACACCCAACATATGAAGAATCGAGGAGGAGGAACAAGAAGGGAGAGAAGAAAAGAATCTCCAGACAGTGTATATAACAGCTCAATAAGCGAGCTAAGTTAGGCAGTAAGATACTAAAGAGGCTAACCTTGAACATTTGGTAACCACGTATATAAAGCCTGCAATGGCAATTAGTACATATCTTTCAATAGTCACCCTAAATGTTAATGGGTTGAATGCACCAATCAAAAGACACAGAGTAACAGAATGGATAAAAAAACAAGACCCATCTATATGCTGCTTACAAGAAACTCACCTCAAACCCAAAGACATGTAAAGACTAAAAGTCAAGGGATGGAAAAACATATTTCAAGCAAACAACAGTGAGAAGAAAGCAGGGGTTGCAGTACTAATATCAGACAAAATAGACTTCAAAACAAAGAAAGTAACAAGAGATAAAGAAGGACACTACATAATGATAAAGGGCTCAGTCAAACAAGAGGATATAACCATTCTAAATATATATGCACCCAACACAGGAGCACCAGCATATGTGAAACAAATGCTAACAGAACTAAAGGGGGAAATTGACTGCAATGCATTCATTCTAGGAGACTTCAACACACCACTCACCCCAAAGGATAAATCCACTGGGAAGAAAATAAGTAAGGACACGGAAGCACTGAACAATACAGTAGAGCAGATGGACCTAATAGATATCTATAGAACTCTACATCCAAAAGCAGCGGGATATACATTCTTCTCAAGTGCACATTTAACATTCTCCAGAATAGACCACATACTAGGCCACAAAAAGAGCCTCAGAAAATTCCAAAAGATTGAAATCCTACCAACCAACTTTTCAGACCACAAAGGCATAACACTAGAAATAAACTGTACAAAGAAAACAAAGAGGCTCACAAACACATGGAGGCTTTACAACACGCTCCTAAATAATCAATGGATCAATGACTAAATCAAAATGAAGATCCAGCAATATATGGAAACAAATGACAACAACAGCACTAAGCCACAACTTCTGTGGGACACAGCAAAAGCAGTCTTAAGAGGAAAGTATATAGCAATCCAAGCATATTTAAAAAAGGAAGAGCAATCCCAAATGAATGGTCTAATGTCACAACTATCAAAATTGGAAAATGAAGAACAAATGAGGCCTAAGGTCATCAGAAGGAGGGACATAATAAAGATCAGAGAAGAAATAAATAAAATTGAGAAGAATAAAACAATAACAAAAATCAATGAAACCAAGAGCTGGTTCTTCGAGAAAATAAACAAAATAGATAAGCCTCTAGCCAGACTTATTATGAGGAAAAGAGAGTCAAAACAAATCAACAGTATCAGAAATGATAAAGGAAAAATCACGATGGACCCCGCAGAAATACAAAGAATTATTAGAGACTACTATGAAAACCTATATGCTAACAAGCTGGGAAACCTAGGAGAAATGGACAACTTCCTAGAAAAATACAACCTTCCAAGACTGACCCAAAAAGAAACAGAAAATCTAAACAGACCAATTACCAGCAACAAAATTGAAGCGGTAATCAAAGAACTACCAAAGAACAAAACCCCCGGGCCAGATGGATTTACCTCGGAATTTTATCAGACATACAGGGAAGACATAATACCCATTCTCCTTAAAGTTTTCCAAAAAATAGAGGAGGAGGGGATACTCCCGAACTCATTCTATGAAGCTAACATCATCCAAATACCAAAACAGGGCAAAGACCCCACCAAAAAAGAAAACTACAGACCAATATTCCTGATGAACGTAGATGCAAAAATACTCAACAAAATATTAGCAAACCGAATTCAAAAATACATCAAAAGGATCATACAACATGACCAAGTGGGATTCATCCCAGGGATGCAAGGATGGTACAACATTCGAAAGTCCATCAACATCATCCACCACATCAACAAAAAGAAAGACAAAAACCACATGATCATCTCCATAGATGCTAAAAAAGCATTTGACAAAGTTCAACATCCATTCATGTTAAAAACTCTCACCAAAATGGGAATAGAGGGCAAGTACCTCAACATAATATAGGCCATCTATGATAAACCCACAGCCAACATTATATTGAACAGCGAGAAGCTGAAAGCATTTCCTCTGAGATCGGGAACTAGACAGGGATGCCCACTCTCTCCACTGTTATTTAACATAGTACTGGAGGTCCTAGTCACGGCAATAAGACAAAATAAAGAAATACAAGGAATCCAGATTGGTAAAGAAGAAGTTAAACTGTCACTATTTGCAGATGACATGATACTGTACATAAAAAACCCTAAAGACTCCACCCCAAAAGTACTAGAACTGATATCGGAATACAGCAAAGTTGCAGGATACAAAATCAACACACAGAAATATGTGGCTTTCCTATATACTAACAATGAACCAACAGAAAGAGAAATCAGGAAAACAACTCCATTCACAATTGCATCAAAAAAATAAAATACCTAGGAATAAACCTAACCAAAGAAGTGAAAGACTTATACTCTGAAAACTACAAGTCACTCTTAAGAGAAATTAAAGGGGACACTAACAGAAGGAAACTCATCCCATGCTCGTGGCTAGTTAGAATTAATAACGTCAAAATGGCCATCCTGCCCAAAGCAATATACAGATTTGATGCAATCCCTACGAAACTACAAGCAACATTCTTCAATGAACTGGAACAAATAATTTAAAAATTCATATGGAAACACCAAAGACCCAGAATAGACAAAGCAATCCTGAGAAAGAAGAATAAAGTAGGGGGATCTCACTCCCCAACTTCAAGCTCTACTATAAAGCCATACTAATCAAGACAATTTGGTACTGGCACAAGAGCAGAGCCACAGACCAATGGAACAGACTAGAGAATCCAGACATTAACTCAGACATATATGGTCAATTAATATTTGATAAAGGAGCCATGGACATACAATGGCGAAATGACAGTCTCTTCAACAGGTGGTGCTGGCAAAACTGGACAGCTACATGTAGGAGAATGAAACTGGACCATTGTCTAACCACATATACAAAATTAAACTCAAAATGGATCAAAGACCTGAATGTAAGCCATGAAACCATTAAACTATTTTTAAGAAAACATAGGCAAAAACCTCTTAGACATAAACATGAGTGACCTCTTCTTGAACATATCTCCCCGGGCAAGAAAACAACAGCAAAAATGAGTAAGTGGGACTATATTAAGCTGAAAAGCTTCTGTACAGCAAAAGACACCATCAATAGAACAAGAATGATCCCTACAGTATGGGAGAATATATTTGAAAATGACACATCCGATAAAGGCTTGACGTTCAGAATATATGAAGAGCTCACATGCCTCAACAAACAAAAAACAAATAACCCAATTAAAAAATGGGCAGAGGAACTGAACAGACAGTTCTCCAAAAAAGAAATACAGATGGCCAACAGACACATGAAAAGATGCTCCACATCGCTAATTATCAGAGAAATGCAAATTAAAACTACAGTGAGGTATCACCTCACACCAGTAAGGATGGCTGCCATCAAAAAGACAAACAACAACAAATGTTGGAGAGGCTGTGGAGAAAGGGGAACCCTCCTACACTGCTGGTGGGAATGTAAGTTAGTTCAACCACTGTGGAAAGCAGTATGGAGGTACATCAAAATGCTCAAAACAGACTTACCATTTGACCCAGGAATTCCACTCCTTGGAATTTGCCATAAGAACGCAGCAATCAAGTTTAAGAAAGACAGATGCACCCCTGTGTTTATTGCAGCACTATTTACAATAGCCAAGAATTGGAAGCATCCTAAATGTCCATCAATAGATGAATGGATAAAGAAGATGTGGTAAATATACACAATGGAATACTACTCAGCCATAAGAAAAGGGCAAATCCAATCATTTGCAGCAACATGGATGGAGCTGGAGGGTATTATGCTCAGTGAAACAAGCCAAGCAGAGAAAGAGAAATACCAAATGATTTCACTTATCTGTGGAATATAAGAACAACGGAAAAACTGAAGGAACAAAACAGCAGCAGAATCACAGAACTCAAGAATGGACTAACAGGTACCAAAGAGAAATGGACTGGGGAGGATGGGTGTGCAAGGATGGATAAGGGGGGGAGAAGTAGGGGGGTATTAAGATTAACATGCATGGGGGTTAGGAGAAAAGGGAGGGCAGTACAACACAGAGAAGGCAAGTAGTGATTCTACAACATTTTTCTATGCAGATGGACAGTGACTGTAAAGGGGTTTATAGAGGAGACCTGGTATAGGGGAGAGCCTAGTAAACATAATATTCGTCATGTATGTGTAGATTAGTGATACCAAAAACAAAGCAAAATAAAAAAAAAGTGGCTGTTCCTGTGTGGTAACCTCCAATGATTTCTACACAAGGGTATAAAGGGCATATAAAAGTGTAGGCAAACGGTCTGTTTGTGTTTATACAGAGGATCAAAGCCTAATTGGGCTACCCCGAAAATGAACTAAGATACGATATGAAAAAGAACTTCCAACATCTGCACTCTCTGGAAGACTCATGCCAGAAGATGATCATCAAAAACCCCAACAAATATCCACGCACTGCTACAGCTGTAGATGCACTCATCCCACCAGTTCCTGGACTTGTCATGGGAATGAGGAAGGAGATATCTAAGCTGGCCTGTACATACAGTAAAACAACAAATTTGACTGGATCTACACTGTTAAATCTCAACCAAGAATTTGGAGAAGTGCAAATTGTAGCGCTCCAAAGTCTTACAACTACAGACTAATTACTGTTAAAAGAACATATGGCATGTGAACAGTCCCCATTAATGGGTTGTTTTAATTTGTCTGATTTCTCTCAGACTGTTCAAGTTCAGTTGGACAATATCCACCATATCATAGATAAGTTTTCACAAATGCCTAAGGTGCCTAACTGGTTTTCTTGGTTTCGCTGGAGATGGCTGGTAATTACAAATACGCTTTGGTTATGTAACTATACTCCTATTATGTTAATGTGTGTGCGCAATTTAAGTAGTAGCTTAAAACCTATACATACTGAAGTTACTCTACAAGAAGATATGTCAAAGAAATAATCAATCTTCCCATGTTTTCTTCCGCCTGCTACTTCTATAGCTTTTCTTCTTCCTTCCTAATTACAACCCTTAAATAGAATTCGTGCCTCATTTCAAATTTACCGAGTATCAAAATTCTTCCAAGTGGTAAAGACACCTCAAGACAAATGCTGGGCATAGAAGCCACAGGGCATAAATATGCAAAGAAGTAAAAAGCTAACCTTTTCAAACAATAAGGCTTCCCTCTCTTCACAACTTCACATTTCCCTGTATGGCCCCGGAAGATGACTGGTTAGCCAGAGACGGGTAAGATTACTCAAGGGAGGAACAACCTAAGACAGGCACAGTCGCAGGGGAGCCATCAGGTGAGAAATTGGGGATCAACAGAGGTGAGCCTTAGAACCTCACCCACCCTGTTCTGAGAGAAATCTTCTGCATACATGGATGTTTTATTGCCCTGGTCTAGCTTGGATTAACATATAGTCTACAGGCACACCCCTGATCATCTACATTTGCACTCTTACAACACTAAACTATGTTTCTACCTTTATCTTGTATCTAAATACCACTTCAGCATTTTATTAAAAATAATAATAATAAAGAGAGAAATGTGGTATCCACATATAAATCAAGTATAAAAACCAAATGAGTATTCATATTTGCACTGACTGTTTATAGTTCATAATGCATGAGCAAAACCGAAAGTTTCTGTGATGACTGCCCTTGTACTGTTCACTATGTAACTTATTCATTATGTAAGAATTTGTTCTACATGTAAGAACTTGTTTGTTATGCCTCAGAAGATTGGAGACTGATGAAAATTAGGCTTGGGGTGGATTAATGATTGTGCATTGAGCATTGACTCCCCTGTACAGAATTTTATTGTCGTTAACAACCATTTGATCAATAAATATGAGAGATGCCCTCACAAAAACAGGACAGACTTCCAATGGTAAAATAAATAAGTAACCGGGATGTAATGTATATCATAAGGAATATAGTCAAGATATTTTAACAGCTTGGTAGGGTGATAGCTGGAACCTAGAATTATGTATATAAATGTATTATCACTGTGTTGTGCACTTGAAACTAATGTAATGTAATACTGTGCGTCAACTACCCTTCAATAAAAATAATTATTTAAAAAAAAAAAAGGGACTAGCAGTTACCAAAGGGGAGGGGTGTGGGAGGGCGGGTGGGGAGGGAGGGAGAAGTGGACTGAAGGGTATTATATTTAGTATACATGGTGTGGGGGATCATGGGGAGAACAGTGGAGCACAGAGAAGGCACATAGTGGATCTGTGGCATCTCGCTGCACTGATGGAGAGTGACTGCAATGGGGTATGGGTGGGGAATTGATAATATGGGTGAATGTAGTAACCACATTGTTTTTCTTGTGAAACGTTCATAAGAATGTATATCAATCATACCTTAATAAAAATTTTTCTTAAAAGGAAAAAAAAAAGTGCCGTAAGCAGCCTTAAGATGAAAACAAATACTACCATTTGCAAAGACGTGGATGGAGGTAGACGGTAGTATGGTCAGAGAAATAGACCAGGCGGAGAAAGACAAGTACCAAGTGATTTCACTCATGTGTGGAGTATAACAACAAAAAGAACTGAAGGAAAAAAACAGCAGCAGACTCACAGAACCCGAGAGTTGACTAAAAGTTACCAAACAGAAAAGGAATGGGCAGGGTGGGTCTGAAGGGAGGGAGAAGTGTCGGGAGAAAGAATGGGGGCATTAGGATTAGCATGTATAATGCGTGGGGTCGTGGGTGCATGGGGAGTACTGTACAACTCAGAGAAGACTAGTAGAGATCATATAGCATCTTACTACTCACTGATGGACAGCCACTGTAATGGAGTCTGTGGGGGGGACATGGTGAAGAGGTCTACAGAATCCAACTATGCTGATTAACAGCGACTGAAGAGGTTTCTCCGGGGGACTTGGTTAAGGGGTGTGCATAGTAAACATAATGTTCTTCACGTGACTGTAGATTAATGATAAAAAAAATTCTTTAAGTGCACTAAGTGCACAGCTCTGAATCATCAGAACAAAAGGTCAGGCTCTAAGTGCTGCAAACAAAAGAAACAGGGTTAAAAGAAGGGATGAAAACTCAAGACACTTAAGTGCTTAGTTACAGGAGACACCCTTGAGATCCAAGGACACAGACAAACTAAAAGCCGAAGGTGTGTGGACAAGTACGCTACACGATTTAAACTGAAAAACAAACAATCAAACAAATGGATTCTGTTTGAGTCCCCAGAGACAGTGAGCAGAAAATAGCCCTATCTGGCCACCATGAATTCTTTTTGTTTGGTTTCAGCAGTTCCCAGCCTTAGATTTAGCGGTGCAGCAGCATACTTCTCATTTTCTCTCACCTCAACAAGTGAGTTGCTGTAATAATAAGTATCTGGGCCTTTGAAATCAGTGGGTTTTATGATGTTCACGAATGTGAAGATCCAATAACGACCTAAAGAGGGAAGTTTGGACACTCAAATAAACAAGTCACTCCACAATACTCTTAGCTCCCAACTGCTCCTGTCTAGAAATTGGTGTTCCTTTTTATTTTACCCTCTGTCCTATCGGCGGTGATCACGCTGATGTCCTTCAAACATGGTGGTGAGCAAAGAACAAGTTTACTTTTCTCGCGACAACAGGCCCAGAGGAATGATACTTGTGGTCTTCAGGGAGCCCTTAGTCAATGAATGTGGCTAAATACAGACAGCAAGTTAGAAGGAGATGAAAGAGGACAGAGGACAGAGACACGGGTTCTAGTCCCGGCACAACCATCTCCTGGTTTTGTAGGTACACACGGCCGACTCCAACTGAAAGTGTGTCGGTGAGCCCAGTGCTCTCTCTACAGCCTAGATACTTTGCAGGACTTTTGGAAGCATAGTGTAGGAAAGTGATATAGGATATATGGTTAACTGTTCTGTACACAGGGAGAGATGGGCAGACAAAGTGATGATTGTTTAATTGATTGATAAATAGACAGACAGAGAGATAGATATAGGTACATATCGATTAACACAATGCTACTGCTCATAACCAGGAGAGTAATGGTGAAAGCACAAAGTGAAACTACAAACAAAAAAGAAGAATGAAATCCAGTTTAAAAAGTTCACTAAGAAGCCATAAGAAGAAAACAAATCCCATCATTTGCATTAACGTGAAAGGAGCTAGAGCGTATTATACTCAGTCAAATTGGCCAGGCGGAGAAGTACATGTACCAAATGATTTCACTCATGTGTGGAGTATGATAACAAAGAAAAACTGAAGGAAAAGACAGCAGCAGACTCACAGAACCCGAGAGTGGACTATCAGTTAATAAAGAGAAAGGGACTGGGTAGGGTTTGTTTGAAGGGTGTAATAAGGGAGGGGAAAAAGATGGGGCCATTAGGATTAGCATGTATAATGTGTAATGTGGGGTGTCATGGGTAGTTCTGTACAACACAGAGAAGACATGTAGTGATTCTACAGCATCTTAGTACATGCTGACGGATAGCGACTGTAACTGGGATTTGGAGGGGTCTTGGTGAAGGTGGTAGACTGGAAATCAAAATGATCTGCATGTGATTGTACATTAATGAGAACAAATAAATTTCAAAGTGCAGAAAGAGCGCTGCTCTCAAATATCAGAATAAAAGTACAGGCTTTGAGTGCTCCAATCAAAAGACACAGGGTTAGAAGAACTGATGAAAACTCAAGACTGCCTATGTGCTCCCTTACTGGAGACTCACTTGAGATCCAAGGACACAGACAAACAAAAATCCGAAGGGGCGGGGACAGGAACCCTATACAAGTGAAACTGAGAAACAATCAAACAAACAAATGGATTCTATTTGAGTCCCCAGAGACAGTCAGTAGAAAATAGCCCTATCTTGCCACCGTGTATTCTTTCTGTTTGGTATCAGCAGTGCCCTGACATAGATTACTGGTACACCATTTTACTTCTCATTTTTCCTCAACTCAACAACTGAATTGCTGTAGTAATATGAGTCTGGGTTTTTGAAATCAGTGGTTTTTATGATGTTCACGAATTAAAAGAAGTAATAACCCCCAAAAGAGGGAAGTTTGGACACTCAAACAAACATGGAACTCCACCACACTCTCTTTGATCCCATATGCTCCTGTCTACACATAGGTGTTTCTTTTTATTTGACAATCCTCCAATCAACGGTGATCACGCCGATGTCCATCAAACATGGTGGGAAGCAAAGCACCAAGTATACTTCACTGTCTACAACAGGCCCAGAGGAAGGATACTTGTGGTATTCAGGAAGCACTTAGTCAATGAATGTGGCTAAATACAGTCAGCAAGCGAGAAGGAGGGAAAAGCGGACAGAGGACAGAGATATGGGTTCAAGTCCCTGCACCACCATTTACTGGTTTTGTAAGCACACGTTGCTGACTCTACCTGCAAGTGTCTCAGTGAACCCGATGCTCTCAATACGGCCTTCTCACCTTGCAAGATTTTTGGAAGCATAATGTAGGAAAGTGACATAGGCGATGTTGTTAACTGTTTTGTACATAAGGACAGAAGGGCACACAAAGAGATGATTGATTCATAGACAGATAAAGAGATGACAGATGATAGATAGATGATAGACATGATAGATAGATGATAATCATGATAGATACATAGGAATATAGGTAGATAGATAGATAGATAGATAGATAGATAGACAGACAGACAGACAGACAGATAGATAGATGATAGATAGATAGATAGATAGATAGATAGATAGATAGATAGATAGATAGATAGATAGATACAGATACATACCAATTAACAGAAAGCTATTGCTCATAACCGGGAGATAAATGGTGAAAGCACAAAGCGATACTACAACCAAAAAGGAAGAATGAAATGCCGTTTAAAAAGTACAGTAAGCAGCCCTAAGAAGAAAACAAATCCTACCATTTACAATGATGTGGGTGGAGCTGGATGGTAGTATGCTCACTGAAAAGGAGAGGAGGAGAAAGACAAGTACCAAATGATTTCCCTCATGTGCTGAGTATTAAAAAAAAAAAAACTGATGGAAAAAAACAGCAGCACAATCGCAGAACCAGAGAGTGGACTACCAGATCCCAAAGGGAAAAGGACTGGGCCGGGTGGGTGATAAGGGAGGGAAAAGGGTGGAAAGAAAGAAACGGGACATTATTTTTAGCATGAATAATGCGTGGGGTCGTCTGGGCATGGGGAGGGCTTTACAACACAGAGAAGAAATTTAGAGATTCTACAGCATCTTACTACACGTTGATGGACAGCGACTGTAACGGGGTGTGTGGGGGGGGTCATGGTGAAGTAGTCTAAAGCATCCAACTACACTGATGGACACCGACTGTAAGAGGTTTTTGGGGCGAACTTGGTGAAAGGGGGATCCTAGAAAACATAATGTTGTGCATGTGATTGTAGATTAATGATAACAAAAAAAGCATTTTAAAGTGCAATAAGGGCACAGCTCTGAATCATCAGTGTAAAAGGACAGGCTTTGAGTGCTCCAAACAAAAGACACAGGTTTAAAAGAAGGGATGAAAACTCAAAAACAACTACGTGCTCCCTTACAGGAGACTCACTTGAGATCCAAGGACACAGACAAACTGCAAGCCGAAGGGGTGGGGAGTGGTACCCAACACAAGTCAATCTAAAAAACAAACAATCAGTCAAATGGATTCTGTCTGTGCCCCCAAGACAGTCAGTAGTAAATAGACCTATCTGGCCACCGTGAATGTTTTTGTTTGGTATCAGCAGTGCCCAGCCATAGATTTAGTGGTGCAGCAACATCCTTCTCATTTTCTCTCAACTCAACAAGTGAATTGCTGTAATAATATGGGTCTGGGCCTTTGAAATCAGTGGATTTTATGATGTCCACGAATATAAAGAAGTAATAACCAGGTAAAGAGGGAAGTTTGGACACTCAAATAACACTTCACTCCACAACACACACTTCTCTCCCAACTGCTCCCGTCTAGAAATCGGTATTACTTTTTATTTGACCCTCCCTCCTATCAGGGTTTGTCACGCCGATATCCCTCACACATGGTGGTGAGTAAGCACCAAGTTTACTTTTCTGTCGAAAAATGTCAAAGAGGAACGATACTTGTGGTCTTCAGGGAGCACTTAGTCAATGAATGTGGCTAAATACAGTCAGCAAGTGAGAAGGAGATAAAAGAGGAGAGAGGACAGAGACACTGGTACAAGTCCCTGCACCACCATTTCCTGGTTTTGTAGGTACACTTCTGACTCGACCTGCAAGTGTCTCGGTGAACCCAGTGCTCTCCTTACGGCCTAGTTACCTTGCAAGATTTTTGTAAGCATAACGTAGGGAAGGGACATAGTCTATGTTCTTTACTGTTCAGTATACAAGGACAGATTTTCAGATAAAAATATGACTGATTGATTGAATGATAGATAGATAGATAGACAGGCAGATAGAAAAATATAGGTAAATATCGATTAACACAAAGCTATTGCTCATAACCAGGAGAGCAATGGTGAAAGCACATAGCGAAACTACAAACAAAAAAGAAGAATAAAATCCAGTTTAAAAAGTGCAGTAAGCAGCCATAAGAAGAAAACAAGTCCTATCATTTGCAACAACGTGAATGGAGCTAGAGGGTATTATGCTCAGTGAAATAGGCCAGGCAGTGAAAAACAAGTTCCGAATGATTTCACTCATGTGTGGAGTATAACAACAAAGAAAAACTGAAGGAAAAAAACAGCATCGGACTCATTGAACCCGGGAGTGGACTAACAGTTACCAATGGAATGTGACTGGGCAGGGTAGGTATGAAGGGAGGGATAAGGGCAGGGGAACGAAAGGGGACATAAGGATTAGCATGTATAATGCGGGGGGTCGGGGGCACATGGCGAGGGCTGTACAAAACAGAGAAGACAAGTAGAGATTCTACAGCATCTTTCTACATGCTGATGGACAGCGACTGTAACGGGGTGTGTGCGGGGGGACATGGTGAAGGGGTCTGCAGCATCCAACAATGCTGATGGATTGCCACTATAACGGGTTTTATGGGGAGGACTTGGTGTACTTGGTGATCATAATGTTCTTCGCGTGATTGTAGATTAATGATGACAAAAAATATTTTTTAAGTGTAATAAGGACACAGCTCTCAATTATCAGAATAAAAGGACAGGCTCTGAGTGCTCCAATCAAAAGACACATGGTTAAAAGAAGGGATGAAAACTCAAGAACACCTACCTGCTCCCTTACTGGAGACTCACTTGATATCCAAGGACGAAGACAAACTACAAATTGAGGGGTGCTGAAAGGTACCATAAACAAGTGAAACTGAAGAGAAAAAACAGAAAAAAGATGTGCTGATGTGATTAATGACGCAGGCTCACATGAGAGTGGAGCGGAAACCTTCTCCCAAGATCAAAACCACATAAATACATACTATATGGAAATAGAACAACTATAACAAATCGTGGAAGAGCAGCAGGGAGGAACGCTGCTGCAGCAGCCTTTCACCTCAAGGAGAAGTGTGACGTACAGCCGTGGAGATGTGCTCTCTGAGCACGAACCTACCGTACATGTGGTGCATACTGGAGGATCGGTGGGGTTGGAAAGCAAAGGGAGGCAGAAGACTTCGAGAGACTTGTGGTTCCAGCCACTTCTGGGACAACAGAGGGATCCACATCCGGCCGCTGTTTGACAAAAGAAAGGCGGACTGTCTGAGAGACTTCCTAACAGCGAGAGAACTGCTAAAGGGGCAAGGCTTCCACACGGCTTGCCATTCAGGAGAAAGTACAGGTGCGCCAAACTGCGCGGGTGCACTCTGCCCGGCAGGCGGGTTAGCTTTCAGGAGCTCCGGTCACTCCATCCCCCTGGCTGGCCTCGCAGCTCCGAGGCCCCTTACCGTGCTGTGAGTGGTACATGGCCTGCCTCCCCGCCGTCACCGGCCTGCAAAACGGCCGCCCCGACCTACGGCAGCTTCTCCCTGCATGCTCTGCACTCTGGCCCTGGCAGTGGAGATGGGTACTGTTGCCGGGAAGCAGAAAAGACCTCTTTACTCCCGGTGAGAATGGGCACCGGCACCGCTCCCCTTGGACCCCTGCCATCCAACCAAGGGCTGTGCATCTCCAGAGGGTAAAGCATCTGGTAGCTAGAGTGCACCACCTACAAATATGGACCTTCAAGGGAACCTGGTAACTGACCTCAAATCAATCTTCGTGAGAAAGGGATCTCAAAATAAACATCAGAAGCATGCTCATGGAGCTACAGAAAACAAAACAGTCAATTTCTCTCGAACGCAATTCTCTCTCTACTCTCTCTCTCCAGGAAGCGCTGCTGAGGCCCTGTTCCGAGAGGGGTGCTGCGACTGCCCAGCAGGAATGGCACAGCTGTCGGGTCCACCCCGGCCAGTGCCAGGACAGTCCCACACGGGCTCTGACTGAACTGCAATTGGGGGACGCTGCACGTCTAACTCCGCAGGAAAGACAACAGTGCTGCATGCTAGCTTTCCCATCAATGGCTAGAGGCTACGTGGCTCCATTGATACCAGGTGACATCAACACCCCGGGCTTCATATCCTTGGCAATCTTTTCTACCTATGACATGTGAAAGCAGCACATGGAAAGATACAACCTACCAGTCTCCACATCACCTCACCTCTCAGTTTTACACTAGATGTTCCTGCATCACAGCTTCTCCTCTTCATTCCAGTTTTCTCGGCTGGTTGGTGTTCTTAAAAAAAAATTTAGTCAGATTGGGAATGAAGTGGTAGGCGGTTTAGTAAGATTCTGTTTGACCACCATCAGTAGAACCAAAGGCATCCTTCTGTATGGGAGAATATATTCACTGATGACATATTTGATAAGGCATTGCCATCCAAAACATGTATCAAGAGCTCATGAACCTCAACACAAAAAATGCAAATAAATCCAATTACAAAATGGGCAGAGGATCTGGACAGACACTTCTCCGCAGAAGTAATTTCAGGTGGCTGACAGGCACATGAAAAGACGCTACACATTGCTAACCATCAGAGAAATGCCCATTAAAACCACAATGGGGTATCACCTCACACCAGTTAGGATGGCCACCACCCGAAAGACAGACAACAACAGATGTCGGCAAGGGTGTGGAGAAAGGGGAACCCTCCTACACTGCTGTTGGGAATGTCAGTCAGCTCAACCATTGTGGAAAGAAGTATGGATGATCCCGAAAAAAACAAAGAACAGAAATACCATCTGACCCAGGAATTCCTCTCCTGGAATTTACCCTAAGAGTGCAGGAGCCCAGTATGAAAGAGACAGATGCACCCCTATGTTGATCCAGCACTCTTTACAATACCCAAGAAATGGAAGAAACCTAAGTATCCATCAGGAGATGAATGGATAAATGCCCCGGCCAGTGGGGAGTTCAACAAGGGATCGAGGGGAAATTAAACTGGATGAGAAACAAACCAGACACAAAGAAGGAGACCAAGTCGAAAGTGTTGTCAATGTCTCAAAGTTTATTGTTACAAGGTAGATTATATAGGAGATAGGAGGGGGAAACAGCCCCAGCTGAAATGGCAAGGATTATCTAGGTTGTTAGGATACCTAAATGAAGAATGTTCTCTGGAAAAGATCATGGGTGGGGGATTACTGAGAAAGACAGAATGTTTTACTAAGGAAGAGATGTTATCACAGCAGCTGCTTAATCTCTATCCCAGCGTCTATTCTCAAGTTGGTCAACTGATCTTTCCTAAACGGGGCAGAAATTAGAGGCCTAGGCGAAAAGGGCGAGACCATTGTTTCTATGTCCTACGGCTCCCGATATCTCCTCCCTTCTTTTATAGAAAAGAGGGGTAGGCCTGATATTTAGCGGTGGGCATTAACCAATTTGGGGATTAGTGACTTGGCTCCTCCGAGACTCCCCATTTATGGGGGTCAACGTTGGCCCTTGGTATCTTTTGTGGAGGGGAGAAAGGGCGTATTTATTTTAGATACTAACCTCCATGCAAGACAGGTTTTTCTCTCAGGGAATTCAGAGGCGGTTCACGGACCTTCCCTTGCAATGATTAGCTTCGCAACCACATTGGTGCCCATATCGCACTAACTTTATTGTGAGCCGATATGCATAGGTCTGTATCCTATCCAGCTTCTAAAGGAGGGGAGTCAAAGGGCACATCATAGCCTTGGTCCACCAGGACAAAATGGTGACAGTGGAATTGTATCTGTCTGCCGAGGGCCATATTGATCTGTTCTTTAATGAAGGTGGTAATTCTCTGGAAGGCCCAAGGGCCAAGGTAGAGCACAAGCATGAGACTAAGGAAGGGTCCTAGTATAGGGAGAAGATAAGGAAGAAACCTGCTCATCCAAGACCATAGGGTATTTTCAAACAGTTTTTTCTTTCTTTGCACGAGATCTTCTTGGAGTCTTTTTATTTTGTCACGAACTACTCCAGACTTGCTTGCATAGAAGCAGCATTTCTTTTCTAAGGCTAAGCAGATTCCGCCTTGTTCCGCGGTGAGAAGGTCTAGGCCACATCTGTTCTGTAAGACTACTTCTGCAAGGGAATCTATTTGGTCTTGAAGAACTTGTAAGGTTCCGCGAAGAAGGTGAAAATGAGAGAGTTGATGGGCTTCATCTTTTTATAAGGTGCTGTTAAGAATTGCAAATACACCAACAAGGATCCAGTTAGTGGTAACAAGAATAGTCTGCTGTACAAGGGTCCACTGGTAAGGGGTGGAGGCGGCGAGTCGTATGCCTAAGATAAAGGCAAGGACTAAACCGACGGCTAGAATCTATGGAGAGAAGAAGAAAAAGGATGTCTCAGGGGATGTTACCACCCTGAACAGTTGGATAAGAATTTTAAAAATCTTCTGGTAGATCTATTGGTTTAATCAAATGCTCTGGCAGCCAGCGAGCAGCTCCTTCTTTGGTGTCGAAAACACAGGCAGATCCCCGGCCCCATATGAGTATGGGCTCGGGGCCATTCCAATGGGATGTGAGGTTGTCTCTCCACATGACAGTGGCATAGATTTATCATGTTGTGGGTGCCAAAGGCGACCAGCTGCAGGTTTGCCATGAGCATCCAAAGTTAGAAAATTAAGAATAAACAAGGCATGATGAAGAATATTTCTTGGAGAGCCTTTCATGGGATATAAATCTCCCATTTTTAATTTGTGGAAGGTACGTTTAATAGTTAAATGGGCTTGTTTGACAATCCCTTGACCTTGGGGATTGTATGGTATGCCTGTAACAGGCTTAATTTGTAATTGGCACAAAATTCTTGGAAATTTTTTCCAGTATATCCAGGACCATTAGCAGTGTTGATAATCTCGGGTTTTCCCATGACACTAAGACAATTGAGTACATGAGCAATAAGATTTTTTGAAGCTTCTCCAACGTGGAGGTTGGCAAAAATAAATCCACTAAATGTATCTACAGTAACATGAAGATATTTAAGATTTCTGAATGAGGGGACGTGTGTTACATCCATTTGCCAGATCTCATTGGGAACTAGGCCCCTAGGGTTCACACCCAAGTGAGGAACAGGCAGGAGAGTGACACAATTTGCACATTGTTTAACAATCTGACGGGCTTGTTCTCTAGTAATTTTAAAAAGAAGACGTAATGTTTGAGCATTATGTTGGTGTAAAGAGTGAGCTTCTTTGGCTTGAGCTGCAGGATCAAGCTCAACAAGAAGACAAAGTTGGGTAGCTTTATCGGTCACAGCATTGCCTGTGGCTAGAGGTCCAGGAAGACCACAAAGGGCAAGAATATGGCTTATATAAAAGGAATGTTGCCTGGAATGTATGCACTGCTGGATGGAAAAAGACAGAGGGGTGTCATTTGTAGTGGGTTTTATATAGGGCACGGTCTCTAAAAGGGGAATGGATTGTGCAATATAAGCACTGTCTGTGTATAGGTTAAATGGAGTATTTGGGAGTTGTTGAAAAACTTGTAAAATAGCGAAGAGTTCAACCAATTGAGTGGAGTGGAATGGGGATTGTAGGGAAGTGATTTGATTATCTACGGTGAAGGCTGTCACTCCGTTGGAGGAGCCATCGGTGAGAGCTTGGGGTCATTAGGATGGGGTTGGGAGGAGGTCAATGTAGGGAAAACAAATGGTTGCGTCCTTAGAAAATGGAGAAGCTTATTAGCAGGGAAATGATTGTCAAGGGCTCCCTGAAAAGAATTGCAGGATGTTGCCCATTCATCGTCATTCTCTATCAACCACTGGATTTAGGTAGGGGAATAGGGTAGGATAATTTTGTCGGCGTCTTTACCGAATATTTTCCTGCTCTGTTCGCATCCGATTTTTATCAGTTCAGCCACCCAGGAGGTATAGGGGATAAGGACTTTGGCTGGGAAGGCAGGTAAATGGAACCAAAAAAGATGACCCTCTTGCCAGAACACTCCGGTGGGTGTAAAATCAGTAGCACAAATGACTAGGAGAAGAGGCTTCTCATAAGAGATAAAGGTGACCCTTTGGTTTAGAATTGCAGCTTCCACTGCCTTTAGGGCTTCTAGGGCAGGGGCTGTTAATGAGCAACTCGAAGTAGGATCTGGGTCCCTTTAAGAATATTAAACAAGGGTTTAAGCTCTCCAGTAGTTAGCATGAGATAAGGCCTGAGCCAATTAATATCTCCTAGAAATTTTTGAAAATCATTTAAAGTTTTTAAGCTAACGGTTCTAAGTTGAACCTTTTGTGAAAGAATCTTATTATGAAAGAGTTCAAAGCCTAAAAGCAAGTAAGGGGGTTTTAATTGAATTTTATCAGGGGCTATCTAAAGACAGCTCTGGTAAGGGCCCTAGAAAGCTCTTGGGAATAAGCAAGGAGTTCAGTGGGGTTAGGACCAGCCATGAGGATGTTGTCCATGTAATGAATTAAATATGTAGAAGGCCATCTTTGTCTAAATGGGTCTATAATTTGAGCTACAAATTTTTGGCACAGCGTAGGGCTGTTTGCCATTCCTTGGGGCAGAACTTTCCATTGGAATCTTGGCATACGGCCTTTAAAATTAATCACCAGTAAACTAAATGCAAAATGCTTGCAGTCTTTAGGATGTAGGGGGATTGTGAAAAAGCAATCTTTTAGGTCAATTATGATTTCACAGTATCCCACAGGAATCGCCACAGGAGTGGGAGGCCTGGTTGAAGGGCCCCCATAGGTATCATAGCTTTATTAATTTTTCTAAGATCTTGAAGTAACCTCCGTTATCCTTATTTTTCCTTTATCACAAAAATAGGAGTATTCCAGGGGAAGGTGGTAGGCTCGATATGGCCTGCAGCAAGTTGTTCCTGTACTGACATTGTGGCTGCAGCCAGTTTTTCAGAATTTAAGGGCCATTGATCAACCCATACAGGGTAATTTGTTTTCCAGGATATTTTATCTGCATGGGGTACAGGCATGTCAACGGCCGTTATGGTAAATTTTCATAGCCAATTCCAGCATGATCAGTTTTTATGGTGACCGGGACCGGCTCTTTTGAGCCCTGAGAGTGTTTGCCCAACCCTTGCACAGGGCGAAAGCCTTAATTGAGCATCTGGTGAGTGACTAGCTCATTACGGCTGCACATAATGAGCTTCACTTGAGAGAGAATATCTCTGCCCCAGAGGTTGATAGGTAGGCCTGAAAGCACGTAGGGCTGGACAGTACTGTGATTGCCTTCTTCATCTTCCCATTGAATAACTTTTTAGCTTTGTAGGGGGTTGGAGGTCTGTCCAATACCTCTAAGGTGAGTCATGGAAGCGGTGAGAGGTCAAGATGAAAGCCAATCCTTACTGGAAATAGTTGTGGCATCCATGCCAGTATCTATAAGGCCTCCAAAGGTTTTTCCTTTTAATTTTTAGTTAAGAAGTTTTCTTTTTTGAGTGATCTATTGTGCCCAATAAACATCTGATGATCCAAACCCATGGGGGCCTCTCTTTTGCTTATAGCTAGGAATTTTATCATCGAGGGGGAGTAATATTAATTGAGCAATCCGTTTCCCAGGGGAAATGGTAATTGGTCCCTGAAAGGCTGTAGCCATAAATTTAATTTCTCCAGTATAATCGTTGTCAATGACTCCTGGAGAAATAGTGAGGCCCTGAATAGTGGAGCTGGCACGACCCATTATAAGAACAAAGGTGCCTTGCGGCAAAGAGCCAAAAATCCCCATTGAAAGAATTTGATTTCCCATTTATGGGGTCAATATTGACTGGGAGGTGGAACAGAGGTCCAGTCTTGCGCTACCGGCGGTTGCTCCAGAGAGGAGAGTGATGCTGGATTTTGGACTGACTGGGGAATGAACCTGATGACACCAGGGTTCTATCATGGGTAGGTTTTGGGGAACTGGGGTGGGCCCTTTATCAATTTTCCCTGCTTTGGAGGCAGAGGATTACCCTGTATATCAGCCTTGGAGCGGCATTCGGAGGCCCAATGCTTACCCCATTTGCATCGCGGTCACAGGAATGATGGGAGCGATTGTTTGGTCCTAGGGGCTGTGCACTCTCTTCAAAAATGACCTGTTTGCTTGCAATTAAAGTAGTTCTTGGGCCTGGCTCCCTGAGTAAACTCTTTAAGAGCTCTTCCTATGGCTATTCCGATATTGCGAGATGTTGGGTCATCGACACAAAGTTTTATAAAATCAGAGAACTTTTTGCCGCTGTGATGGGGACGCATAGCTGCTTGACAAGCTGAATTAGCATTTTCAAAAGCAAGATGTTTAATGAATTCATTATCTGTTTCCTCCCTTCCCATGAGGCGTTAGGCGGCCTCTGTAAGGCGGCCTATGAATTCACTGTAAGGTTCCTGCGGCCCCTGTCTAACATTGTCAAGAGAGGTGATAACTGACCCTTTAGAAGGGAGGCTCTTCAAGGCCTTAAGGGCTGCATGTTGGATTTGTGTGAGTAAGCCTGGAGAAAACAGCCTGTTTTTCATTTATGTCATAGGGGCGATTGCCCAGAAGATTGTCTAACATCCAGGATTTGGAAGGACTGCCGGCAGCCATATTGCGGTATGCAGTATCCTGGCATCTTTCAGTGTAATCAGCTTTCCATAAGAGAAAGTCACCTCTTGTTAAGGTGGCTTTAGTAAACATGCCCCAATCATTAGCTGTAAGCCAGTCTTCGCTTAGAGACTCTAACAATGAAATAGTAAAGGGGGCAACAGGGCCATATGAGGAAACAGCATTCTTTAAGTCTTTTATACTTTTAAATTTAAGGTGGCGGTTCCGATGAGTCCTAATGGTTGAAGTTGCATTCTCGTCCTTTCCCAAAGTGTTTTCTGACTCAAGCTGGGATATAGGCTCCTCTGCATCGGTATCTGCCTCTTCTGATTCTCGTGGTTCATCCTCATTTGACTCTCCCTCAGTCGGTTCTCCATCGGTTGGTCTAGTTTGGGATCGGGTCACCGGGAAGACATGAAGGGTTTTATTTTTGGTTTTAACTTTCTGAACGGGGAGAGCAGAGGGGGAACTTACTTATATTTTCTGAACAGGGTGGTCGGGGGGAGCTCATTTCTAAGTCAAGTTCACGTAATTGCCTAAACAATTGGGATCTCTCCCTTTTGTTCTGAAGCAGTGCCTTAAGGGACTGCGCCTCCCGAGAGAGTTTAACAGTGGCTTGTTAAAGGGGGTGGTATGTCTTAGGGCAGTGGTATGTTATAGGGCGTTGTATGTTATCGGGTGGTGGACCTGCACCTAAAGGTGCTTGAGGGGGCCAATCAAGATTATGGTGCTTACTGGCAGCGTCTTTTATTTTGGCCATCTCTTCAGGGTAGATTGGATCATCATCAGGGCTGTTGGACCTGAGACCGGCAGGACTGGGTAAATAGATTTTTGGCGGGGCCATTAGACGGTGTTTCACCCTTAACCTCGGGCATGGGAAAGGAGAAAGAGGGACAATTAGAGGCTGGGGAGGATGGATGAAGTTCCTCGGAGACTTCCTTTTTTGGAGAAAAGTTTGACTGGTTTTAAACTTTCCCTTCAAATAATTTTCACTATTGTCAAAAATCTTTGAAACATCTGGGTGACAGTGGCGTACCTGCAACATATCGTTTATGAGATTCCAATAGAAAATACCTGTACTGGGACCTTCTCAGGGCCAAAGGAATGATAACAATCATTGAGGCAGTTACCAACTCGGCGCCACTGTTTTTCATCTATAGTTTATTCCTGGGGGAACCATGGGCCGACATCCTCTGGCAAGATAAAGTATTTAACCAAATCTTTTTTCTTAACCCGTATTCCTCATGTCTTGAGAGAAGCCTTAAGTCCCTTAAGAAATAACTCATGCTTATTTAGTGTTTGCCCCATGACTGCGTCGCATTCCTTACCTTCATCGATCTGTGTCACAGGCGGGTACTCCTGTGGTGATCTTCATGCGAATCTTGTATCACCGGTGGGGTGGTGATCCAAAGAAAGAAGGATGCCCGTCCATATTAGCGATGTTCAGATCAGGCTTTGTACCTCGAGCCCCACGTTGGGCAACACATGCCCCGGCTGGTGGCGAGTTCAACAAGGGCTCGAGGGGAAGTTAACCTGGATGAGAGACAAACCAGACACAAAGAAGGAGACACAGTCGAAAGTCTGATCAAGGTCTCAATGTTTATTTTTACAAGCAATATTATAAAGGAGCTAGGAAGGGGAAACAGCCCCAGCTGAAGTGGCAAGGTTTATCTAGGTTGCTAGGATACCTAACTGAGGAATGTTCTCTGGAAAAGATCATGGGTGGGGGAATACTGAGAAAAGACAGAAGATTTAACTAAGGAGGAGATGTTATCACGGCAGCTGCATAATCTCTATCCCAGCGATCTAATCGCAAGCTGCGTCAATTGATGCTTCTTAAACGGAACAGGCTTGAGAAAATAGAGGCCCAGTCGAAAAGGGAGAGACCATTGTTTCTATGGCTTACGGCTCCCGACAATAAAGAAGCGGTTGTACATATACACCATGGAATATTATTCAGCCATAAGAAGAAAAGTAATCCTACTACCATTTGCAAGAACACGGACGGAGCTAGAGGTTGTTATGTTCAGTGAAATAAGCCAGGTGGAGAAAGACAAGTACCCAAACTTTCACTCCTCTGTGAGGTATGAGAACAAAGCAAAAACGGGAAGGAACAAAACATCAGCAGACTCACAGAACCCAAGAATGGACTAACAGTTACCAAAGGGAAAGGGACCTGGTAGGATGGGTGGGAAGGGAGGGATAAGGGTGTAAAGGGGCATTACGAACCACAAATGTAATGTAGGGGGTGGTGGGCCACGGGGATTGAAGCATAGCACACAGAAGACAGGTAGTGATTCTATAGCATCTAACTATACTGATGGACAGCGACTGTAATGGGGTGCGGATAGTGGACTTGATAATGGTAGGGAGGGGTGAGAAGGGGTAGTCTAGTAACCAAAATGTTGTTAAAATAATTGTACATTACTGACACCAAAAAAAAAAGTGACTCTGTTTGAGTGCCCAGAGAGACAGTCAGTAGAAAATAGCCATTCCCGCAACCGTGGATGCTTTGTGTTTGGTTTTGGCAGTGCCCAGTCATTGATTCAGTGGGACAGGGAGGAACTTCTCATGTTCTCTCACCTCAACAACTGAATTGCTGTAATAATGTGCGTCTGGGATTTTGAAATCAGTGGACTTTATGATGATTACAAATGTAAAGAAGCAATAACCAGATACCGACGGAAGTTTGCATGCCAAATAGAACACGTTACTCGACAACACACACTTTGCTCCAAACAGTTCCCTCTAGAAATCAGTGTTCCTTTTTATTTGTCCCTCCTCCTATCAGTGGTGAACACGCCAATGTCCCTCAAACATGGTGGTGAGTAAAGCACCAAGTATACTTTTCTGTCTACAACAGGCCCAGAGGAAGTGTACTTGTGGTCTTCAGTGAACACTTAGACAATAAATGTGGCTAAATAAAGTTATCAAGCGAGAAGGAGTTTTAAGAGGACAGAGGACAGAGATACGGGTTCAAGTCCCTGCACCACCATTTACTGGTTTTGTAAGCACACGTGTCTGACTAGATCTGCAACTGTCTCAGTGAGCCCAGGGCTCTCCCTACGGCCTAGTGACCTTGGAATGTTTTTGGAAGCATAATGTAGGGAAGTGACATAGGTGATGTCGTTAACTGTTCTGTACATATGTATAGATGGGCAGACAGAAAGCTGATTGATTCATAGATAGACAGATAGATAGATAGATGACAGATGATAGACAGATGATACACTTGATAGATAGATGATAGGAAGCTAGATAGATGGATAGATAAACAGAGAGATGGATAGAGAGATAGACAGAAGGATATATAGAAAGATAGATAGATGTAGAGACAGACAGAGCGATAGATAGATACAGATACATATCGATTGACAAAAAGCTGTTGGTCATAACCAGCAGATGAATGGTGAAAGCACATAGCTAAACTACAAACAAAAAGGAAGAATGAAATCCAGTTTACAAAGTGCAGTAAACAGCCATAAGAAGAAAACAAACCTACCATTTGCAATGACGTGGATGGAGCTAGACGGTATTATGTTCAGAGAAATAGGTCAGGTGGAGTAAGACAATTATCAAATGATCTCACTCATGTGTGGAGTATAACAACAACGAAGAACTGAAGGAAAAAAACAGCAGCAGACTCACAGAACCCGAGAGTTGACTAAAAGTTGCCAAAGGGAAAAGGACTGGGCAGGGTGGTTCTGAAGGGATGGATAAGTGCGGGGATAAAGAATGGGGGCATTAGGATTAGCATGTATATTGCGTGGGGTCGGGGGGGTGCATGGGGAGTGCTGTACAACACAGAGAAGACTAGTAGAGATTATATAGCATCTTACTACTCAATGATTGACAGCGACTGTAATGGTGTCTGAGAAGGGGTACATGGTGAATGGGACTATAGCAATCAAATATGCTAATGGACAGCGACTGTGAGAGGTTTTGGGGGTGGACTTGGTGAAGGGGGAGCATAGTAAACATAATGTTCTTCACGTGATTGTTGATTAATGATAAAAAAATTATTAAGTGCAATGAGGGCAGAGCTCTGAATCATCAGAATAAAAGGTCAGGCTCTGAGTGCTACAAACAAAAGACACAGAGTAAAAAGAACGGATGAAAACTCAAGAAACCTACGTGCTTCCTTACAGGAGACTCATTTGAGATCCAAGGACACAGACAAACTACAAGCTGAAGGTGCGGGGACAAGTACCCTACACGAGTGAAACTGAAAAAAAAAAATCAAACAAATGGATTCTGTTTGTGCCCCCAGAGACAGTCAGTAGTAAATAGCCCTATCTGGCCACCGTGAATTCTTTTTGTTTGTTTTCAGCAGGGACCAGCCATAGATTTAGTGGTGCAGCAAAGTCTTTCTCATTTTCTCTCATCTCAACTAAGTTTCTGTAATAATAAGAATCGGGCCTTTGAAATCGGTGGGTTTTATGATCTTCACGAATGTGAAGTAATAACCACCTAAAAAGGGATGTTTGCACACTCAAATAAACATGTCACTCCACAATACACTCTTAGCTCCCAACTGCTCCTGTCTTGAAATTGGTGTTCCTTTTTATATGACCCTCCGTCCTATCAGCAGTGTTCATGCCGATGTCCTTCAAACATGGTGGTGAGCAAAGCAACAAGTTTACTTTTCTGTCGACAACAGGCCCAGAGTAAGGATACTTGTGGTCTTCAGCTAGAACTTAGTCAATGAATGCGGCTAAATAAGACAGCAAGTGAGAAGGAGATGAAAGAGGACAGAAGATAGAGACACGGGTTCATGTTCCTGCACAACAATTTACTGGTTTTGTAGTACACACAGCCGACACGACCTGCAAGTGTCTCGGTGAACCCAGTGCTCTCCCTACAGCCTAGACACCTTGCAGGATTTTTGGAAGCATAATGTACGAAAGTGACATAGGCTATGTGGTTAACTGTTCTGTACACCAGGACAGATGTTCAGACAAAAAGATGATTGATTAATTGATTAATAGATTGACGGATAGACAGACAGATAGATAGATATAGGTACATATGGATTAACACAAAGCTATTGCTCATAACAATGAGAGCAATGGTTGAAGCACATAGCGAAACTACAAACAAAAAAGAAGAATACAATCCAGTTTAAAAAGTGCAGTAAGCAGCCAGAAGAAGAAAACAAATCCTCTCATTGGCAAAAACGTGGATGGAGCTAGAGGGTATTGTGCTCAGTCAAATAGGCCAGTCGGAGAAATACATATACCAAATGATTTCACTCATGTGTGGAGTACGATAAGAAAGAAAAACTGAAGGAAAAGAGAGCAGCAGTCTCACAGAACCCGAGAGTGGACTAACAGTTACCAAAGAGAAAGGGACTGGTTAGGGTTTCTGGGAAGGGAGCGATAATGGAGGGAAAAAGAATGGGGGCATTAGGATTAGCATGAATAATGTGTATGGTTTAGCGTCATGTGGAGGGCTATCCAACACAGAGAAGACATGTAGTGATTCTACAGCATCTTACTACACGCTGACGGACAGCGACTGTAACTGGAATTTGGCGAGGACTTGTTGAAGGGTTTGACTAGTAAACATAATGTTCTGCATGTGATTGTATATTAATGAGAACAAAAAAAAATTTCAAAGTGCAGTAAGAGCATAGCTCTCAAATATCAGAATAAAAGTACATGCTTTGACTGCACCCATCAAAAGACACAGGGTTAGAAGTACTGATGACAGCTCAAGATCACCTATGTTCTCCCCTACTGGTGACTCACTTGAGATCAAAGGACACAGACAAACTAAGAGCTGAAGGGGCGGGGACAAGTACCCTATACAAGTGAATCTGGGAAACAAAGAAACAAATGGATTCTGTTTGAGACCCCAGAGACAGTCACTAGAAAATAGTCCTACCTAGCCACTGTGAATTCTTTTTGTTTGGTTTCAGCAGTGCCCAGGTATAGATTTAGTGGTTCTGCAATGTCCTTCTCATTTTTTCTTACATCAACAAATGAATTGCTGTAATAATATGCTTCTGGCTCTTGAAATCACTGGGTTTTATGATGTTCACGATTTTAAAGAAGTAATAACCACATAAAGAGGGAAGTTTGGACACTCAACCAAACACGTCTCTCCACAACACACACTTTGCTCCCAAATGCTCCTGTCTAGAAATAGGTGTTCCTTTTTATTTGTCCCTCCTCCTATCAGTGGTGAACACGCCAATGTCCCTCAAACATGGTGGTGAGTAAAGCACCAAGTTTACTTTTCTGTCTACAACAGGCCCAGAGGAAGTATACTTGTGGTCTTCAGTGAGGACTTAGTCATTGAATGTGGCTAAATATAGTTAGTAAGAGAGAAGGAGGTTTAAGAGGACAGAGAACAGAGATACGGGTTGAAGTCCCTGCACCACCATTGACTTTTTATGAAAGCACACACGGCTTACTCGATCTGCAATTGTATCAATGAGCCCAGTGCTCTCCCTACATCCTAGTGACCTTGCAATATTTTTGGAAGCATAATGTAGAGAAGTGACATAGGTGATGTTGTTAACTGTTCTGTACATAAGGATAGATGGGCAGACAGTAAGATGATTGAATAATAGATAGACAGATAGATAGATGACAGATGATAGATAGGTGATACACATGATAGATAGATGATAGGAAGCTAGATAGATGGATAGATAAATAGAGAGAAGGATAGAGAGATACATAGAAGGATAATAGAAAGATAGATAGATATGCAGACAGCCAGAGCGATAGATAGATACAGATACATATCGATTGACGCAAAGCTGTTGCTCATAACCAGGAGATGAATGGTGAAAGCACATAGCTAAACTACAAACAAAAAGGAAGAATGAAATCCAGTTTACAAAGTGCAGTAAGCAGCCATAAGAAGAAAACAAATTCTACTATTTGCAATGACGTGGATGGAGTTAGACGGTAGTATGTTCAGAGAAATAGGTCATTCGAAGAAAGACAAGTATCAAATGATTTCTCTCATGTGTGTAGTATAACAACAAAGAAAAACTGATGGAAAAAATACAGCAGCAGACTCACAGAACCCGAGAGTTGAATAAAAGTTTCCAAAGGGAAAAGGACTGGACAGGGTGGTTCTGAAGGGAGGGATAAGTGCGGGGAGAAAGAATGGGGGCATTAGGATTACCATGTATACTGCGTGGGGATGGGGGTGCATGGGGAGTGCTGTACAACACAGAGTAGACTAGCAGAGATTATATAACATCTTACTACTCGGTAATTGACAGCGACTGTAACAGTGTCTGTGAAGGGAGACATGGTGAAGGGGTCTATAGCATCCAACTATGCTGATGGACAGCGACTGTGAGAGGTTTTTTGGGGTGGACTTGGTGAAAGTGAGCATAGTAAACATAATGTTCTTCACGTGATTGTAGATTAATGATAACAAAAAAATTTTTTAAGTGCAATAAGGGCACAGCTCTGAACCATCAGAAAAAAAGGTCAGGCTCTGAGTGCTGCAAACAAAAGACACAGGTTTAAAATAATGGATGAAAACTCAAGAAACCTACGTGCTTCCTTACAGGAGACTCACTTAAGATCCAAGGACACAGGCAAACTACAAGCCGAAGGTGTGCGGACAAGTACCCTACACGAGTGAAACAGAAAAACAAACAATCAAACAAATGGATTCTGTTTGAGTCCCCAGAGACAGTCAGCAGAAAATAGCCCTCTCTGGCCACCGTGAATTCTTTTTGTTTGGTTTCGGCAGTTCAAAGCCATAGATTTAGTGGTGCAGCAACACACTTCTCATTTTCTCTCACCTCAAAAACTGAGTTGCTGTAATAATAAGCATCTGGACCTTTGAAATCAGTGGGTTTTATGATGTTCACGAATGTGAAGAAGTAATAACAACGTAAAGAGGGATGTTTGGACACTCAAATAAACACGTCACTCCAGAATACACTCTTAGCTCCCAACTGCTCCTGTCTAGAAATCGGTGTTCCATTTATTTGTCCCTCCGTCCTATCGGCGTTGATCACGCCGATGTCCCTCAAACATGGGGGTGAGCAGAGCACCATGTATACTTTTCTGTCTACAACAGGCCCAGAGGAAGGATACTTGTGGTCTTCATGGAGCACTTAGTCAGCGAATGTGGCTAAATACAGTCACAAAGCGAGTAGGAGGTATAAGAGGACAGAGAACAGATATACGGGTTCAAGTCCCTGCACCTCGATTTACTGGTTTTATAAGCACACGCGGCTGTCTCGACCTGGAAATGTCCAGTGAACCCAGTGCTCTCCTTACGGCCTAGATAAGTTGGAAGATTTTTAGAAGCATAATGTAGGGAAGTGACATAGGCAATGTTGTTAACTGTTCTGTACCTAAGAATAGATGGGCAGACAAAAAGATGATTGATTCATAGATAGATAGATAGATGACAGATGATAGATAGATAGGTACATAGATTGATGGATGATAGACATCATAGATAAATCATAGGAAGATAGATAGATAAGTAGATAGATAGATGGATAAATAGATAGACAGACATACAGATAGATAGATACAGATAGATATTGATTAACATAAAGCTATTGCTCATAAAAAGGAGATCAATGGTGAAAGCACATAGCAAAACTACAAACAAAAAGGAAGAAAGAAATCCAGTTTAAAAAGTGAACTAAGCAGACATAAGAAGGAAACAAATCCTACCATTTGCAATGATGTGGATTTAGCTAGACGGTAGTATGCTCAGTGAAATAGGCCAGGCGGACAAAGTCAAGTACCAAATGATTTCACTCATGTGTGGAGTATAACAACAAAGAAACACTGAGGGAAATAAACAGCAGCAGACTCACAGAACCCGAAAGTGGACTAACAGTTACCAAAGGGAAAGGGACTGGGCAGGTGGGTGGGAAGGGAGGGATAACGGCGGGGAGAAAGAAAGGGGACAATTGGATTAGCATGTATAATGCGTGGGGTCGGGGGGCATGGGGAGGGCTGTACAACACAGAGAAGACAAGTAGAGATTCTAAAGCATCTTACTACACGCTGATGGACAGCGACTGTAATGTGGTGTGTGTGGGGGTGCATGATGAATGTGTCAACAGCATCCAACTCTGCTGATTAAAAGCAACTGTAAGAGGTTTTTTTGGGGGACTTGGTGAATAGGGGAGCGTAGTAAACATAATGTTCTTCACGTGATTGTAGATTAATGATAACAAAAAAAAATTTTTTAAGTGCAATAAGGGCGAAGCTCTGATTCATCAGAATAAAATAACAGGCTTTGAGTGCTCCAGAAAAAAGACACAGGGTTACAAGAAGGGATGGAAACTCAAGACACCTACGTGCTTCCTTACAGGGGACTCACCTGAGATCCAAGGACACAGACAAACTACAAGCTGAAGGGGCGGGGACAGGTAACCTACACAAGTGAAACTGAGAAACAAAGAAAGAAATGGATTCTGTTTTGGACCCCAGAGAGAGTCAGTAGAAAATAGCCCTATCTAGCCACCGTGAATTCTTTTTGTTTGGTTTCAGCAGTGCTCAGGCATAGATTTAGTGGTGCAGCAACTTCCTTCTCATTTCCTCTCACCTCAACAAATGAATTGCTGTAATAATATGCGTCTGGGCATTTAAAATCATTGCTTTTTATGATGTTCACGAATGTAAAGAAGTAATAACCAGATAAAGAGGGAACTTTGGACCCTCAAATAAACACGTCATTCCACAACACACTCTTTGCTCCCAACTGCTCCTGTGTAGAAATTGGTGTTCTTTTTCATTTTCCCTCCCTCCCATCAGCGGTGATCACGCCGATGTCCCCAAAACATGGCGGTGAGCAAAGCACCAAGTTTACTTTCTGCTGACAACAGGCCCAGAGGAATAATACTTGTGGTCTTCATTGACCACTTAGTCAATGAATGTAGCTAAATACAGTCAGCAAGTGAGAAGGAGATAAAAGAGGACAGAGGACAGAAACATGGGTTCAAGTCCCTGCACAACCATATCCTGGTTTTGTAGGTACACACTGTTGACTCGACCAGCAAGTGTCTCGGTTGATCCCAGTGCTCTCCCTATGGCCTTGTTACCTTGCAAGATTTTTGGAAACATTATGTAGTTAAATGACATAGGCTATGTTGTTAACTGTTCTGTACACAAGGACAGATGGGCAGACAAAAATATGATTGATGGATTGATAGATATATAGATGCATAGATAGATACATATATAGACAGACAGATAGACATAGGTACATATCGATTAACACAAAGCTATTGCTCATAACAAGGAGAGCAATGGTAAAAGAACATAGAGAAATTACAGACAAAAGAGAAGACAGAAATCCAGTTTAAAAAGTGCAGTAAGCAACCGTAAGAAGAAAACAAATCCTACCATTTGCAGCAACGTGGATGGAGCTAGAGGGTATTATGGCCAGTGAAATAGGCCAGACGGAGAAAGGCAAGTACCAAATGATTTCACTCATTTGTGGAGTATAACAACAAAGAAAAACTGAAGGAAAAAAACAGCAGACTCACAGAACCCGAGTGGACTAACAGTTACCAAAGGGAAAGGGACTGTGCAGGGTGAGTGGGAAGGGAAGGATAAGGGTGGGGAGAAAGAAAGGGAGCATTAGGATAAGCAAGTATAATGTGTCGGGTGGGCGGGGCATGGGTAGGGCAGTACAACACAATGAAGACAAGTAGTGATTCTACAGCATCTTACTACACGCTGATGGACAGCGACTGTAACGCGGTGTGTGAGGGGGACATGGTGAAGGTGTCTACAGCACCCAACCATTCTGATGGACTGCGACCGTAACGGGGTTTAGGGGAGGAATTGGTGAAGTGGGTAGTCTAGTAAGCATAATGTTCTTCATGTGATTGTATATTAATGATAACAAAAAAATAATTTCAAAGTGCAGTAAGAGCACAGCTTTCAATTATCAGAATAAATGGACAGGCTTTGAGTGCTCCAATCAAAAGACACAGGGTTAGAAAAACGGAGGAATACTCAAGACCACCTTTGTTCTCCCTTACTGGAGACTCACTTGAGATCCAAGGACACAGACAAAATACAAGCCAAAATGGCGGGACCAGGTACCCTACACAAGTGAAACTGAGAAACAAACTAAGTAACAAATGGAGTCTGTTTGAGTCCCCAGAGACAGTCAGTAGAAAATAACCCTATCTAGCCACCGTGAACTCTTTTTGTTTGGTTTCAGCAGTGCCCAGCCATAGATTTAGTGGGACAGCAAACTCCTTCTCTTTTTTTCTCACCTCAACAACTGAATTCCTGTAATTATATGCATCTGGGCTTTTGAAATCAATGAGCTTTATGATGTTTACGAATGTAAAGGAGTAATAACCACATAAAGAGGGAAGTTCGGACACTCAAATAAACACGTCACTGCACAACTCACTCTTTGCTCAGAAATGCTCCTGTGTATAAATTGGTTTATCTTTTTATATGTCCCTCGTCCTATCACCGGTGATCATGCAGATGTCCCTCAAACATGGTGGTGAGCAAAGCACCATCTTCACTTCTCTGTCGACAACAGTCCCAGAGGAAGGATACATGTGGTCTTCAGGGAGCACTTAGACAATGAACGTTGCTAAATACAGTCAGTAAGTGAGAAGGAGGTAAAAGAGGACAGAGGACAGATATACAGGTTCAAGTCCCTGCATCACCATTTCTTGGTTTTGTAGGCACACGCTTCTAACTCGACATGCAAGTGTCTCAGTGAACCCTATGCTCTCCCTATGGCCTAGATACCCTGCAAGATTTTTGGAAGCATAATGTTGGAAAGTGACATAGGCTATGTTGTTAACTCTTCTGTACACAAGGATAAATGGGGAGACAAAAAGATGATTGATTCATAGATATATAGAAGGAAAGATAGATAGATGATAGATGATAGATTGATAGACAGACAGATAGATATAGGTACATATCAATTAAGACAAAGCTGTTGCTCATAACTAGTAGAGCAATGGTGAAAGCACACAGCAAAACTACAAACAAAAAGAAGAATGAAATCCAGTTTAAAAAGTGCAGTAAGCAGCCATAAGAAGAAAACAAATCCTACCATTTGCAATGATGTGGATCGAGCCAGATGGTATTATGCTCAGTGAAATATGCCAGGCGGAGAAAGACAAGTACCAAATGATTTCACTCATGTGTGGAGTATAACAACAAAGAAAAACTGAAGGAAAAAAACAGCAGCAGACTCACAGAACCCGAGAGTGGACTAACAGTTACCTAAGGGAAAGGGACTGGCCAGGGTGTGTGGGAAGGGTGGGATCAGGGCGTGGAGAAAGAAAGGGCGGATTAGGATTAACATGAATAATGCGTGGGGTGGGGGGGTCATGGGCAGGGCTGTACAACACAGAGAAGTCAAGTAGTGATTCTACAGCATCTTACTACACCCTGATGGACAGCGACTGTAAAGGGCTTTATGGGGGGGAATTGATGTACTTGGAGATCATAATGTTCTTTATGTGATTGTAGGTTCATGATAACAAAAATAATTTTTAAGTGCAATAAGGTCACAGTTCTCAATTGTCAGAATAAAAAGACAGGCTCTGAGTGCTCCAATTAAAGACACATGGTTAAAAGAAGGGATGAGTACTCAAGACCACCGACGTGCTCCCTTACAGGAGACGCACTTGAGATCCAAGGACGAAGACAAACTACAAGTTGAGGGGGTGGGGACCGGTACCCTAGATAAGTGAAACTGAAAAAAAAAAAAATGATGTGCTGATGGGATTAAATACCAAACAACAAAAACAAAAAAAAATTTTAATAAAAAAAAAAATGTGGCTGCTCGTTTTTCTTTATTCTCCGGTGCCAGCCTCAGACATCTGCTCACCGGTCTTGCTGCCCTCTTTACCTAGCATTGGGGTCCCTATCGCTTTATGACTTCCAAAAAGCGCTGGCCAAAACAAAATAGGAAAAAAAAAATTTCGCTCGCTTTTCTTATGTCCTCCGGGGCCTGGCCTCCGGTGCCCGCTCACTATTCTTGCTGCCCTGTTTTCCTAGTATCCAGGGCCCTGCACTCTGGCCCGGATGGCTGGGACTGGGTGTTTGGCAGTCCTGTGCTCCGTCTCCCTCCCGCTCTGCCTATTCTTCTCCCACCGGGAGTTGGGGGGATGGGCGCTCGGCTCCCACTGGGCCGTGGCTTGTTTCTTACCACCTTCGTGAAGTGCTTGGTTCTGTCTGGTGCGGATGTGGACAGGATATTGTCCTGTGTCCTGTTGTCTTTATTCTAGGAGGGGTTGTCTTTGTTATATTTTCATTGATATATGTGGTTTTGGAAGGGGATTTCCACTGCTCTACTCATGCCACCATCTTCCGCCCCTCTCCAATGTGCCATGCTTTAGATTAACCTCATGCTAGTAACATAATTTGAGTAAATCCGATTTCTACTCTATTAACTACAGGTTTTAAAGAATAGTGTAAAAAAATCCTTTCTGACATTCAAAAGTTTTTGAGTGTCCTGATGAATCTGAAATAAGAGGTTAAATTGTTTTCTTTGTCACATTTAAGCAGAGTAGGGGAGTGATAATCTAAAATCTAGGATTTATTAATAGTTAATACCTCCTTTCAGAGATAATAACATACAGTATGATGTGAAATAGTTTAAAATAGAAATTTAAAAATCACATCCTTTTATGATATACATTCTTATATTTTGTCCTGAGGCATTCCCCAATAAAAGAGGAAGATCTGTTTTCTTTTATTCACTTCACTTTCAGGCATCTATTTTTAAATATATATATTAGAGTTCATACTATGGAAATTAAAAATACAGTATTTAAAAACTCACTATTGTCTCTAGATAGGCTTGCTGAATTTTTTATGATCAAAGATACTGTCTCTGAGGTGCTTGTAAATGCACACCTGCAAATTGCACATTCTGGACAATCAACCTTCTGTAACTATAACAACAATGATCAGATAATATGTCTTTTGAGAAGGCACAGACACACAAACTGTATTCAAGATAAATTTGCCCCAATTCAGATGACAATACATTTTTATTTCATTTAAGAAAAGGGATGATAAATTCACTTTGTTTGTAGTGCCAACTGCCTATGAAAAGAAAATTTCTGAATTATATAGATATCAGCATAACTGACATTTTTCTTAATGGCACATTTACCGAAACACTACAATTTTAAAAATAAAGCAAGCTAAACAGCTGTTAAAAAGGAAAAGAAAAAAAAGCTTACTTCACCTGTACTTGTTTGTGTTCCAGTGAGAACCAGTGGGAGAGACTTTCATAAGCTCCTGATAAAATTTACAACTGGCAGAGCCCACAAGAGCCTTTCTTCAGGGCTCACTAAGGAACTCACCGGTTCTACAATGGGATGGTCATGGGCTCAACAACCATCTCAGACAGAGACAGGGATGTGCTCCATACACCCAGTGCCCCAGGAGTATTGAGGAGGGCCCACAGCAGGCTCACTGGAAGGTTGTCCCACTTCCCATGCTCTCTTGTGACACTTCACTGATAGGATGGTACAAGGAGCAAGAAAAGGATGAGGCCCGAGTGAACAGTGGCAGCCACGGGTTCTCAGTGAGCCACAGCAAACCTGGTTTCCCACAGAATTTTTAAAGACATTCTCTCTAAGTCTACGAGTTGCTGCAGCTGTGGAAAATGACCACAGGCTCCTTCTAAAAATGTCTTTTAAGCATGAGGGTAGCCTCTGGGCAGTTTCCTCCTTTAGTGGATAAGGACCATTAATGCTATATTCCATTTTATGGAATCTGAGTATAGAAGGAAAACACAGTTGGCAGTCCTAATCCTGGTAGGATATGTGCGATGCAGTTGTCTGAAACAGCTTCATTCAGCAATTCTTATGCCAAATACAAAAAAAGGATATGCTGCTGAGGATTTTAAATTCCCAATTCAAACCCTACTGGTACAATGTGGAAGAGCAAGCAGGTGTGTCTACAAGCACCAACTGAAATTGCATGGGAAAAGTTTTCTTGAGATCAAAAGGAAAAGAAACCAGTAATAAAATTTTAAGAAATATCAGAGGAGTAAGTGGAAAGAACAAAATCAATTAAGAAAGATAATCTCTTGGCTATTGACATTTATGTCCTTCTTAAACCACAGTAATTTAGTAAAATAGGATTATTTGCCCTCCTCTCACTGCTCACACAACTTAACAGCTCTGTAGAGAACAGTATTTACATGTCTAAAACAATACAAATATAACATGTATTGAATTTTTACTTTATAATAGTTATTAGTTACAGAAGAGAATGAGACATAAAAACTAACAATTTTCCGTGTATAAATCAAATGGGTGAGATGAGAGAAGTTCTAAGAAATGCAAATTTGTCATCTTTTAAAGAAAGTAGTAAATACTGTCCAAATTTATAATCAAGGATTATAGACACTAGTATGAGGGACAGGGTGATCATAAAACTGCAAGCAGAACCTCATAAAGAAGATACATCTTGGGGACCTGGGAGAGGTCACATGAAAATAGGGGCAGAGGAAAACTTACTCGTTACCTTTGACCCTCCTGTCAACAGGCTTTACTGGGTGAACATTGGCATTAACATGGCCCTAGTATCTTAAGCGTTCTCTTTCCTTTTCATTCACTTTGCTGCATAAGGCTAAGAATGAGAGAAATGTTTTAATGGAAAGAAAATCACCAGTTTGGATTACATAAGATAAATGGCTGGAAGCACAATGGTGTGGCCTTTCAATATTCACAGCACAAGGCATTGTTCTAAAGAAAGACATGCCCCAGGGCCTCATCACTGTAGAACACTGTGGCAGACATCAAAGTAAAGTGAAAATGGAAGACTAAACATTCGGACAGAAGGTAAGAGAAGTGAAGACCTCCTTGATTAGGTAAGTGATGTTTTAGACAGAATAATACTGATTTTTAAATTCAGATCAAATTTCCTAAGAAAATATTAACTGCAGGATATGCGAGCTTCTAATTGAGGCAATATCACAAACAGATTTCATCATAAAAACCAGAAGGTTCAGTAAGCTTGCTTTGGAGACACTTGGCTCTGACTGCTATTAGAACAAGTGTGCAAATGCTGGATGAGGCGAGACCCAAAAGAACTGGTTACACACACTCAGCTGAAAACACCTGTAGCTATTGCCCCTTCACATAACAATTTTTGTTGAGTACATTCTGTGTTCCTAGCATCACAACAGGTGACAGACCCTACAGTAAAGACACCACAGAGCGAGCTGAGGACAAGCACAAGGCACTCAGAGCCTAGCTGAAGGCAAAGACAAGAAAAAAAACACTCCACGATAATAAATGTCCTAAGAGTAATAAGGTTTTCTGGGCACGGGGGAGAGAGAAATAATGAGAGTCCTGGTCAATTAGAGGAAGATCAACAACAAGGCCTGCTCAAATTGGGTTTTGAGACAGAAACAGTACCGACTATGCATTAGGTGAAAAGACAGGATTTAGCAACCAACTGGGTAATGAGGTGATGCAAATGGGGTGGGGCTACTTGCAGGGCTTCACTCTGTAGATGTAGCCATTAACCCTATGTTAATAATGTCTACATTTTAAAGACAGAGCAAAATCTCCTGTGAACAACAATGAAATTTGGAACTTTAGCTTCCCTTTTTGTCTCTGAAGAGTTCTATTAGCACATAACTGCTGCACCCAGTTGGGCTTCAACATAGGTCAAAATTTCTGTCCATCACTACATTCTTTTCAATTCTGCCTAAATATATGCTTAATTTTAATGAAGGAGAGTTTGGGAACAGCCAAGACTGTGTTTCTCATGTGTGATCACTCAGGAGCCCCAGGAGGTAGCAGGAAATGTGAATGGACTGTCTACAGCAGGTGTTAGCAATGGAGGAGCCTGTGAGCAAGTGTGCTTTTGAATTTTTAAAGGGTTAGAAACCAAAACCAAACAACCAGAATATGCAGGAGAGAAATATGTATCACACAAAGTCTAAAGTATTCACCAAATGGCCCAACTCATGATATAGGGGATTGGAGGATATACTTTGAAGTAGCCCTTGCTAATGTAAAATTTCTTAAATCTTAAATTTCTTAAATTGAATATGGCATTTTAATCTTAAAAATTCAGGGAAATCAGTCAAGGCATCCTGCCCCACAATATATCAGTGTTTGTCTTGCTACTAAAACTTGTTATGTTTCACAATGTATTCAAAATCCTCAAGTCAAATGGATGCTCTGGGCAGAGAGCTGTCTTTATTCTGTGACTTTGGGAAGTCCTAGGCCCTGAGAAAAACAATTATGGTTTTGCCAGCAACACAGATAATAATCATCTTAACTTTTCCTAGTTTCCATTTCACCAAGTGACTATTTCTTGACCTTGAACTCATCCGGGGCCACCAACATATCCCATCATAGCCTGAGAACAGTATGCCCCAAAGTACTTTTTTTTGTGGCAGATTACTAAAACAAATAGTGAAATAGCTTAATATGAAAATGTACTTTCTAAAATAACATTCAATTTAACAAACTCTTTGGAATAGCTTGCCAGTTGCAAACTAATATGGCTAGTAACAAACTAAATAGCCTATAGCAGAGAAATGATTACATTAACGATAATAATCCTTTAAAGGAATGACATGTATCTAAAAATAAGTTACCTGTATTTGCAAACTATTTTTGTTAAACAACAAAGGAGGGCAAAAAATGGTAAATACAGAATGATCCAAAAAAAAGATGTATGGGGGGACTCAATAATATGGGTGATTGTAGTAAACACACTGTTTTTCATGTGAAACCTTCATAAGACTGTATATCAGTAATATCTTAATATTTAAAAAAACACATAGACCAAATGTTTGCTGTCTTCCTTGAAAGATAAAACTGATTACTCCCACTCTTCTTTCTCATTCTCATTTTTCTAATATTCTCTGCTTTCATATTCATTTTAGTGCTGGGAAAAAGAAATAATGACAAAAAGACCACTGAGTAACCAGTTCAGTTTGAAAACTTTAAATAACCCTTTCTAACAACTTCCTGTGAGACCGTTGTCTAAACAGCATTTCGTATATTTATGTGTGGGTATGTGTGTGTGTGACACACATACATATGAATAACTCTTTCTTTTGAATAATATATGTGTGAATCAGGGATTTGAAAATCTGCTAATTAAGAGAGTTGTTTCCTCATGCTTCAAAAGACAACCCCAAATACACTAAATATATCCCTCACAATGATCTTAACAAAAGTCTTACATAAACACGTAACTGGGGAACAACACAGCTTCATAAAACGTAGGAGATTTTGTGGTGCACTTCTGTGCCTCCACCAGTGGTTACAAGATGCCAATACATCTTGTCTCTATTCATGGAAAAGAAAAGGAGAAGAGATGCCACAATGAACCACTGCTGGGTAATGAGACTTTCTGCACCTCCTTAAGACCAGCTGCAACCATCTCCAGTCTACTTCAGGCTCCAATTAACAAAGTAAAATGGGGAAATGCTGTCACAGTTGGCCCCAAATCATTACTTACACAAGGAAACTTTTACATAACCTTATTTGGTTACCAGTATAACTAATGCTTAGGTAGAAAGTTAATACTCCACAAGAATCATCTAAAATTACAAAAATTCAAAAGTTTTTAAAGATAACTAATCTTTTAACTTGCTTTATGTAAAATGGCAAAAAGGTTATTCTTCTATAAAAACAGTCTTCTTTCTCTCAACTGAGCCATCCTCTCTTTATAATCATACAAGACTTACGTGAAAAAATTCTGGAACTGTGTTTTACAATGTGAATAAACTTAACATTACTGAAATGTACAATTAAAAGCAGTTAAGATAGTATATTCCGTAATATGTTTTTACCACAAGAAAAATTTTTAATGAAAAACAAAATTTAAAAAAGATTTAATGAAACCCACATCAGTTTTTCCCTGAAAAAGTAAGACAAGAAAAGAAAGGGGAGCAAATATTCTCCTTTTCTTTAGTAGATGTGTGTGTTTTCATTTCTGTTGCATTCCACACATGCGAGTTCCACAGAGAAACAACAAAGTAAAAAAACCTTGAACATGATTACCTGAGCTTCCTAAAGTCCGAATCAGTCACTAAAGCTCCTCAGAAAAGACTAGGTGTTGGGACACCATTTCAAGAAAGAAATCTATCTCACTGTGGGTCACCAGAAGGAAATAGCAAGATCAACCAGTCTGTGCCAATCCGGTTCTTAACCTCAAACAACAGAAATGAACACTGGCAACTTAAAAGGGAAAGGAAACCGTGGCGGTACAGTAGGAGGTCACAGAATTCACACTAAAGGCAGAGGACCAGTTTACTTAGAAGGAATTTCCATGACTGTACCCAAGAACGCACCTTGCCTTACCCCAGGATCAGACCATCACCCCTGTGCACTTACTACCACCTCCAACTGGTCCTGTGTTTCTGTACTGTTCCCTCAGTGTTCAGATTCTGGGGTGCGAAGAACCGAATGGGCATACCAGGGAGCTTCTTTTCAGTGGAGAATTCCTCCCAATAGACAGCATATTCAAATGCTGAGGACAGAGAGAAGGCAATTTTCCACAGTGGATACCAAGGAGCTTAGTAGCCATTTATTACTGCAGGTCTAGCTCATTCCGTTTAAAATAAGTAAGTTTCCAGTGAGTTCCAGGAAACAGAATCTTCATGATGACTGGATCCTGCCACTTGCGATGCGGTAGGTTTCCACACATTATCACCAGATAAGACTAGTCATAGACCATCATGGGTTAAGCAAGCTGCACAAAAGCAGTTGGAATGAATGAGGCCATGGTTATTTGCCCTCTAAGCCTTTTGCTTTTGTCTGTCAAACCTGCTTGACCTTGATCAGAGCAGACACTGTCTTCCAAACTCATGCCAGAACAGAGTAAGGACAGAGTGTACACCCCAGCATTATGGGGCTAACAATACCCAAGGAGAAAATATGCCATTTATCTGGCACAGTTTGGTCAATATGAAAGCCTCTAACCAACTTCCCGTCTATATGAACAAACTCCCACAGATACTGTAGGGCAAAGATGCACAGAGATTTAGAAAGTCACAAAGAGGTGAAAGTAAGGACAGAGGTCTTTCAAAACATTACATTCTCTTTTCATTCAACACATTTCTCTACTCAAAATCCTTTGAAATTCCTCTGTTCAAAGGGCTTCTACTTTTATGATGATAGAGCAAAGATGTCTCTACCACCTTTATTTTCTTGAAAAGTCAACAGAACAAGCCTTTAGAAAAAACTGAAATCCATTTTTTAAAGTAAAAGTAGGAGATATCTAGATACCTGCACCACAACGTTTGCAAAATGTATGTTGAAATGGTGAGGAATGTGAGACACAGAGGACGGCCAAACCTCAGTGTCTGAGAGGCAGCATCAACATAAACAGGCTGCAGGACCACCTGTGAAGGTGGCTTGTGGGCAAAGGCAGAAACAGGGAGACCATTTGAAAGCCTGTGCAAGGAGCATTAAGACTCCAAGTCTACTCCACTTTCCCCTTTTTTGTAGAGCAACAATGTCGTAACACCGGCAGTGAAGAAAATAGGGGTGAAAACCAGGTTAGAAAGTACACATGTGCATGTCAGAGCACGAGATCCTCCAGGCCTGCAGGAACTCTATCCACACATGTCAAGAACTCCAGTATCTGGACTGATATTCCCAAAACAAGAGATCAAGGGGCCATCCTCTGGGAAAATTAACCCATCTACTGAAAAGACTTACAGATAAACTATCAGTATCTGCAATGAGAATGCCACCTGGGGACCCAGTCACCCTACAAAGTCTGGCAGAAAACAAGCCCACAGACATATAGGCGCACGTGCCACAAATGGGCACACTCCATTTCTTGATAGATCTCCAGTGCCTCACCTCTTAAATAAGCGAAAGAGAAGGATGACCAGACATCTGAGTAAGCCCACAATAATTAGGAGAAAAGACCAAAATAACGTGAAAAAAAGTATAATAGTGGAAACAGACAATACTGGTAAAAGAAGAAAACTTCAAAGAAATCATATTTAATATCTCCATTGAGCTAAGATGCTGCATTCATCTCATAAGAGCCTATTATTAAAAAGAAAAAAATCAGAAAGAATGGAAAAGAAACAAAAAAATCAAGGAAAGGATTCAGAGGTTAAAGAAATCTCACGGAAAGGAGAACAAAAATTTAGAGAAGTTGACAATACAAAAAAAAGGTAAGAACACTGGAAAATCAATGTTAAAAAGTTTTATACCAAAATTAATATGCAGTCAAAAAAAAGGGAAAAAGGAGAAAATCTTCAAAGGAAACACTATAAGTACATATTAAATAACTCAGAAACATAATTCTTAGGTTGTAAGGACCCACTGAGCACTCAACTCAATGAAGGAAAAATAGTTTACATTGTGGTTAATTCACCAACAATTTCTAGGATAAACATGAGTAAGAGACCTAAAAAACTAGCACAGAAGAAAATGACAAAAACATGCAAAAGATCAAGGAAAACGAACTCAGACTTGTCCACTGCAGCACTGGAGAGCAGATGATAATAAATCTGGGTGGCCAGAAAGATTTCCCACCTAGGGTTCTGAACCCAGCAGAACTACCAGGCAGCCTGAGACCACTTTCATGCCTGCAAAGTCTGAGGAAGATGTCGAAAAAGGCTGGATTTTGTTTGAAGACTCCTAGCTGAATTTGATAGCCTCACTCTATCACATTACCCTAACCCAAAACTAACCCATTCCCGTACCCTAACCCGTTCCTGTACCATATCCATAGTTCTAACCCCTTCTCATCCTATTGTCTTATTTCAAACAAAACCCCTACAACAAACACTACTCTTCACTGTGTTCCAATCCTCCATTTATTAAATATCAGGCAGTATTATTTTAATCGTAAATATCTAAATTATTAAATTCCAACGCTCTGAACCCTTAAATTCCAAATGTAAGCTTCTAAATTAACTAAGCGAAGTTACAAGAAAAAAGAACATTACACAAACATGTTTTCCTTGTATACATTAGCAATGAATAATCAAAAAAGGAATTTTTAAATTCTCTACTAAATAATGTCAACATTAATAATATACATGGGAACAGACTTAATTTAAGTGCAAGTATTATGCATTTAAAATTATAAAACATTGATTATAGGAAAAATAAAGAAAAGCAAAATAAATGTAAGGTCCTGCTGTGGTGATGGCAGACTTAATATCTCTAAGATGGCAATGGCACAAATGCACCCTACAGACTCAATGTGGTTCCTATGAAAATTCCCAAAGCTTTTGGGAAGAATTGCTCCTGCTGATCCTGTCACATATTAAATTGCAAGGGACCACAATGAGCCCTTGAGCAGAATCTTGAAAAAGAAAATCAAAGCTGGAGGCACAGGCTTCCGAAAATCTAATCTTAGTACAAAGTGAGCAGTAAATGAAACACTGTGACACTGTCATAAAGATACACAGTTGACCCTTGGAAAGTAGGCATGTGAACTCCACAGGTCAACTTAAACTGATTTTTCCCCACAAGTATATTGGGAAAATGTTAAGTCAACAATTTGAAACGTTACCTTTTCTCTAGCTTACTTTACTGTAAGAATATAGCACATAATAGTTATAATGTACAAATATTGTTAATCGAGTGTTTATATTATTGGTAAGGCTTCCAGTCAAAATAGGCAATCAGTTTTAGGATAACAAAGCTTTGGCAGAGTCACATGTTTTATGTAGATTGTGATTCTGTGGGGGAGTCAGCACCACTAGCCCCCATGTTTCCAAGGGATGACTCTATATAAAGATCAACGTACCTGAATGGAAATATCCAGTTGATTTCTGACAAGGGTGGACAACATTAACTTATGGAGAGAAAGTGTCTTTCCAGTAAATGGTGCTTGGCAAACTCCTGTCCACATGCAAAAGAATGAAAATGAATCCTAACTTATATCACATACAAAAATTAACTCAAAATACATAACGGCTTACATGTAATAGGTAAAACATGGGGATAAGTCTTCATGACCTTGGATTTAGCTATGGTTTCTCAGATCTGAAACCAAAGTACAAGCAACAAGAGAAAGAATAAATTAATTTCCTCCAAATTAAAATCTTTTCTGCATCAAAAGATTCCAACCAAGAAGTGAAAAAGTCACGGAATAGAAGAAAATATCTGCACACTGTACATATGACAAGAGCCTGTTATCCAGAATACACCATGAACTTGTACAGTGCAACAAGACAACATCCCAACTTTTTAAATGGATGAGAGACTCCAAGACATACAAATGCTCCAACAAGCACATGGAAAGGTGTCCCATAGAATTCCCTGCACACACATGGGAATGGCTATATTCAGGAAAACTGAAAATCACACATTGCTAAGGATGCAGAAGAACTGGAGCCCCTAACCTTTGCTTGTGGAAATGTAAAACGTGCAGCCTGTGTACAACACCTTGGTGTTTCCTCATAAAGATAAAGTACAATTACTTAATTGTGGTTCTACATCCACTCCTAGATAATACTGCAAATAAATGACTATGATGTTCAAAACAGAAACTGGCCCACGAGTTCTTGGCAGCATTGATCAGAACAGCAAAAAGTCAGAAACAACACAAATGCCCATCAAGGGGTGAATGGATGGAATAAAACGGGTTGATCAATAAACTGCATTTTTCTGCCATATACAGAAAGAAAGGAAAATGGTCCACAACCTCCTGGAAAACGATGTGGAGCGTGGGGAATGTGTCCCCAGAAACTTGAAGATACAGTTAATATATGAGCAGCAGTTCCATTTCAGAGCATCTGCCCAAACCACAGGGCATCTGCCAAAAGCAGGGACTTAGATATTTGGACACCTATGATCACAACTGCATGACTGACAATGGTTAAAAGGTGGAGAAGACCCACGTGTCCACAGACAAATGGATGAACAAAGTGTCGTCTCCACACAGTGGAGTGAACAAGGGCATCCTGGCACCTGCTGCATGGATGGATCCTAAAGCCAATTTTCTCAGTGAAATGCACCAGTCACAGAAGGATGAATACTATGTGATCCCACTTACGTGAGATCTGGTGGAGCCCATCTGAGCGAAAGTTCCTGGAAGAGTTCCAGAAAAAGGAAATGTGATCAGAATAGAAAGACATTTGCACACAGCTGGGGTAGATGGAAAGAGCTGTGCTGGGTCTGTGCACTGGATTATCATGTGGAGACCATGATACTTCCCTCATTTAGGGTCAGGTGGTGGCTCCCTATAAACTTGTCCCTATTTAGGGTAGAGGCCAAGAGAATTTTGTGTGAAGTGGCAGGTGTGGTAAAGTGGGACCATGGGACATTTAGTGTAAAGAGTGTTTGTACTGACACTGCAAGTTTTCTGTGTGCTTGAAATTGCTGGAAAGTAAATTACTTTGCAGAACAACCATGTCAGTCCTGCACCAGAAAAGCAGAGCAGACATCACACCCTGTCACAGAGGCCAAGCCCTCCCCATTCAGTTCACCCGAAGTGGACCACTACTAAGCCTGCGGGAGTCACTACAAGGAACGTGGAAAAATTCCCTTGCAGACACTGGGCTTGGGTGTTGGGACGACCTGGAGTGGAACACTGGGATTTTTAAATTCCAATTTCCACACGGCTCCACCAAAAACCTGTTACAGCTAAAAATAAAATCAATAATGTTGCAGGATACAAAATCAACATACAGAAGTTGTTTGCTTCTGTTCACCAATAACCAACCGTCAGGAAGAGATATTAAGAAAACAATGCCCTTTACAACTGCATCATAAAGAATGAAGTACCTAAGGAGAAGCCTAACCAATGAGGCGGGAGGCTTGAAGCTTGAGGTCTGAACACTGTGGACACTGCAGACCAGGATGGGGCGGGGGTGGGTTAGGTTATTACAAGTCCTGTGCACCAACAGGAACCTTCAGACTCCATGGGACACCCCCATCGAAATTCCACCACACTTCACAAAGAAGCAAACACCCAACAGGCTGGATAGAACCACACAGGACCCCATCCCCACAGCCGTCATGAGAAAGCAGAGCCCGGGCATCGTGCCCTGACTTCCCACTACACTGTGGACCTGTAGCAACGGAGACCCCATGTTTCGCCCAAGCAGAAGCGGGAGTCTAAGCAGAACACCAAGTGCCCTTCTTCCCCCAACCTGCTCGGCATGAAGAACCAGCTCACGAGGCCCCGGTCGCAGGCAGTGGGTGTTGACCACCCTCAGGGATCCAGGCTGGGTCAGCGCCATGCTGTGAACAGGGGGGCCTCCCAGGTGGACCCCACTTCGGGGACCCTTCGAAAGAAACCACCCTGTGTGCTGGGCGCTCAGCAAAGGCTGAAGCACAGGTAAGCGAGCCGCTTAAGCAGCCAGCTCCCCTCCGCCCACATTCCCATTTCAGAGCCTTGTTAGGAAGGATGCCTGCAGCCTGGAAGGTTTCCCGCAGGTGTGGACAATCCACCAATTGCAAGGGGCCCGAGGCACGCAGCGTGGAGACACAGGCTGCCGGGGAAGCGCTGGACACCACATACCCGCCCCAACCAGGTCTCAGCCCGGGCCCGAACTCTCCCTGAGTGCCGCGCGACACACCCTGAACTCAGTTGCACCCGTCGGGGCCCCGACTCCGCAAATACTCCGTTAACCATCGCAGGCCTTCCTCTCCCGGCCCCTGAAGAGGAGTGCTCAGTACGAGATGCACGGAAAGCTTCTCCTTACCTTTCCATACTGCAGCTCATCAGGAAACCGAGGTGCCCCTGTGGACGCGGCCCGAGGTGTCACGGAGCTGCAGGGGATCCGGAGCAATACCGGCACCGGTCAGAGCCAGGAGAAAAGGCCTGCGTCCTGACCGCGCATGAGCCCTGGTCCACAAAGAGGGCAGAGGTGCCGCTTGCGGGTCACGGAGAGAATTGCAGGATGCGTGCTTATAGCTCAGGGAAGGTGGTGCACCCTTGTGGCTTAACTGATGAACCACAAATCTTTGGAAATTCAAGCCACAATGGGCACAAATTTCTTGTGTCTTCTCCACTTTGATTGAGAGTGAAATGAATGAAAAGAAGTAGGCAAAGGCTTTACAACTTACACCAAAATTAACTCGAAATTCCCCATAGGCATGTTCCTTAGAAAACTAAAAATAGAAATATCATTTGACCCGGTAATTCCACTCTTAGGAATTTACCCAAAGAATATAGTTTCTCAGATTCCAAAAGACATATGCACCACTATATTTGTTGCAGCACTTTTTACAAAAGCCAAGATATTGAAGCAACCTAAGTGTCCATCAGGAGATCAATGAATAAAGAAGGTGTGGTACATAAACACAATGGAATACTTCTTAGTCATAGGAAAAAACATATCCTACCATAGGCAACAACACAGTTGGAGCTGGAAGATATTATGCTCAGTGAAATAAGCAAGGTGGAGAAAGACAAATGCCAAATGATTTCCCTCATTTGTGGAGTATAACAGCAAAGTAAAAATGAAGGACCAAAACAGCAGCGGACTCACAGACTCCAAGAAGGGACTGGCAGTTACCAAAGGGGAGGGGTGTGGGAGGGCAGGTGAAAATGTAGGGAGAAGGGGATTGAGGGGTATTATGATTGGCACACATGGTGTGGGGGACCACAGAGAAGACAGTGTAGAACAGAGAAGACAAGAAGTGACTCTGCGGCATCTTACTACACTGATGGACAGTGACTGCAGTGAGGCATGGGGGGGATTTGATAATATGGGCGGATGTAGTGACCGCAGTGTTCTTTCATGTGAAACCTTCATAAGAGTGTATGTCAATAATACTTTAATTTTTAAAAATTTTTTGTGGTACACTCATAAAAAAAATTTTCATAGTCAAATTTTAGATGCAAAATTATAAAATTTGTAGGTAAAGCAAGAAAATATACAAACCTTGCTGAACCCAACACCAAAGGCCTATCCACAAAAGAAAAATAATCACATGTGCTTTATAGAGTTATAATTTCTACTCTAAAAGACCTTGCTCAGAGAACCCAAACACAAGACACAAACTAAAAGAAAATATTTGCAAAATACATTTTTGATAAAGGATTTGTACTCAAGATATACAAAGATACATAAAACAAAAATGAGCCATTAAAAATATTTTACAATTAAAAAAGGTCTCACCATGACATTCAAGAATTACATCACCAGTATTTATACAACTGCTTTGAAAAACTATGTCCCAACAAAAGCCACCATGCAGTTTTACATAATAGCTCTATTCATAAAGGCTAAAAACTTAAAGAAATCAGGATGTGTTTCAGCAGATGAATGCTTTGGCAAATTGGGGTACATCCATTACATTTCACTACAATTTGTACAGTGAAATATACAGTGATTTGCCCAGTGAAGCTGGTGCCTTGATCACTGGTGCTCACAGGTGTACCCCAAATGAGAAATGGTTTCTAACAGCTTCTTTGTAATTATGAAGGCTTCGGCCTTGGGCCAGGAGAAGGCTTCATTCTTCCCTGTGGGGTTGGAACACATCGCCCTCCCAGTACACGACATGGATGTGTTTGCCAACCAGGAAGCTCTCCAAAATCCATATTTTGAGACACTTGTATGATGTATTATTAACTCCATTTTTATCTCCTCCCCTTTCTCTGGAGAATGGAGGTTTGAGGCTGAAAATTCCAAGTTTCAAATCATGGCATGGGCTTTCTGCCTGTCAGACACCTGAGCAGAACACACCCAGAACCACCTACTTAGTATAAAAGACTCTCTTACCCAGGAAATTCCCAGGGATTTAGGAGCCCAGGATCAGGAATGAGGCAAAAACCAGAATATGTTTTCTGTTGTATTTCTGTGTTCACAGTGGCACATCCCAGGAAGAGGGTCAGGAAGTTCTGCTTCTGCTATCCTAGGATAAGGAGGATTTACAACAAAAACAGTTTACTTCTTTAAAATGTTATAATGTTTTACCCCAATGTGTATGGATTAGACTCCAACTAAAAGGCTGATATGGCTGTAGTGACAAGTAATAGATTCCACAGCTATTTGAGGGTCTGACCGAGGCAGTTTCTATGACTATCCATACGCAGGTCTGGGTGGGGAGTGTAGTCCCCTCCCTTGTAGTGGTAGAAAGAGCCCTGGGCTCAGAGAAAAAGCCAATCTTACAAAAGAACAGGGACTTTGGTCTAAAGTTGCCATAGAAACACAAGTTAAATTTGAATTTCAGAGAACAAATAATTTTTTGGACATACTTATATTAACATAATTCTTGCTATCATCTGAACTATATCCTGTGTTTTTACCCCAAGACTGGCAGCCCTATCTTAGGCCAGTCATCTAAATGCTTGGAGCTTCGATTTACTCATCTGAGAGATAGAATAATGCCCCCTGTAGAGTGCTGTGCTTAGTATCAACTGGGAACACTGCAAGGGCTAGGGGAGTTGTTCTTGACCCTCTTAGGGTTGCTGGGTCTGAAAATGAAACTGACAAAGATTAACCAGAGAAAAGCACACCCATTTATTAATAGGTTTTATGTGATATGGGAGACTTCACAAGGAAGTGAAGACCCAGAGAAGCAGTTGGCCCTGAGCAATTTGTGCTGGGTTTGATAAGGAGTGGACATTTGTGGAGAAATATGACAGGTTCAGGAGTATGAGATAGTGTTGTAAATAGGGGGAAATTATCAAGGCCTGCTCATTAAGATTCCTCTTTCTGTCCCTTTGTCTTCAAAGAAAAGGATTTTTCTTTCCTCTTCGTATAGGGAGGGTACCTCACACATAAGACTTAAGACAATTAGAAACACTTGATTTTTCTAGCTTATCTTACAGTTATAATACAGCACAAAACATGTGTAATGTACAAAGTATGTGTTAACTGTTTATATTATTGGTAAGTCTTCCAGTAAAAATAAGCAATGAGATTAGGATAATGCTTAAGTTTGGGGGGAGTGAGATGTTTTATGTGTATTCTGACTCTGTGGGATGTCAGCTACACAACGACCCATTTTGTTCAAGGATCAACTGTATGCACAGATCAACAGAAGTGAGTGGAAAGCCCTGATGTGACCCAAACCATATACAGTCACTTGCTTTCTGACAAGCGTGGACAAAATTAAATTAGGGAAAAAATTGTCTTCCTTGCCAACGGTGCTGGGCAAATAGCTGTCCATATGCAGATGAATGAAACTGAACCCTTAACACATATCACATACAAAAATTAACTCAGAACAGACAAAGGGCTTATATAATATTTAAAAAACAACAGAGTCTAGAAGAAAACATGAGGATAAACGTTCATGACCTTGGATTTAGCCATGATTTCTCAGATCTGACACCAAAGGACAAGCAACAGAAGACAGCATAAAATTAAAAACTTTTCTGCGTTAAAAGTCACCAACCAGAAAGTGAAAAACAGTCACAGAATGAAAGGAAATATCTCCACGTTGTACATCTAAAAAGAGCCTGCAACCCAGGAAACACCACAAACTAGTACAAGGCAAGAAGACAAGACAAATGTTAAAAGTGGATTAAGATTCCAGGTAAGACATACAAATGTTCAACAAGCACATGAAGAGGTCTCACACAGCATCAGTTGCTATGGAAATGCAAATTAGACCACAGAGACCCCCACCCAATGCAAGCACATGGCATTGGCCATACTCAGGAAAATTCAAAATCACATGTTACCAAGGATGCATAGGAATTAGAGCCCCTAACCTTGGCTTGTGGAAATATAAAACATGCAGCTTGTATACAACAGCTTGGCATTTCCTCATAATATATAATACAGTTACCTAATTGTGGGTAACGAACCGATCCTAGATAAATACCACAAAGAAATGAAAATGCTGTTCAAACAGAAACTGGCCCAAGAGTTCTTAGCAGCACTGCTCACCACAGTAAAAAGGTAGACACAACTCAAATGCCCATCAAGGGATGAACAGATGAACAAAACAGGGTTGATCCATAAACTACATTATTCTGCCAAATATAGAAATAAAGAAAAATGGTCCAAAGCTGATTTGAAAACACTGTGTGTGAAGAGTGTCCCCCAAAACTCGAGCATAGTTAACATATAATTAGCAATTCCATTTCAGGGCATTTGCGCAAATGACAGGAAAGCAGGGACGTAGATATTGCACACCTCTGTTTACAGCTGCATGAGTCACAACAGCCAAAAGGTGGAGACGACCCGGGTGTCCACAGACAGATGAAAACAATGCGGTCTCTACACAGTGGAGTAAACAAGGAGTCTTAGAACCTGCTGCACAGATGGACCCATAAAGCCATTATGCTGAGGGAAATGCGCCCCTCAAAGAAGGACAAATATTATGTGATCCTGCTTATTCAAGGTCCCAGAGAAACCAACTGAGGTAAAGTCTCGGGAACAGTTCCAGAAAAAGGAAACTGCATCAGGATAGTAAGACATGTGCACACAGCTGTGGTGGTTCTGTGCATTGGATTATCATGTGGAGACCCTAATACTTCCCTCATTTGCAGTCAGATGTTGTTTCCCTGGAAGCGTGTCCCTGTTTGGGGTAGACACTACAGAAATTTTGTGTGAAGTGGAAACTGTGGCAAAGTGAGATGCTAGGAACTTCAGTATAAAGTGAATCTGTACTGACACTACAAGTTTTCTGTAGGTTTTAAATTGCTGGAAAGTAAATTAGTTTGCAAAATAACCATAAGAAAAGTACAGCAGACATAAAACCCTGTCAAGAGAGGCCAAGCCCTTCCACCCAGTTCAAACAAATGGCACCTTGCAGGGGTCCAGGGCTCATTAGAAGGCCTGTGGGAGGTTCCCTTGCAGCCACTTGGCCTTGGATGTTGGGAAGACCTGGGGTTCAAAAAGTGGAATTTTAGAATTCCAATTTCCCGCCCTACTTCACCAAAGATCTGTTAGAACTAAAAATGAATTCAGTAAACTTGTAAGATACCAAACCAACTTATAAAAGTCGTTTGCTTGTATTCACTAATAACGAACCATCAGAGATTAAGAAAATAATGCCCTTTACAAGTGCATCATAAAGAAGAAAGTGTTGTGTAAGAATAAAACAATTCCTACCATTTGCAACAATTTGGATGGAGCTAGAGGGTATTATGCTCAGTGAAATAAGCCAGACGGAAAAAGTCAAGTACCAAATGATTTCACTCATACTTGGAGTGTAAGAATAAAGAAAAAAAAGGAAGAAACAAACCAGCAGCAGATTCACAGAACACAAGAATGGACTAACAGTTACCAAAGAGAAAGGCCCTGGGGAGGGAGGGTGGGAAGGGAGGGTAAGCGGGGAAAGGCATTATGATTAGCACACATAATGTGCCAGGAGAGGTATGGGGAGGGCTGTCCAACACAGAGAAGACTAGTGATTCTACAGCATCTTACTACACTGATGGTCAGTGACTGTAATGTGGTGTGTGCTGAGGACTTGATGATGTGGGGAAACAAGTAACCATAATGTTGCTCATGTCATTGAAGATTAATGATACCAAGGAAATAAATAAATAAGACTAAAGTGCTGTGGAATAAACTGTAGTATTTCCAAAGTATCTCACCTAGCCTTCGTGCATCTCCACATCAGTAGGTGCTTCCAGGAAGTGGAGAGAAATAGTCCATCTCTCTATCAACAGGTAATTACGAGGGCGAGAGAGGGCATATTTGCACTGGAGAAGTTCGGTGGGGCCCCTTCTTCTGAAGCCTGGTTGTGACAGACACGGGCAAGCTGAAGTGGATGACTACTAGTAAGTAACAAACGAGTTTCTCCCACTTTATTTCTCCCTTTGACTGATTTCGGCTCAAAGGTATTTAGTTCAGGAATTTTCTCCAGAAGTTACAGGTACCTAAGAACAAACTTAACTGAGGAGGTGGGAGACCTGAAAATTGGGGACCCTGCAGACGTGGACGGGAAGAGTTAGGTTGTTACAAGTCCCTCCACACACAGCAATGTGCACAACCCCTGCGACCCTCACCAAAATTCCATCGCACTTCTAACAGAAACTATGCAAACACCCTGCAGGCTTGGTGGAACTGCACGGGACCCCATCCCCACAGCCGTCCTGGGAAAGCGGAGCAGGAGCATGGTGCCCTTTCATCCCATTACAATGCAGTGCTGCAGCAACCGAGACCCTGTGTGGCGCCCAAGCAGAAGTGGGTGTGGTAACAGAACACGGGGCGCCCTCTGCTTCACCAATCCGGCTCTTCCCGTGGAGGCAACGCACGAGGTCCGGTCACAGGCCACAGATGGGGAGGAGCCCTCGGGAAGCTGGGCTGTGTCAGTGCCGTGCTGAGACTGGGGAGAGCCTCCCAGGCGGACCCCACACAGGGGACTTTTATCAGGAACCCACCCTGTGTGCTCAGCACACCGCAAGACCTGAACCCCAGGAAAGCAGGCCATTCAGCAACCAAGTCCCCTCTGCCCCATTACCGTCTCAGAGCCTTGTCAGGAAAGACGCCTGGAGCCTCGAGTGCCTCCCGCAGGTGCGGCCAATCCACCCACTGCAAGGGTTCCTGGGGACGTGCTGGGCGCCGCTCACTCGCCCTGGCACGGACTCAGCTGTGTCCTGGACCCACCTGCCCCCTCAACTCCACCCGTCGCATCAGCTGCTACCCCAAATTCAACTGAGACCCCTTTCCCTGCCGCAGGCCTTCCTCCACAGGCCCGTGAAGGGGAGCGCTCTGCAGGCGACACACGGGGAGCCTCTCCTCACCTTTCCGTCCCGTGGCTCCTCAGAAAACCGAGCTTTCATGGCGGCCGCGGACGGCAGTGTCCTGGACGGTGCAGCACGGGAGCCTGAGGAATCCCAGCTGCCGCCAGAGCCAGAAGGATGTCCTGGGGCCTGATCGCGCATGCGCCACGCAGGTCCACAGACAGGGAAAAGGTGTCGCCTGAGGGCCACGGTGGGCGGACTACACCCACTTATTTCTAAGTTTTATGTGATATGGGACGAGGGCTCACAGCTCGAGGAAGGTGGCGCCCCCTCGTGGCTCGATTGATGAATCACAAATTTTGGAAAATCAAACCCCAATTTGCAGGAATTTCCCATGTCTTGTATAATTTGTTGGAGAACATACAGAATGCAATGAAAGTACGCACAAGCTTTACAGCTCACACAAAAATTCACTCAACATTCTCCATAGACAATTTTTAGGTGTAAAATTATAAAAATTCTATGTAAAAGAAAGAAAATCTATACACTCTTGCTGATGACTTTGAACCACCAACACCAAAATCCTATACAAAAAAGAAAAAGGATACATCATGTGGGATTTATAGAATTAAGATTTCTACTCTATAAAATCTTGTTCAAAGAACCCAAACACAAATTACACACTGGGAGAAAATGTTGGCAAATACATATTTTATAAAGTATTTGTACTCAAGATACACAAAAATCCATAAAACAAAAAAGAACCATTAAAAACTATCTTACCATTGAAAAGATAAGTCTCACTTTAGGATCCAAGAATTACGTCGCTGTTATTTAGACAACTGCTTTGAAAAACTGTTTCTCAACAAAATTCACCATGCAATTTTACACAGTACCTCTATTCATAATGGCTAAAAGCCTAAGGAAATCAGGATGTGCTTCAGTAGATGAAGGCATTAGCGAACTGGGGTACATCCATTACCTTTCATTAAGACTTGTACGATTTGCCCAGTGAAGCTGGTGCCATGATCAATGGAGGTTACAGAAGGTCTACCGCATGTGAGAAATGGTTTCTAACACTTTTTTGTTACTGTGAGGGATCTCCCTTGAGCCAGCAGAAGGCTTCATTCTTCCCTGTGGGGTTGAGACTCATCACCCTCCCAGTACACCACATGGATGTGTTTACCAACCTTGAATCTCTCCAAACTCCAATTGTTGAGACACAGGTATGACCTATTATTAACTCTGTTTTTATCCGCTCCCCTTTCTCTGGAGAATGGAGGGGTGAGGCTGAAAATTCCAAGCTTCTAGTCATGACTTGGGCTTTCTGCCTTTCAGGCACCCAAGCAGAGCCCACCCAGAACCACCTACTTACAATAAAAGATGCTGCTATTACCCAGGAAATTCCCAGGTCTTTAGGAACCAGTGTCAGGAATGAGGCCCAGACGAATATACACTTTCTATTGTATTTCTGTGTTCATGTTGGCACATCCAGGGAGAGGGTCAGAAAGCTGTATTTTCACTATCCCAGGAGAAGCAGGATTTACAACAAAAGCTAAGTTGACTTATTAAAAAAAGTTGTAATGTTAGACCCCAAGGTGTATGCATTAGATTCCAACCACAAAGCTGATGTGGCTGTTTTGCCAAATGTTAGCTTCCACGGCTATGTGATGGTCTGACTGAGGCAGTTTCTATACCTGTCCATTTGCAGCTCTGGGTTGGGAGTGTAGACCCCTCCCATGGAGTAGTGGAAAGAGCCCTGGGCTCTGAGGAGAAGCTCGTGTTACACCAGAACTGGTACTTCAGCCTAAAGTTGCCATAAAAACACAAGTTAAATTTGAATTTCAGAGAAGGAATTATATTTTGGACATACCTATATTAAAATATTTTTTGCTATCATCTGAACTATATCCTGAGTTTTCACCCCATTTAACAGCCCTAACTTAGGCCAGTCATGTAAATGCTTGGAGCTTCAGTTTCCTTATATAAATGATAGTATGATGTCCACTGTAGAGTGCTGTGCTTAGCATCAACTGGGACCACAGCAGGAGGTGGGGCATTATTCTTGACCACCTTAGGATTTCTGGGTCTGAAAACTAAACTGACAGACAGACTAACCAGAGAAAAGTACACCCACTTATTTATAAGTTTTGTGTGATATGCGAGACTTCACAGGGAAGGGATGACCCACAGAAACAGTTGGCCATGAGCATTTTTGTGCTGGGTTTGATAATGAGTGGACAGTTGTGGAAAAATAGTACAGGTTAATGAGTATGAGGTACTGTAATAAATACGGGAAACTTATCAAGGCCTGCTCATTATGATTCTTCTTTGTGTCCCTAAGTCTTCAAACACAAGGATTCTCCTTTCCTCTGCGTATAGGGAGGGCACGTGTCATAAGGAATATATGATCTGTTTCAGGATATAAGGACAGGGAGAAGGTCAGAGTGAACTTCCTGCCTCTTTGATTTTACCAAACTCCTTCATTTTAAAATATTCAACATGCCAAGTTACCATAGTTTGGGGTAGCATATCCTGGACCCCATCATTACAGTGGTTGAGATGACCTAGAATCTGTAGTCTTAGCCACTCCTAGAATCATTCTACAGAAGTTATAAGTCTGTCTGGAGTAAGACAAATTTGTGTTTTAATTCTTCTACTAAATATTGTTCTTGAATATCCATAAAGTGAGATAATAATAGTATTTACCTCAAATTGTATTTATGAGGCTTAAATGAGTCAATGAATGTAAAATGTTTAGTCCTGGGCATGGTACATAATAAATGCTTAATAAATAATACCTAGTTAACCCTGCAGTTGTGCACATATGATGTAATATCACTCAAATGAATTGAGGAGACTTGGAAATGAATCATTCAACTGAGGATAATTTGCTGAGTCATATTTCAGCACTAAGTGCTGATGGGCAATACTTTTCCTTCCAACTGGTTATCATAAAGAGACATAACTGGACAAGATTAGATGGGGAAGACATTTACAAGTCTTCCTGAGTATGTAAGAGACAAAGATAACACCTTTGTGATCATTTCTGAAGGGTATAAAACAATTTCCTGAAACTTAGCTCATTTTGTAAACTCAAAATGAACTGACAGCTGATGCCTGCATTTTCCCAGAGGCAAAAATATGCCTCATCTGCAAATGGTGGTTTCACTGCAGCCTTACCTGTACTACCAGCGGAGGCTAAGACTCTTCCTATTCATCAAATGACGCTGCACCAGTCTGTGTCACAGCATTGTTGAATGGCAAGATGACCTTTCAGGAATTCTCTAGATCACTGATGGCCAAGGAGAATGAATTAACCAAACAGAGCTCATCAGGGGATTTCAGGAAAGGCTATTAATACAGGAAAGCATTAAGATGTAAGAACACAGATTGGTAGAAACACAGCTAGATATTAGTGGCAGCAGTTTCAGTTTAAAACATTTCTTTTACCTTGTTTAAAAAATGGATATTTGTTCAGCTGCATCTCCTGTACCGTCAGTGCTGACCTGTCAGGGACATGAGATCTAATGGAAAAGTGAGCTGATATGCAAATGACAGCATCAGAACCAGCAGCTATCAGAAAAATGCAAAACCCAGCTTTTCTCCCCAACCCTGAGCCTATCATGATTTGGGTTGAAGATTTTTTAATGCTCCTTCTCTCTTTCTCTCTGCTGTTTTCTTTACCAAATTTTTCCATCCTAAAACTTTCAGAACTCAATCTCCATGTTGCTGCCTCCTAACTCATTTCTAACATTTGGCAGGTTTACTTGCAGAAATAATTGTACCTTTCCACGAATTAATGTGCTGTATGTGGACTGGATAAATATCTGTTTATAGCACTTGAAGGGAAATAGGCAGAGTCACATCAATCAAGTGACTCAGTATGAACTGCCATTTAAGATACCCCGTGGGATTGATTTTTTGTTCAGTTGAAGTGCTTGTCATTTCTTTAAATTTCATATTTCTTCAGATGCAACCAAGGCATGTTAGCTAATGTAAAATGCAGAAGTAAAACATTTATTTATAAAGTAACAGATTTGAAACAATATAGCATTCACAAGTCAAATGAAGTTTCTTATTCTGTGATAAGCATTTGCTAACGTGAGGCTTTATTGTATAAACCCACCTGCATATGCAATGGTAAACAATTTCCTGACAACTTTGGTTGAGTCATGAAATAGTCTTAAAGCTGAAACATAAGTTACAATTTCTGGTAAAACCTTGGGTCTTCTGTGAAGCCTCAGGTGTTTGATTTCCCATGAACCTCTTTAGATTACCTTGTGGTTCCCAAGCCTCTGTTTTGGTTGCTTTTTTCTCACTTTCTCTTTCTTTCTCCAAGAAAAATTTAGAAAGTCATCATTACTGAACATGTGTTGACTGTTTCCCACCATACTCTCCATGTGTCTTTGCATCCCAGAAGGGGGCAGCTAGGCAGTGGGAATGGCAGTCTGGGGGTCTGATCAGCTGATCAGGCTGATATAACCAGTCTATCACCCTCATCTCCCCTTCTCCTCACTTCCACCCTCTGCCTTCCCACCTTCTCCCACTCTCCCCAGGACTTTAGACAAAGGCAATAGAACATGAGCTTTGGGGTCAGGCACACCTGTCTTTGAATCCTCCCACCTCCCAAGCTGTGTGACCTGATAAGCTGCCTGCTCCACCCTGTCACTGTTCCTTCATTTGACATGTGGCCAGGGTCACCATTTGAACTGCTATTTCTGGGCAAGTCTAGGTGTATGCTGTGTATCCTGACATACTCATCAATATTGCCTCTGTTCAATGTTTCAAGTATCCTGAACAGACCATAAAAATGAGGCATTTTAGGTGTCTACTATAGTGCCCAGTACATAGATCCTTGAGATGGTAACTTCTACTGTTATTAATGATTATTTTAAGTGATCTTCCCACCAGACCTCAGTGGATTACTTGATGTGGTGAGCTGGATGTGAGCTTAGAACTGAAAAGTCCACTTTGTTTTTGCACTTTGTTTTAGAAACAAATAACGCCTACCTAATTTTGTTTTACAATCTCAACTGAATGTAGGGCTCACCAGAATAAAGCCACCAAAGCAAGAAGCAGTAAAGACCAGTTTAAGCTGGAAAGGAGAATGGAAATTAGGCACATTTTCATTGTGAACAGGGAAAAATTGACACATAAAACAAAAAAAAAATAAAGTGTTTCAGAGCAGGGTAGAATAAAGGTCAGGCGTAGATGGCTTTTCAAAAATTAGTTCTCCTCCGTGAGCTCCGTGGGTAGAGCCTTAGATGAACAGCCTGCCAGCACAGGGCCTTGGGAAGACAGGTGAAGTGTCTCAGCAGAGAGGAGGGGGCCCCAGTGATGCTCAAGGTAAAACATCATCTATAGTGGAAATAGCAGACGAATTCACAGGAAAACCTTTGTCAGGGAGAAAAGCAATAACTGGCCTTGTCTTACATTTTCTGAGTCATCAACCCACTGCCAGACAGATTAACTGCTCAAAGTTATATGCCAGACCATGGACTACACCCTGGTCATGTGGGATGTGACACACATTCCCTGCCCCAAGTAGCTCAGACTACAGACAAGGAGAGATGCATGGCAGTGACAGCACTCTGTGCTGTGTAAAGGCATGCTGTGAAAGTTGGGAAGGGTAACCTCAGTAACAAAGGGCCCCAAGCCCTGTTGCTAGCCACAATAGATGGCATTTCCTGCCGTCATTGCAGAATAGTGCAGGAGTTTGCAAGGTAGTTTTCATGTGGCTATAACTATTCCCATGGCCTTAGAGTTCTCTTTTGGATACTTCACATCCAGTCAACAGGTAGAAGAAAGAGGAAACTAGAGGGTGTCACAGGAATATTTTTTGTACTAGGTTTGGAAGTGGTGCCCACAAGCCATTTGTCAGAGCTGGTCACATTGGCCCCACATAATGCAGTACCTGGGCAGCCATTTTCTGGTAACAATTCTACAGGATGAAGGGGGAGAATTAATCTTTTCTGAACAGCCAGCTGTTCATGGGACTTATACATGGAGGTGGTATGTGAGGGAAGCTCAGAGGAGAGAGATTACCCAACTGTGCATGTGTGTGTGTGTGTGTGTGTGTGTGTGTGTGTATTTCTTGGGTGAGGAATAGATCTTAGCAATATCTCCATGGAATAATTGATATTTTAACTAAGTTTTACAAGAGAAATAGTATTTAAATCATGAAGGGCATTGGGAGAACGAAGACAGTTTAAACATAAGGTACAGCATGTGCAAATGTACTGGAGAATTCATCCCATCATCTATACAACAAATACTATAAACGTGTCTTTGAAGTGCCAGAAATCATTCAAAATTCTGGGAATGCAGCTTTACATAGAACAGACAAGACCTCCACTCGCCTCACCCCATATTCTAGAGGAAGGAGAAAAACCACACAGAAGCAACTAAGTACACAACCCCAAACATCAAATAGCATGTTGTGTGGGAGAAGCGCATGTCTGTAAGTAGGGCTGGAGCAAAGGGTGAATGTTGAAAGAGTGGAAAAAGGAAGTGATAAATGATGAGACTGGAGAAGATGGAAAAGGCCAGCCAGGAAGTGGCCTTCATGCATTAATGGGCACCAGCAAGAGGAGACGGGCAGAGCTGTGAATTGTGGAAGCTCACTGGCTTATGGCAGAGAGACGCCAGGTGTGAGTGCAGAGAGCCTGGTTAAAAGGCGTCTGAATAGACTTGGGATGAAATAGGAGCCATGGTTGGAGGGGTGGAAATGTGAGTGGGTGCAGTGCACACAGGGGAATTGCCCCTCCTTCCAGGTTTCAGGCAGAAAATGGGAAGAATGTGTTTGCCTAACCCAGTCCAGTCCTTTTGGTTTGTGTACGTTTTTACTATTAAAAATTTGTATATATATACTCACAGAAAAATCTAAAACTTAAAATGTTACCCTGAGTTATCAGACAGTGCTGGGTACAGAGGAATACATGTACATGTCTGTGTGTACACAGACACATATATATTTATTTCTATGTGCATAGATATATTTTGTAGACTGTGCTCCACCTGTGTGTACACAAGCTCCCCAGCTGTCTCTGCCCATTTCCCCACCGCAGACACTCTCCTCCCTCCACCTGTACTCTGCTACCTGCATCAGTTGGAAACACTGTGTGGAAGCCCACACCTTGCTGAGGCTCCAATGTAGCCCCCCTCTATATTCCCTCCAAACCCTGATCAGGCTCGGACTACCGATACCAGGCCAGGCCACCACATACTGAGGCTGCCCTCTTCATCCTGCCTGGGCTCTGGGCCCTGCTTCAGTCATCACAGCATCCCTACACAACCTACACAGCCACCTACCTCACTCAGACCTCCTTAGGAGCTCTACAACAACACATTTCCAGAAGAGAAGGGGGGAAAGAACAAGGGCAAGACAAAAAGTTCAAATGCACACATTTTTTTTTTAATCAGAAGATAGAGTTGACAGAGATGGAAGCAAGACTCATGTGTTTTTATTTAATGTTGATTTTTTGACCAAGTAAATCCTTAAATATTTAAAACAAGAGTTCCTAAAATTGAAAGTAAGTGCACTTACATCCCTAATTGGTAACAGATCAAGAAAATAATTGTTGCAATGCTTTAAGGCAAATACTTAACCTGCTTAGTGGGATGTGTTCTCAGGATAAAAGAAATGTAAAGTTTAACTCAGGAGTTAAAAGCAGTAATACTGATATTGTTATTTTAGAACTAATATATGTATTAAAAGATTCAGAAATATATATGTTAATATTAGCAAATGTTTTCTGTGTAAGAGAAAAGCAATGTAAGTATAACAATTTAAGTTAAAGTAGAACTTCAGTATTGTTACATTTGTATAGGAAATTTCAATATGAACAATAATTTAAAAATATATACCTTTGTATTTTCCCTATTTTTGACCATTGAAGAGCCTAGAAGCATTGATGACCCAGTGGCAGTGAGCACCCTCAGCAGCCAGAGTTTTGTCTTTAACTAGTTTCCCCATGAAAGGAAACAGGTCTCTTTAGAGATGTGGCTGGTTCTGGGTCTGGGAGAGGGAGTGCACTTGGTGAGCTGGGGACACCTTCCTGTGCCAGGAAAATAGGCAGTTTGAAGGGGCTCTTATTGGCCAAAGATGGGAAATTGCAACTTCAAAATGAATGAAATCCACTGACTGTATGCAAACCTGTAAGTCTATAAAATGATTCTCAGAAAAGAGAAAAACAAAGATAAAACAGGCAAAAACATTAGAGGTCTACTCCTTACTATTAAAGGGACAATCCAAATACATAACTATTTACCTTGCCTTTCCAGAAGAAGCAGTTGATTAGATGAATCTCACCCTCGCTCTTTCTCTCTGACAAAGATGGCCAACTAATAAACATAAAAGGAATAATAAAAATAGAGAAATCAACATTTTGCAACCCCTGGTGAAGTCACTGATGGAGGCAAGAATCATCAATGGATGATTAAGCCATTAATTAGGTGATACATTTATGGAGAGCTGGATCCCCTAGTACTGCTCAATACTGACTCCACAGATTATTTTATGGTTTAAAAAAAGAAATAGAACTTTATGAAGGAGAGATGAGACTGTCTTTACTACTGATAAAGAGTCAGTTAGATGTACCTCATGAGGTAAAGTAATATCATACAGCATCAATGATGATGTCTTGCCTGAAATGTTTAACCTGAATGTAATTCAGCCTCTATATCCACATTCCAGTTACAGAGAATTCATGGGTAAGTGAAATAAGGTAAATGCCACCAAAAATTCAGAAGCTGGACAAATTCAGAAACTAGGCCATTCTGAGGGACATCTGGCCTTGTCTCTTCACCAAGTTAATGTCATGCTAGAGAAAGGGGCAGGGGAGCACCATTCTAGATTATAAGTGACTTAAGAGATGTGGCAACCAAATACAGTGGAGAGTGGATCCTGGTAGGACAAAAACGGGGGTAACATACAATTTTTGGAGCTTTTGGAAAATTTTGAATATGGATCAGTTATTAGATGATGATAATAGAAAACTACCATTACTTATGTTAGCTATACAATGGTATTGATTTTAAGAAGGAAAATGTTCTGATTTTCATGATGTCCATTTAACTTATTTAAAATATTTTGGCTAAAAAAATTGATGATATAAACATGGCAAAACTGTTAATAACTATTAATCTAGGTAATGGATATATAGGCAGTCATTATACTCTATTTTCCTGTGTGTTTGGAAATATTTATGATAAAAAGTTAAAAGCAATTCTGATTCCTAGGCTCCAACCCAGACCCACCAAATGAACCTAAATCCTTGCTGGCATCCCTATTTTACCACATATCCCATCTCAATGAAGGAATGAGTGAATTCATGACTTTTTCATCTGTTGTAATCTTTCTAAAAAAATGTTTATCAAGTCCCTACTAGAAGCCAGGAACTTTTCTAGGTGCTGAAGATTCGACTCTGAATGAAACATACACAAAGGATCATAAACCTGTGGAGCTTGGTACCCTGCCTTGTATACAGTAAGCCTCTTTAAAGCCAACCTAATTTTTAAACTGTTAAATATAACACAAACTCAGAACACTGCCTAAAACAGATGGACAGATTAATGAATTGTTAGGCAGTCATACCCCCACCTCCCACAGGACCCAGAGTCCTGCCCGTCAGCCAGGAATCTCCCAGGTCCCTGCTCACCTCCTCACCCTCCACAAGAGCAGGACTCAGAATGCCACCTTGAGGAGCAGAGGCAGAGTTCAGAGCCCAGCTCCCAACATTTCTCTGAGCATTACCTTGCCCCACAAAAGGAAAATCCAACATTTTCCCTTTTGTTCCAAAGGACCTATTTGCAAACTTTCACAGAACATCACAACTCAGACATGTGTATTACACATGTGACTCTCACTTTATAATATCAAGAAATGCAGCAGCTCCAGGCAAGCATTTTCCTGATTCACAGCTAATTTCAAGAACATAAAGTCATAAAAGGTGTAAACACATAATTCTATGATGGTGGGATGAAGAAATTAAGTGATACTTAGAATAAACTCAGTGTCAGCCTCAAATGAGTAATGGTAATGTCGAGGAGGCTACTTGCTGTCATGTGGAGTGATGTTAAGAGGTGACCTGAGGTGTTGCTTGTTACTTAGGCTAGTTGAATGAATAGAGAAATAACTTTTCTCCATTTTTAATTCTTTTAGAAAACACACAACTTTAATCTTCTCCGCATATTTTATGACTTTTTCCCCTCTTCTGATCTCTAGGTTTTTCAGACCCAGAGATGAAATATTGTAAAAATGGACAATGTGTCCCCTGCCTGACTGTTCTCAGAATGCCCAAAACTTGGAAACAATGCAAGGACTGAAAACTAAAGAGACTGCATTTCATGCGACATTCTCAAAGCTCTAACACTAGGTGATTGTAAATGCACAGTGAAACACCACGTAGGCGGCTGCATGAGCATTAAGTAAATAATAGGCACACAGTGCAGCTTGGGGCATATCCCAGCAGAGGGAGAGTTCAGGGGCAGCTGATGAGAGTGGGCAGGTCTCCCCTTTCAGCAACTCCATTTCCTGCCTATGTGGCCAGGGGCCCATGTGGAGCAGTAGCCTTAGCCCCTTGTGAGCAAATGGGGACGATGCCAATGCCTCCCAGGAATGCTGTGAGGACTGATGGCAACTCCCATACACCTGGCGTCCCCAAGGCCACTCTGCCTCCATCCACTACCTCACACTTCCTCGAGGTTTCTTTCCCCTTGCTACTCAGGAGCAACTAGAAAATGTAGGAAACACACGTCTTTTTAAAGGGGGTGCTTTTGCCATTTCTACCCTCACCCTGGACAGGAGTCCCATGATTGCATCCTGAGACATCTTTTAATGGTTGTAATCACTTCCAACCTCTGTAATCTCTCTAAACCTCAATTTCCTCATGTACAAAATGAGGATAGAGACGCCCATACAATGGGTCGGAGTGAAAAGTAAATGAGTTAGGGCATTTTTGTTCTGTTAGTGTTGAGTCTGCAATGTTTCCCCAGGTCTGCTGCGCAGACAGGACCCACGTCAACCCTCCTAGCATGAACACAGCCAAGATCGCGGGCCTTGGGATGCAGCAGTGGGGCTGAAGGGTGACAGACGTGGCCTCGAGCACATGAAGCAAACTCCTGCCGCAGCCCGGGATCCCCACAGTGAGACCTGTAAAATGTCAGAGACGATCATGGGCGATCGCTCTATGCTTCTCTCCACCTCTCCCTGCCTTTCCCGGGTGGTTAAGTCTCCCGATACGGCCTCAGCATCTTCCTTGGTGTTTGGAGCTTGACACTCTATAAGTTTTAATGAGGAATAAGAGCCAAATTTGGCTCTTTTTGTTTTCTCTTGTTAAAATACTTGTATTTGTTTGCTCACTGGATGAAAAATAGAAGTGTCTCATGTCAGTATTGGGCTGGACATTAAATAAAAGTTTGACAGTATGGAGTGTCGGCAGTGGAGCAATGGGATTTACCCTTGGCTCTGGGGTTCAGTGTATAGTCTTCCTGGCCACTGAGTCACTGGGGGGTGGCATCCTCACCAGGAGCTAGAGGCACAGGCCATTTCTTTCTGGAATCTTCTTAAAGGGCCTGTGGTATCACAAGTGTGTTCTTTACTTTCATGTTTTTAATTTTTTTCATTTAAAAGAATTCCATGTTTTCATAATGTTTTTTAAAAAATTGGAAAGCCATATAAGATGAATATGTCATTTTCGGAGTAGCTATTTATTGTGGATCTGACTTTTGTCAAACTTTTTTACTTCAGTATTTGATAGATTTTTAGGACTATAAAACAATGGTTTCTTCTATAGGAAGCTATTAAAATGTTAAGGCATTAAAATTTCTATCACTCTTTTCTCTCCTCTTTTATAGGTATAGATGTAATTTAATGGAGTGTATTATTCCATCTAAAGGCAGACCTAGAAGTATTAATTCTATGCAGGTTGCCCAGTAAAGGTGGCAATATTGATTGTTTCTTTTAGTAATTGTTGATAGGAATATCTCATAATCATTAATATTTTTAAAACCAGGCCTACATGATATAGAGTCATGTTACTAGCCCTATATCAATGGTCTGCTCAGAAGAGAATTTTGAAATGTAAGATCAAGTGGGTAGATATAAATGTGATATCAAGAAGTATATACCAGGAGGAGGGATTGGAAGATGGCCTCGTGAGTAGAGCAGCGGAAATCTCCTCTCAAAACCACATATATCTATGAAAATATAACAAAGACAACCCTTCCTAGAATAAAGAACACAGGACACAGGACAATATCCAGACCACATCCGCACCTGAGAGAACCTAGCACCTCAAGAAGGGGGTAAGATACAGACTCTGGCTTGGCGGGAGCCGTGCACCCATCACCCCAGTACCCAGCAGGATAAGGATAGGCAGAGCGGGAGGGAGACGGAGCCCAGGATTGCCGAACACCCAGCCCCAGCCATTCTTCCCAGAGTGCAGACACAGTGTGTACTCAGGGGACCCTGGATACAAGGAAAACAAGGCAGCAAGAACAGTGAGCGGGCAACGGAGGCCTGGCTCCGGAGGACACCAGAAAAGCGAGCGCTCATTTTTTTTTCTGCTTTGTTTTGGTGAGCGCATTTTGGAAGTCTAAAAGGGATAGGGATCCCAGTACTAGTTAAACTGGGCAGCAAGAACAGTGAGCGGGCACCAGAGGCCTGGTGCCGGAGAACACCAGAAAAGCGAGCGACCATTTTTTTTTTTTTTGCTGTTTTGTTTGGCGAGTGCTTTTTGGAAGTCTTAAAGGGATAGGGACCCCAATCCTAGGGAAACATGGCAGCAAGACCGGTGAGCAGATGCCTGAGGCTAGCGCCCAAGAATAAAGAAAAATGAGCGGCCACCTTTTCTTTTTTCTTTTTTTCTTTTTTATTTGTGGTCATTGTTTTGTTTTGGCGGGTACTTTTTGGAAGTGTTAAGGTGGCAGGGTGGGATACTTAATCCAGAGGTAGGGAATCCCGGGATCTCTGGGCACCCTAACCAATGGGCTGCATGGAGCAGGGAGGCCCCTTATGGAGATAAATAGCCTGCCAGAAGCCCCCCTCAAACGCGACTCAACCACTTTGGAGCAGGTGCCCGAGCCAGGCCGTGCCCACCGCAAAAGCTGAGATGAAATCCATAGCAGAAGGGCAGGAAGCAGAAACCGTGTCTGCACGTAGCTGCCCAGCACAAGCCACTAGAGGTCACTGTTCTCCCAGGAGAGGAGGGCCACAAACCAACAAGAAGGGAAGTCTTTCCAGCCGTCACTCATCCCAGCTCTGCAAACTATTCCTATCACCATGAAACGACAAAGCTACAGGCAGAGAGAGATCACAGAGGCAACACCAGAGAAGGAGACAGACCTAACCAGACGTCCGGACAAAGAATTCAAAATATAATCATAAAAATGCTGTCAGAGATGCAGAGAAATATGCAATAGATATGGGATGAAGTCCAGAGGGTGATCACAGATGCCAGAAAGGAGATCACAGAAATGAAAAAACTCTGGAAGGGTTTATAAGCAGAATGGATAGGATGCAAGAGGCCATTGATGGAATTGAAACCAGAGAAGAGGAATGCATAGAAGCTGACATAGAGAGAGATAAAAAGATCTCCAGGAATGAAACAATATTAAGAGGACTGTGTGAACAATCCAAGAGGAACAATATCCGTATTATAGGGGTTACAGAAGAAGAAGAGATAGGTAAAGACATGGAAAGTATTGTAGAAGAAATAATTGCTGAAAACTTCCCAAAACTGGGGGAGGAAATAATTGAAGTGAACATGGAAATACACAGAACCCCCAACAGAAAGGATCCAAGGAGGACAACACCAATACACATAATAATTAAATTGGCAAAGATCAAGGACAAGGAAAGAGTTTTAAAGGCAGCTAGAGAGAAAAAGGTCACCTATAAAGAAAAACCCACTAGGCTAACATCAGACTTCTCGACAGAAACTCTACAGGCCAGAAGAGAATTGCATGATATATTTAATACAATGAAACAGAAGGGCCATGAACCAAGGATACTGTATTTAGCACGACTATCATTCAAATATGACAGTGGATTAAACAATTCCCAGACAAACAAAAGCTGAGGGAATTTGCTTCCCACAAACCACCTGTACAGAACATCTTACATGGACTTCTCTAGATGGGAGCACTCCAAGAAAGACCACAGCACAAAACATCCAACGTATGAAGAATCGAGGAGGAGGAATAAGAAGGGAGCGAAGAAAAGAATCTGCAAAAAATGTATATAACAGCTCAATAAGCAAGCTAAGTTAGGCAGTAAGATACTAAAGAGGCTAAACTTGAACCTTTGGTAACCACGAATTTAAATCCTGCAATGGCCATAAGTATATATCTTTCAATAGTCAACCTAAATGATAAAGGTCTGAATGCACCAATCAAAAGACACAGAGTAATAGAATGGATAAAAAAGCAAGACCCATCTATATGCTGCTTACAAGAAACTCACCTCGAACCCAAAGACATGTAGAGACTAAAAGTCATGGGATAGAAAAACATATTTCAACGAAACAGTGAGAAGAAAGCAGCGGTTGCAGTACTAATATCATACAAAATAGACTTCAAAAAAAAAAAACAAGAGATAAAGAAGGACACTACATAATGATAAAGGGCTCAGTCCAACAAGAGGATATAACCATTCTAAATATATATGCACCAAACACAGGAGCCCTAGCATATGTGAAACAAATGCTAACAGAACTAAAGGGGGAAATAGACTGCAATGCATTCATTCTAGGAGACTTCAACACACCACTCACCCCAAAGGATAGATCCACCGGGCAGAAAATAACTAAGGACACGGAAGCACTGAACAACACAGTAGAGCAGATGGACCTAATAGACATCTGTCGAACTGTACATCCAAAATCAACAGGATATACATTCTTCTCAAGTGAACATGGAACATTCTCCAGAATAGACCGCATACTAGGCCACAAAAAGAGCTGCAGAAAATTCCAAATGATCGAAATCCTAATAACCACCTTTTCAGACCACAAAGGCATAAAACTAGAAATAAACTGTACAAAGAAAGCAGAGGCTCACAAACATATGGAGGCTTAACAACGCGCTCCTAAATAGTCAATGGATCAATGACAAAATCAAAATGAAGACGCAGCATTATATGGAAACAAATGACAACAACTGTAAGCCCCAACTTCTGTGGGACACAGCAAAAGCAGTCTTAAGAGGAAAGTATATAGCAATTCAAGAATATTTTAAAAAGGAAGAACAATCCCAAATGAATGGTCTAAAGTCACAATTATCAAAATTGGAAAAAGAAGAAGAAAAGAGGCCTAAGGTCAGCAGAAGGAGGGATATAATAAAGATCAGAGAAGAAATAAATAAAATTGAGAAGAATAAAACAATAGCTAAAATCAATGAAACCAAGAGCTGGTTCTTCGAGAAAATAAACAAAATAAATAAGCCTCTAGCCAGACTTATTAAGAAGAAAAGAGAGTCAACACAAATCAACAGTATCAGAAACGAGAAAGGAAAAATAACGACATACCCCACAGAAATACAAATAATTATTAGAGAATACTATGAAAACCTATATGCTAACAAGCTGGGAAACCTAGGAGGAATGGACAACTTCCTAGAAAAATACAACCTTCTAAGACTGACCCAGAAAGAAACAGAAAATCTAAACAGAGCAATTACCAGCAACGAAATTGAAGCGGTAATCAAAAAACTACCAAAGAACAAAACCACCGGGCCAGATGGATTTACCTTGGAATTTTAGCAGACATACAGGGACAACATAAAACCCATTCTCCTTAGAGTTTTCCAAAAAATAGAGAAGGAGGGCATACTGCCGAACTCATTCTATGAAGCTAGCATCACCCTAATACCAAAACCAGGCCAGGACCCCAACAAAAAAGAAAACTACAGACCAATATCCCTGATGAACATAGATGCAAAAATACTCAACAAAATATTAGCAAACTGAATTCAAAAATACATCAAAAGCATCATACACCATGACTAAGAGGGATTCATCCCAGGGATGCAAGGATGGTACAACATTCGAAAGTAAATCAACATCATCCACCACATAAACAAAAAGAAAGACAAAATCCACATGATCATCTCCATAGATGCTGAAAAATCATTTGACAAAGTTCAACATCCATTCATGATAAAAACTCTCAGCAAAATGGGAATAGAGGGCAAGTACCTCAACATAATAAAGGCCATCTATGATAAACCCAAAGCCAACATTATTTTGAACAGCGAGAAGCTGACAGCATTTTCTCTGAGATCGGGATCTAGACAGGGATGCCCACTCTCTCCACTGTTATTTAACATATTTCTGGAGGTCCTAGCCACGGCAATCAGACAAAATAAAGAAATACAAGGAATCCGGATCAGTAAAGAAGAAGTTAAACTGTCACTATTTGCAGATGACATGATATTGTACATAAAAAACCCTAAAGACTCCAAACCAAAACTACTAGAACTTACATTGAAATACAGCAAAGTTGCAGAATACAAAATCAACAAACAGAAATCAGTGGCTTTCTTATACACTAACAATGAACCAACAGAAACAGAAATCAGGAAAACAACTCCATTCACAATTGCATCAAAAAAAAATACATTGGAATAAACCTAACCAAGGAATTGAAAGACATATACTCTGAAAACTACAAGTCACTCTTAAGAGAAATTAAAGGGGACACTAACAGAAGGAAACTCATCCCACGCTCGTGGCTAATTAGAATTAATAACGTCAAAATGGCCATCCTGCCCAAAGCAATATACAGATTTGATGCAATCCCTATGAAACTACCAGCAACATTCTTCAATGAAATGGAACAAATAATTCAAAAATTCATATGGAAACACCAAAGACTCCGAAGAGTCAAAGCAATACTTTGAAAGAAGAATAAAGTAGGGGGATATCACTCCCCCACTTCAAGCTCTACTATAAAGCCATAGTAATCAAGACAATTTGGTACTGGCACAAGAACAGAGCCACAGACCAATGGAACAGACTAGAGAATCCAGACATTAACCCAGACATATATGGTCAATTAATGTTTGATAAAGGAGCCATGGACATACAATGGCGAAATGACAGTCTCGTCAACAGATAGTGCTGGCAAAACTGGACAGCTCTATGTAGGAGAATGAAACTGGACCAATGTCTAACCCCATATACAAAAGTAAACTCAAAATGGATCAAAGACCTGAATGTAAGTCATGAAACCATTAAACTCTTGGAAGAACACATAGGCAAGAACCTATTAGACCTAAACATGAGTGACCTCTTCTTGAACATATCTCCCCGGGCAAGGAAAACAACAGCAAAAATGAATAAGTGGGACTATATTAAGCTGAAAAGCTTCTCAACGGCAAAAGATACCATCAATAGAACAAAAAGGAACCCTACAGTATGGGAGAATATATTTGAAAATGACACATCCGATAAAGGCTTGATGCCCAGTATATATAAAGAGCTCACACGCCTCAACAAACAAAAAACAAATAACCCAATTAAGAAATGGGCAGGGGAACTGCACAGACAGTTCTCCAAAAAATAAATACAGATGGCCAACAGACACAGGAAAAGATGCTCCATATCACTAATTATCAGAGAAATGCAAATTAAAACTATAATGAGGTATCACCTCACACCAGTAAAGACGGCTGCCATTCAAAAGACAAACAACAACAAATGTTGGCGAGGCTGTGGAGAAAGGGGATCCCTCCTACACTACTGGTGGGAATGTAAGTTAGTTCAACCATTGTGGAAGGCAGTATGGAGGTACATCAAAATGCTCAAAACAGACTTACCATTTGATGCAGTAATTGCACTCCTAGGAATTTACCCTAAGAATGCAGTAATCAAGTATGAGAAAGAACAGTGCACCCCTATGTTTATCACAGCACTATTTACAATATCCAAGAATTGGAAGCAACCTAAATGTCCATCGACAGATGAATGGATAAAGAAGATGTGGTACATATATACAATGAAATACTACTCAGCCATAAGAAAAGGGAAATTCCTACCATTTGCAGCAACATGGATGGAGCTGGAGGGTATTATGCTCAGTGAAACAAGCCAAGCGGAGAAAGAGAAATACCAAATGATTTCACTTATCTGTGGAATATAAGAACAAAGGAAAAACTGAAGGAACAAATCAGCAGCAGAATCACAGAACTCAAGAATGGACTAACAGGTACCAAAGGGGAAGGGACTGGGAAGGATGGGTGTGTAGGGAGGGATAGGAGGCTGAGAAGTAGGGGGGTATTAAGATTAGCATGCATGGTGGTGTAGGAGAAAAGGGAGGGCTGTACAACACAGAGAAGGCAAGTAGTAATTCTACAACATTTTGCTATGCTGATGGACAGTGACTGTAAAGGGGTTTATAGGGGGGACCTGGTATAGGGGAGAGCCTGGTAAACATAACGTTCGTCATGTAAGTGTAGATTAGTGATACCAAAAAACAAAAAAGGAAAACTGGCAGTTCCTGTGTGGTAACATCCAATGAGTTCTACAAAAGGGTATAAAGGGCATATAAAAGTGTAGGCAAAAGATCTTTTTGTGTTTATACAGAGGATCAAAGCCTAATTGTGCTAACCCGAAAATGAACTAAGATTCGTTATTGAAAAGAACTTCCAACATCAGCACTCTCTGGAAGACTCATACCAGATGATGATCATCAAAAAACCCCAAAAAAGATCCAAACGGAGCTACAGCTTTGATGCACTCATCCCACCAGTTCCTGGATTTGCCATGGGAATGAAGAAGGGGATATCTAAGCTGGCCTGAGCAAAAAGTAAAGAACAAATTTGACTGGATCTATACTGTTGGAACTCAACCAAGAATTAGTAGTGCAAATTGTAGTGCTCCAAAATCTTACAACTACAGACTATTTACTGTTAAAAGAACATAAGGGATGTGAACATTCCCCAGGAATGGGTTGTTTTAATTTTTCTGATTTCTCTCAGACTGTTCAAGTTCAGTTGGACAATATCGACCATATCCTAGATAGGTTTTCACAAATGCCTAAGGTGCCGAACTGGTTTTCTTGGTTTCACTTTAGGTGGTTGGCAATTACAGGTATGCTTTGGTTATGTAACTATCCTCCTATTATGTTAAAGTGTGAGCACAATTTAAGTAGTAGCTTAAAACCTATACATGCTGAAGTTACTCTACAAGAAGATATGTCAAAGAAATAATCAATCTTCCCATTTTTTCTTCCGCCTACTACTTCTATAGCTTTACTCCTTCCTTCCTAATTACAATCCTTAAATAGAATTCGTGCTTCATATCAAAGTTACCGAGTATCATAATTCTTCCAAGTGTTAAAGATTCCTCAAGACAAATGCTGGGCATAGAATCTACAGGGTATAAATATGCAAAGAAATAAAAAGCAGCCATTTCAAACAATAAGGCTTCTCTCTCACAAGCCAATTTTACATTTCCCTGTATGGCTCCAGAAGATGACTGGTTAGCCAGAGACGGGTAAGATTTCTCAAGGGAGGAAAAACCTAAGACAGGCACAGTTGCAGGGGGGTCATTAGGTGAGAAATTGGGGATCAACAGAGGTGAGGCTTAGAACCTCACCCCCCCTGTTCTAAGATAAATCTGCATACGTGGATGTTTTATTGCCCTTGTCTAGCTTGGATTAACACATAGTCTACAGGCACACACCTGATCATCTACATTTTCTCTCTTACAACACTAAACTATGTTTTCTACCTTTATCTTGTATCTACATACCACTTCAGCATTTTATTTTAAAAAATAATAATAAAGAGAGAAATGTGGTATTCACATATAAATCAAGTATGAAAATCAAATGAGTATTCATATTTGAACTGACTGTTTATAGTTCATAATGCATGAGCAAAACTGAAAGTTTCTGTGATGACTGCCCTTGTACTGTTCACCATGTAACTTATTCACTATGTAAGAATTTGTACTCCATGTAAGAACTTGTTTGTTATGCCTAAGAAGATTGGAGACTGACAAAAATTACGCTTGGTGTGGATTAATGATTGTGCATTGAGCATTGACTCCCCTATACAGAATTTTATTGTTGTTAACAACCATTTGATCTATAAATATGAGAGATGCCCTCACAAACAAAAGAAAAAAAAACCGTACACACTTTCAGTTGTAAAATAAATAAGTAACCGGGATGTAATGTATAGCATAAGGAATATAGTCAAAATATTGTAACAACTTGGTATGGTGATAGCTGGTACCTAGAATTATCATGGATATAAATGTTAAATCACTATGTTGTACACCTGAAACTAATGTAATGTAATACTCTGTGTCAACTACCCTTCAATAAAAAATTAATGTCTACAAAAAAAATAGATGTATCAGATAGATGAAAGATATTCATAGATTAGATGAATAGATTGACAGAGATTGCAGAAAGATAAGATATATATAGACAGATGATAGACTAGATAGAATAGATGATATAGGGAGGTTAGATTAGACAGATAGATGATAGATAGATACAGAGTTATGAACTGAATTTTTGGTCCCTCACCTCACAATATTATGCTCCTCTAACCCCCCGTCGCCACCACACACACACACAAGTTCATATTTGAACTGAGACAGGGTTGAAGACCTAACCCCCACTGTCATGGTACTGGGAGGTGGGACCTTTGGAGGTAATTGGGTTTGGAAGATATCATGAGGGTTTGGGTGGAGCTGCCATTATGCAATCAGTGCTATTAAGAGGAACAGAGGACAGAGCTTTCTTCCTAGACCCTGTGAGGACACAGCAGGGATGTGGCCATATGCAAGCCAGAAGAAGGGACCTCACAAGGAACTGAACCTGCCTTCGTCTTGGACTTCTGCTTCCAGAATATTGAGAAATCAGTATCTATAGATGAAAACCCCACTCAATGACACTCTGGTAATCAGCTTGAGTAGACAAACATAGATATGTAGGTAAACAGAGACGCACTTAGATGATGGATGGAGAGAACCTACGCATAGATATATGTGCTTAGGTGTCTGCATAGGTATCTGTGTCCAACCACCTCTTCACTTTGAAGTCTGCTCCGTATGAGGGGAACACCAGAAGCACAACTTATGCTCGTTTCTTTTTTAAGTGTGGGCTGCAGTTTCCTATAACTGCGGTCTCCGTTAACTCTCAGCCATGTGTGTGTGTCTGTGCGTGTGTGTGTGTGTGTGTGTACACCACTGCCCCTATCGGTCTACAATCACAGGAGATGCAAAAGTAACAAAGGAACGCAGGATAGGGCAAACATCTGGCAAACTATGACCAGAAAGAATAAAATTTTCCACTACCCTCTGGGGATATCTTTGCAGGGTGTTTCTATGCAATTTTAGAAAGATATTGCTGGAAATGTTGCTTGGAACACTCTGAACCATCAAGTTAGTTAAGTTAATAAGTTAGTAAAGGAGAGCAGCAAAGAGCACAAACGGTGTGTCTCCTATGTATCAGGCCAAGGTGTACAGGCTTTAATTCTACTACACCACTTCATCAGACCATGGCTGACGTGGGATGACCTTATGCACCACCTTCATCTGTGAGTAAAAAGTTACTTCAGAATCACCTCCCTTAATATAAAATAAATAAGTGAGGGGACATAAATATTCCTAGAATTCCTGACACCATCACCCAACTCTTTTTGCTCAGCGCTCTTTTCATACGAACGGAAACATAGCTCTCAAAGCTTCTATTCCATTACAGATAGACCTCACATCTAAATGCCTAAATGAACTGAAACTCCACCTACACCTTGACAGCAGAGGGGAGCAGTTTCCCCACATGCTAGTTGGCCTGCCACCTCAGCAAGACCATGGGCCACAGGCCCACAAGAGCCTCGCGGGTCACCACAAGGCAGTTCCCTTAACCAGTGACTACAAGCATGCTCTCTGGAGATGGGCCACCAAGCAGGGCCACCGTGGTGACATCGGGGCATGGGCAAAAGGACCTACTATTGGGCATGCATCTGCCTTGGACCCCACAGGCAAACCAGTGTGCTCCCTGCATGGGGACTTGGATATTCCCTGCAAATCACACAGCCACCACAGCAGGAACGGCCCAGGGGCAGAGCATCCGGAGGGCCCTGGCCCGCACATATTCAAGAGACCTGCCCGCCAACCACACCATCCAAACCCAGAAGACTTGTGCCACCTATGCAGGAGAAGTTCCCCCCCAAGGCCACTTCTCTCAAGACCCAAACACACAGCTAACTCACATAAACAAACACAAGGAATTGAGACTGAGAAGGACACAGAGGAATCAAAGTGCACCTAGTGACAGAACGTTGACATAGTGAGAAAGCAGATACATAGACAGACAGATGATTGATACATAGATTGGACTGATATACATACATATAGATGATAGTTTAATTAGATAGATATACCGATGATAGTAGATGTTAGATCATAGATAGATAGACGAAAGATAGATAGATTACATAGATAGATAAAGAGATAGGTAGGTAGGTATATAGGAAAACATCATAGTAAACAAAGCTGTCTTTCAATCAAGACAATCTACGTCCTCC